>NC_134537.1:139095251-139401085 GCF_050624435.1 Tenrec ecaudatus
AGTGGAAACATCTCAGTGCTTGTGTGGGTCTCGTCTCCACGTGGCTCCTCCAACTCCAGGGCTCTAGCTCTATCAACATAGCTCCATGTGGCTTGTCAGCAGGAAGATGAAGCACAGAGAGTGGGTCTGGCCTCTGCTGAGTCATCGCCTTAGGCTTCCAAATGAGGTCATTAAGCTGATTGACAGGCTAAACTCCACCCCTTCACTCTGAATAGTCTCAAGTTGACTACCACTTACTGGTTGACAGGTTCCAAGTCTGTAGGCTAGATGAAGGCTTCCCCTGACTCGTAGCTAGCAGCAAGGGTTGATCAACCTCAAAGATAAACAAGTCAGAGAGCAGGCTGTGAAGGCAGATGAATTCAAGATGGACAGATAAGATGGCAGACTGCTGACTCAAAGGCTGCAGAGGCTAACAAATCCCAGGATTGACAGGCAATACAGCAGGCTGCACATTTTAAGTCCAAAAACCTGGAAGTCGTTGATAAGCCAGATGTACTAACCAGGTATCACAAAAATCTCTCCACAGTGTTGCTATAAAGAGTAAGTCATACCCCTCACGAGAAATTCCTTGATCTCATCATGGAAGTGATTATATCAGATCCCATGGGAAATGACTATGTCATAACTGCCAAGCCACTGACGATCTTGATTCAGCCAAGATGACATTGAATCCTAACCATCACAGGCCATTCTTTGAGAATTTTGTTGGGAACCCTTACTTCACAAAGTCTACAGCCCAGCCCAGATAATGCTCCTTCAGACTTCTTTTGGTTCTGCAGACTCAGGATTTAAAAACATGATCTGAGTCCCATAAGGATGCCGAAACCTCCATTCTGATGTGCACATTGAAGAGCACAGCATGATAGGAAGGAGTCTGTGGGTGTAGTCAGTCACTGCTGACTCACAGACACCCATGAACCACAGACGGCAACACTGCCTGATGGTGCACCACCCTCACTGCTGTTGGTGCGTTTGAGGCCATTGGTGCAGCCACTGTGTCCATCCATCTCATCAAGGAACCTCCTCTTTATTGCTGCCGCTCCACTGTACCAACCATGATGTCTTTCTCCAGGGACTGGTCTCTCCTGACATGTCCACAATACATGTGACAGATAAAGTCTCACCATCCTTGCCTCTAAGGAGTATTCTGGCTGTCCTTTTTTCCAAGACAGATTTCTTTGCCCTTTTGGCAGTCTGTGGTACTCCCAGTGTTCTTCACCAGCACCTTATTTCAAATATGTCAATCCATCTTTGGTCATCCTTCTTCAAGTCGCAGCATCTAGAGGTGGGAACCCTGCCTTCAGAGGTATATCGACCTTGGTGGAAGATACGGTCAGAAACAATAGCTTCACGTTTTCTTATTTTTATTTAATAAACATTTCAGATGTTAAAGCATTTTTAACTTAGGTTTATATATGCTTATTTGAAGTTTTTCAGAGAATCCAGAAAGTGTAAAGAACAGTGTAAATAAAGACCACTCTCTCACCATCCAGTATTAACTGCTGCCAACATTTTATTATCCTTCCTTTGACATATTTGTCTGTGACTCTACCTGTAAGATCTACAAGAACCCTGGGGACACTGTCAGGTGAGCATTGGACTGCTAACCACAAAGTCCAAGATTCAAACACACCAGCTAATCCAAGTATGGAAGATGAGATTCACTTCTCCCATAAAGATTTATAGCCTGGGAAAATAGGGGGCAGAATGAGTCAGAATCAACGCAATGGTTTGGCAATGATTTGATTTTAGTTTGGGTGAATAGGTTAGGCCCATCAGATAATTTACATATTTTCTAACAAACTGATTTATAACCTTAGCTACATCTGAAAACTATTTATTTCAGTTCCAACTCATGCCAAGCGTGTGTGTGCAGAGTAGAGCTGGCCCTTGCGATTTTCAAGGTGATTGCCTTCCTGAAGATATGGCCAGGCCTGTCTTCCAAGATGCTTCTGGGTACATTTGATTGACTGACTTCTCAGACCTTTAACCATTAACAGATGTGCCGCCCAGGAACATCCATCATCCTCACAGTCTTAGTGATCACAGGGACAAGAAACCATGGGGAACATGTTAAAATATACCATACCGCATGGCCTTACATAGCAATAAACATAAATCTACACATGCTATGACAGATGAGACTTTAATGAAGGACAATACTTCATTTAACCAATTCCCTTTTGAGCAATCCTACCATTTCAAATTTTTCACTGATAAAAACATTCAACACTTTAGAGGAAATCCTTGAAAATTATGCTTTGTATAATTTTATATTGTTTCTAAACATTAAGTTGAGAATTGCTCAATTAAAGAGTATTCAGAATTTAAACTTTTATACGTAATGTCAAACCCTCCTTCAAACGCTACAATTCTTGCTGACTTTAAATCACACCACTTGTTTTCCCATTGCCCTTGATTTTTAATGGTATGATTTATCAGAGGATCCCTGGTGTCGCAATGGGTTAAGTGCTAGACTGCTAACTGCAAGGCAGATGTTTCCAACCACTTCACAAGAGAAAGTAGAAGCTCTTTGCTTCCATAATGATTTACAGTCTGAGACCCTAAGGGTTAGGGTTTCTATGCTTCTTTTAGGCTCCACTCTGTCCTATAAGATGGCTATGAGTTAGAATTGGGTTATTTCTTAATGGAGTAAATAACCTCAGAGATTAAAGCATTTCCTGCCTAAAGCAACTCCTCAACAAATGGCAGGTGGGATCTCTCCCAGGCCCTGTAACACCTGACTTGCCACATGGCCCTTGGTTGGCCATTACTTGTACATCTTCTCAGAAAAAAACCGCTGACCCAGTTTTTTAGGGGTGGTTGCCTCCCTTTCATTCCAACTACCAAAGCCAGTATCTGCCAACAGGTATCATAGTTTTAGACATAGTAACAAGGGGCTTTGTTCACGTTAAAGCCAGTTAGCAAATTAACCATAGCCATTCTAGAGACGGCTGTCAAAAACTAACCCAAGCCTGTTGCTGGGCAGATTTCCACCTATAGCAACCTAGTACGACAGAGTAGAACTGCCCCATAATGTTTCCGAAGCTATCAGTGGACAGAAGCAGACTGCCACATCTTCGTCCTGCAGAGTGGCTGATGCGTTTGCACTGTCAACCCTTCCAGAAGCCAAATGCTTAACCTCGGCACCACCAGGACTCCTTGAAAGAATTGTAAGCGTCCCTAAATTTAAGAACACCGTATTCACCAAACAATTCCCTTTGAGTTACATTATGTGTGTTACTATTTTCATCTCAAAGCAGTGGGGGGGGTGGAGGTGGAGGAAGTAATAAGCTTGTTTCTTCACAAAAAGAACTTCTTATAAGCAATTATAGGGAGACAAGAAAAGGTAATTTCAGAAGTATTGATAGTCTCCCTTTCTCAACTACACAGACTGATAGAAAATGGATTTATTTTTCTTAAGTTTTCTCCAGCAACAGTGATGTCTCTCATTCAGGTACTGTTGATTGAATTGTTGACAAGGTAAAAGTGTGAATACATTGACCCAGGCTGAACACATTTAATTTCCTCTTACCATTTTGTTAATACCTGAAATTGGAAGGCAATCAGATGGATCTTGACTGAAAGCAGAGAATACCAGAAAGATGTTTACTTGTGCTTTATTGACGATGCCAAGGCATTTGACTTGTGAGTCATATAATAAAGTCTGTGGATCATATAACGAACATGGATAATATTAAGAAGAATGGGAATTCCAGGACACTTTGCAAGTGGATCACAGGCAGTTGTGCTAAGAGGACTTGGGAATGGAGCATGGTTTTAAATCAGGAAAGGTATGTGTCAGGATCATATCCTCTCACCACACTTATTTGCTGAGCAAATGTTCAGAGAAGCTGGGTTACATGAAGAAGATGCAGCATCAAGACTGGAGGAAGGCTTATAAGCAGGGCACACATGCTTGCCTGCTGAAAGTGAGGAGGACTTGAAGCACTTGCTGATGAAGATCAAGGATTGCAGCCTGCAGTATGGACTACAACTCAATGTCAAAAAGAACAAAGTCCTCACAACTGGACCAATAGGTAACATCAAGATAAATGGAGAAACGATTGATCTTATCAAGGATTTTGTCTTGTTTGGATCCACAATCAATGCTCATGGAAACAGCAGTAAGAGGTCGAAAGGCACATTGGGTAAATCCGCTGTACAAGACCTCTTTTGAGTGCTGAAAAGCTGGGAGGTTACTCTGAGCACTAAGATGTGCCTGATCCAAGCCACGGTTTCCTCAATCACCTCGTGTGCTTGTGAAAGTTGGGCAGTGAATAAGGGAGACTGAAAAAGAATCAGCGCATTGAATTATGGTGCTGGCAAAGAATATGGGAAATGTAAAGGACAAAAAAAAAATCTATATTGGTAGAAGTCAGGCCAGACTGTTCCTTAAAGGCAAGGCTGGCAAGACTTTGCCTTCCATACTTTGGGCATGTCAGAAGAGACTAGTCCCTGAAGAAAGACATCATGCTTGGTAAAGTAGAAACTCACTGCTATAGAGTCAATGCCAGCTCAGAAGGACCCTATAGGATAGGGTAGAACTGTCCCTGTGAGTTGCTGAGACTATATCTGTTTATTGGAGGAGAAAGCGCAGTCTTTCTCCTGCAGAGTGGCTGGTGCTTTTGAACTTCAGACCTGGCCATGTGAAGCCCAACTCATAACCATTAGGCCAGTAGAGGGGCAACAGAAAAGAGGAAAGGCCTCAAAGGATGGATTGACTCACTGGCTGCCACAACAGACCCAAGCACAGGTAGGACGGGGCAGGGCCAGGCAGAGTTTTCTTCTGCTGCTCACGGGGCACAATGGGTCGGAACTGACACCGTGGCACCTCACAACAATAATGAAGCCATCACAGAGTCACTGCCACCCAGTCAACGCCAACTCAGAGCAGCCCTATGGGACGGTGGAACTTCCCCTGTGAGTTTCTGAGACTAACTGTTTACCGAAGTAGAGACCTCTGTCTTTCTCCCTCAGGGCAGCTGGTAGCTTCAAACTGCAGACCCTGAGGATGGCAGCCCAAAGCATAACCACTGCTCCACCAGTGATCACACTAGTACATAAAAGTAAACTGACAGAACACGTTCTCAGATCTGGTATGTTGAGTAGAAGAAGAAGGAAAATTACTCAACAGTAAAAAGAACCCTTGCCTAATTAAGAAATGTGCTCATATTATTTAACCAAGGAGACCATAACACGGAAATGTCATGGACTCTTTGGGTTTCTAACACTCTCAAAGGGTCAGCTGAATATTTTTCCAGGTTTTCTAAGAAGCAGCTTTGACTCTTACAGGATGGAGTTGTTACAAGATAGAGAAAGGACTGCCCAGGTACAACCCCTTTCCTCCTTTCTTGAAAATCACTCCCCAGTTCCCCTGGAAGGAGAAATTGGCTTTTACCAAGAGAACCCAGATTTTGAACCTGACTGGGCTTAACTAGAGATGGATGGCCAAAGGCAGTGGTAGAGCAGTCAAGAAATAGTGAAAAGGCATATTTCCAGGTATACATTCTTTAGAATTTTGAATTGATATTTTCTGTATAAATTCACCATGCTGTATCATCCCTGTCCAACAGAAGCATAATACAAGGTACATATGTAATTTTATATTTTAATAGCTGTATTAATATTTTAAATGAATAAAATTAAATTTAATAGTACATGTTTTATTTGAACCACATTAAATTATTATAAATTCAACATGTGCTCAATATGAAAATCATTCATGAGATTACTTTACTTTTCTTATGCTAAGCTGTGAAGCCAGCTGTGTCTTTTACACTCACCGCGTGTCTTAAGTAAGACTTCTCCATACTTCAAGTATTCAGGAGCCACCTGTGCATAGTACTTAACAGCTAAAGGGACCACATTCCATTCAACAGCACAGGTGTCTTTATACAATATTAAGTAATCATTAACTCAAAAAGCATAGACACATATTCACAGAAAATCTTTACTATTCCTACACAGAAAGCATAATAAACCCCCACTTTCTGAAAAGGATTCACTACTTCAATCTGAAACATTAAGCTAGACTGTGTTCTCTAGTTAACGCTGACGTACTAACCCTACAGGACAGAGGAAAGTCTTACATCTTTATGGGAACAAACAGTCTTACAGTTCTCCCAAGGAGCAAGTGAGTGGATTCAAACTGCTAGCCTAAGCAGCTCAATGTGTAAGTTATTTTTCCACAAAACCTCCTTCAAAACGTGGTTACAGAAGTTAAAATTGACCAACCTGAAGGATTATAATGTATAATTACCAGTGCACGCACACTGTTAGGAAGCAGGGGGTCTGGTCTGTAATAAGGTTCTGAGTCTATGCATTTGAAGCCAAAATCAGGGCTGCCTCTTCTCTAGGCTGTTCAGATGGATTCTTGAGGACCTCAAGAACAGAGAGAGTCCAAGAGAAATTTCCTGTCCCTTTCTTCAAGGAATGTCCTCATTGCCTTTCTACTTGTGCTTCGTGGTAAGGTAGAAAGTGGAATGCTCCTGGCCCTGCGGGACCTCCAAGCTAGGGGCTTGGGTGGTCTAGGCAAGGATGGAGTTTTGGCAGTAGCCTATAACCAAGCATCACAGTAACAGGCTTTAATGGGAAAATGATCAGTCTGCCTTTTATCATATCCCCGATGGGAAAAACTGGTTCCAAAATGATAGTTAGTTGTACTTTCCATTATAATCTCACTTGAGCCTGAGTTCAATGGCAATGCCCAATAATAAGTCTGGTCTCCTGTGCAAGGTCCTTGAGTGATGCCAATGCTTTGTGCTTGGCTTTGTACAAGCTGTTAACACTTGTAGTTCAAGTCCATCATCAGCACCCACCACAGACAAAAGGGCTGGCAACCTTCTTAGGCTTATAGACAGGAAATCCGTATGGAGTAGGTCTTCTGTGTAAGACACGAGATGCCATGAATTGAAATTGGTTTGATGCCAACCAGTTTGGGTTGGCTTAATTTGGGCTACCTCATTTGAAGTCCCAAGACACCCAGGACTCTTTTTTTTCTCTCTAAAAGAAATATTAAATGTAAACATAATTTCTAGACAAGGCAGGGAGGGGCTTCTTAAATCAACTGTGTGAATCTTGCCTGTCACAGTTTATCATTTTCTATCTTCTTCCCAAGAGAAAAGGGATAAATCATTATGTCAGAGAAATCTCAGGAGGTGTTCCCAAGCTCAGCCATAACAAAACCCCGGACCAGTCCAACCTAAATGATAAGCTATAAATGCATCAAGTAATATCTTCTTATTGACCTACAGTGAAGGAAAGAAACCAAATATTTGTACACAGAAATTGAAAACTGATAAACCATGAAGACCTAACCAAATAAGAAGGTGACTACAGAATTGCCAGGAAAGCATATCTTCACTCCAGGGGCCTGGACACCTCCATCGCTCAAGCACTTTGCCCTATTTGACATCATCTTCCAGCTGCCTGCCCTGCAGACTTCACATTCCAGCATCAGGTGCAAAGGCTACTGCCACACAGAGACTGCTGGCTAGCACTGACCATACTTCTCCCAAGACAGACTTGTTTTTCCTTTTGGCAGTCCATGGTACTTTCTATATTCTTGTCCAGCACCTCAATTCAAATGCAGTGATTCCTCTTCAGTCGTCCTTATTCAGTGTCCAACTTTCATATGTGTATGAGGAGACTGAAAATACCGTGGCTTGGGTCAGGTGCACTTTAGTCTTCAAAGTCACCTCCTTGCTTTTTAACGCTCTAAAAATGACTTATGCAGCAGATTTACCCAATAATAGAGCACACCATAATAATTACAGATTGAGTAAAGCTTTCAGGACCTTCGTTTGCTGATGGAGCATGACTCAACAGAATAGAAACAACTGTGCACATCTATTATTAATCATAAAGTGGAAATATGAAGTACAAATCCAGGAATTTGTACATCATCAAAAATGAATCAGAACCCATAAATATCAATATCCCAGGCAGGCATTAGTGAACTAAAACAGGCAGGTATTGGGTCATTTTGAATCAGATAATCATATGATATACTATATTTAGTATGACTAAAATTCAAGAGGAATGGCATATCCAAGAAGAATATTTCAACATCTATCTGAAATACATTGTTGTCTGTGCTAGTCCAGATAGTCTGGAGAAACAAATCCAGGGAGACTCATATGTGTATGTGGTAGTCACCTAATCTGGTGTCAATTTAAGGATTAAGAGTAGGGGTGGAGTCTAGGCTGTCAATCTGGAGATAGCCAATGAGGCTTCTATGTGGGCATGGCCTTCTGAGAATTCTGGGAAATCTGGGAATTCCTGCTTGGAGGCAGGATATACTATCTCTCTCGTTCACTACCTTGGAGATTCTCTACTGACAAGGCTGACTTCCTGCGAAGCATCCCTGAGGAGATGCCACATGGACCTACCCTGATGTAGCCCTGTGAACTGGAATGGCCACGTGGAGAACTCTGCCAGCACTGAGATGCTCACTACCCAAAGACTTTCTACCCACTGGCTGGTGATTGTCCTGCATTTGGCTTCATTGCATGTGCTTCGTGAGTCTGAAGAGGACTTTACAGATTGGTCTTGGACATAAGGACTAATATTAGACTTATAGGTTTGATCTGGACCGGGCTGGGATGTTTTCTCAATGTTCAATTGCTCTTGTATCTAAACCTCTCCGTTACATACATATGGTGTCCATGGATTTGTTTCTCTAGTCTACCCAGACTAACACAGTGTATAAGAAAGAGCTTTATATACAAGAGCAATTGAATATTGAGAAAACATCCCAGCCCAGTCCAGATCAAGTCCATAAGTCTAATATTAGCTCATATGTCCAATACAATCTATAAAGCCTCTTCAGACTCACAAATCACATGCAATGACACCGAATGCAGAAAGATCACAGGTCAGTAGGTGGGATGTCTTGTGGAGCCAGTGGCATTGTAAGCATCTCAGCACTGGCAAGGGGCTCCATGTGGCTTCTCCAACTCCAGAGGTGAGCTTCTCTCCATGTGTCTTCTCTGCAGGGATGTATCCCAGGGAGTAAGCCAAGAAAGAGAGAGATTCTCTTGCCTCCAAGGAGGAATACCGGAGTTCCCAGAATCTCAGGGGAAGGCCATGCCCACACAGAGGCCTCATTGGCTATATCTTGATTGACAGGCTAGACCCCACCCCTACACTCTTAATCCTCAAATTGACAGCAGATTATGTAACTACCACGCTGTCTATGATAGGATACTATCTAAACAAATGTAAGGAAATCCAATTGACACAATTATTATTTAAATTTACACACCAACCACTAAATCTAGTGATAAATAAATGAAAGAATTCTATGAAATTCTGTAATGTGATACTGAAGATGCATTGATAATTCCTTAGAGATGAGCATAAGAAGGTTGAAAACAGAGGAAGAAACAGTAGTTGGAAAACATGGCCTGCGTGATAGAAATGAAGTTGGAAATGGCATGATAGGATTTTGCACAAGTAACAACTCCTTCATTGCAAATATCATTTTTTTTCAATAACATAATTGGCAACTATACACAGATTCTCATCAGATAGAACCTTCATTTGCTGATATGGCACAACTCAAACTGAGAAGAAACAACTGCAAACACAGAAGTCAAATAGACAATCGAGAGGTTCAAGATCAGCAGCCAAAACAAGACTAGGGGCTGACTGTTATGGAAGTTGAAGTGGAGAAAAATGTTAAAGTCCCAAGAGCCAAACTTCAGCCTTGAGAATATCCCATGTGAATTTCAAGAGCATCTCAAGAATAGAGTTGACTCATTAACCACTAATGACAGAAGACCTGGCCAGCTGTGGAATGATAGCAAGAACGACATACATGAAGCAAAAGGTTATTCAAAAGACAGGAAGGAAAGAAAAGATCAGAATGGGTGGAGATCCTGAAATTTACTCTTGAACGTAGAGTAGCTAAAGAAAATGAAAGAAATTAGGCAACAAAAGAGTAGAATCAAAAAGTTCAAAAAGCAGCCCAAGAAGACAAATATGATCATGGAAAGTGTGAAAACCTGGAGTTAGAAAATGGAAAAGCGAGAAGACACTCAAAGAACTGAGGACAATGCATGCTTTGAGTTGCAATATTGAACAATTCTATGGTCGAATGTTGAATGAAGCAGGAAGCTTCAAAAGAAAATGGAAAGAACACAGTCACCGCGCCAACAAGGACTAGTTCACACTGAACCATTTCCGTAGGTAGCATGTGAGCAAGAACCAATGGCACTGAGAGGAGAAATCCAAGCTACACCAAAGGCATTAGCAAAACAAAAAAAAGTCTCCAGGAATTGACAGAATATCAATCAAAATATAGCAACAAAGTGATGAGGCAATGGAAGCACTCATTCATTTATGCAAAGACATTTGGAAGGCATCGACCTGATCAACTGACTCATATCCATATTTGTACCCATTCCAGCGGCAAGTGACCCAACGCAATGGGGAAATTGTTGAACGATACCATTAATACCACAGGGAAGTCCAATTTGCTGAGGATCATTCAACAATGGATGCAATAGTACACTGACAGGGAGCTGCCGAAATTCAAGCTGGATTCAGAAGAGGACGTGCCAAAGGGGGTTATCAATGCTGACATCAGATGGAGCGTGGCTGAAAGCAGAGAAGACAAGAAAGATACTTGTGTTTCACTGACTATGCAAAGGCATTTGACTGTGTGGATCATGACAAATTGTAGATGGAGTTGGGAAAAACGGGAATTTCAGAACACTGCATTGTGCTTATGTGGAGCCTGTGCATGGACCAAGAGGCAGGTGTTTGAAGAAAAACAAGGGAATTCTGTGTGGCTTAAAATCAGGCAATGTGTATCAGGAATGTATCTTTTCATCATACTTACTCAATCTGCATGCTGAGCAAATAATCCAAGAAGCTAGATTATTCAGCATTAGGGTTGGAGGAAGGCTTATTAGCATCCTGCGATCTGCAGATGAGACAGCTTTGCTTGCTGAATGCAAGGACTTGAAGCACTTGCTGAGGAAGATCAAGGACTGCAACCTTCGGTGTGGATTGCATCTCAAGGTAAAAACAAAAGCAAAAAACCTTCACAACCAGACCAAAACAGGTGACATCACGATAGCAGGATTGAAAAGAAAAGACTGATGTTGCCAAGGATTTAAACTTGCTTGGATCCACAATCAATGCTCATAGAAGCAGCAGTTGAGAAATCATGCAAAGTGTTGCACTGGGAGAATCTGCTGCACAAAGTCTCTTTAGAATACGGAAGAAGGTGCACCTCACCTGAGCCACGGACGGTATCATCAGTTACCTCATGCACACGAGTTGGACATTAATAAGAAAGCCTGCAGAAGAATTGATGCATTTCCATGAAGGTGCTGGTGAAGACTGTCGAGAGTCCCATGAACTACCAGAACCACAGAAAGATCTGTCTTGGAGAAGGACAGCCAGAATGTTCCTGAGAAGCAAGGATCACGAAACATTGACTCACTTCAGACATCTTATTGGGAGAAACTGGTCCCTGGAAAAGAACATCATGCTTGTTAAAATAGAGAGACAGCGAAAAAGAGGAAGACTCTGAATGAGATGACGGACGCAGTGACTGCAACAATGGTCTCCGACACAACAGTTGTGAGAAGGATGCAGGATCGGGTGCTAGATTGTTCTGCTGTACACACAAATGCCAGGAGGTGGAACAGACTCGGCGGCACCTAACAGCTCCAAGCATTTAGGGATTAAAGAGTCCTGGAGCCCTAATCCCAGCTATGTGGACAACTGCCCTTCCCCCAGAAGAATTTATTTCAGAGGACAGCACTGAAGCTGCAGCTCAGGGAAAGTGACATGTCTGTCTGATCAGAGCACACTGGAGCAAATGAAGGGGAAGGAAGAGAGAGTAGAGCATATCCTGGCCCACCAAGCCTTTAGGACAATATCCCCACTCTGAACAGCCAATGCACAAGTGGGCCATGTGGCTGATCCCACTATGAGACATGATGTCCCTCGCTGACCCATGGCTCTACGGGGGACAACACTGGAGACTCAATGTTGGGATTGGCCCAGTCTGACCCTGAGATACCGACGCAAAACACTAAAGGCCTGCGGCAGAGCAACAGGGGAAGCAGAGCAGGGAGCTCCCGAGGGAATACAAAGGACAGACTCTGGGGCCAGAGCGTAGCCCCTCATCAGACTTGACTGGAGGACACACCTAGAAGTCAAAAAAGAGACATTGATCTATTTATAGGTTTGTCTTTTTCTTTTTTAAATTAATTTTTTTCTTGGCCATTGGTTTTCTTTGTTGTTGTCATTGTATTCTCTTTTGTCTTGCTATGCCTTGTTTTTTGTGCATATTATTATCTCTATAGGTCTATCTAGATAACATAGGCTGGATGAACAGTCTAGAGGAGAAAACAATGGGACTGATGGTTCCGGCGGGGGAGGGACACGGGAGAGGGGGAAGTGGGGGAAAGGAGGTGGTGTTCGCCAACCCAGGGACAAGGGAACAGCAAGCGATCCAAAATTAGTGGCAAAGGAGGGTGTGAGAGGCCTGGTAGGGATTCTGCAAAGGCAATGTAACTGAGAGAAATAACTGAAACCAAATGAAGGCTGAGCATGATAGTGGGACAAGAGGAAAGTAAAAGGAAATAGAGGAAAGAACTAGGAAGCAAAGGGCATTTAGAGAGATCTAAATACAGACATGTAAATATACTTATATAGGATGATGGGGAAATAGATCTGCATGTATATAGGTCTAACATTAAGGCTGCAGATGAACATTGGATCTCCACTCAAGTACTCACTCAATACAAGAACACTTTGTTCTATTAAATTGGCATTCCATGATGCATACCTTCCCGACACAATTGATGAAGACAAATGTGTGCATAAGCAAATGTGGTGAAAAAAACTGATGGTGCCCAGCTATCAAAATATATATTGTCTGGGGTCTTAAAGGTTTGTAGGTAAACAAGCAGCCAGCTAGCTCAGAAGCAACAAAGCCCACATGGAAGAAGAAGCACACCAGCCTGTGTGACCACGAGGTGCCAAAGGAATCAGGTATTAGGCATCAAAGAACAAAAAAATCATATCATTGCAAATGAAGGGGAGTGCAGAGTGGAGGCCCAAAGTCCATCTGTAGACAACTGGACACCCCCATACAGAAGGGTCACAGGGAGGAGACGAGCCAGTCAGGGTGCAGGGTAGCAACAATGAAACATACAACTTTCCTCTAGTTCTTAAATGCTTCCTCCCCCACTCCCCCCACTATCATGCTCCCAATTCTACCTTACAAATCCGGCTAGATCAGAGGATGTACACTGGTACAGATAGGAACTGGAAACACAGGGAATCCAGGGCAGATAATCCCTTCAGGACCAGTGGTGAGAGTGGCGATATCGGAGGGTGGAGGGATGGTGGGTTAGAGAGGGGGTACTGATTAAAAGGATCTACATATAACCCCCTCCCTGGGGAACAGACAACAGAAAAGTGGGTGAAAAGAGACATCGGACAGTGTAAGATATGACAAAATAATAATAATTTATAAATTATCAAAGGTTCATGAGGAAGGGGGAGTGGGGAGGGAGGGGGGAAATGAAGAGCTGATATCAAGGGCTCAAGTAAAAAGCAAATATTTTGAGAATGATGATGGCAACAAATGTACAAATGTGCTTGACACAACAGATGTATGTATGGATTGTGATAAAAGTTGTATGAGTCCCCAATAAAATGCTTTTAAAAAAAACAGTCCTGGAATAATGTGTATACTTAATACATCGCCCATTCTATTAAACAGCGACATGCACGTGCTAACTGAAAAATTGGAAGTGTAATCCGCCCAACCAGAGGACCACTTTCTTAGATTTACAAGTTTCCCAGAGTGCACAATACTGGCTCCTCGTGGGCACCTAGATAATCCAGGAGGACTGGGCCACAGTGTCAAAGCTGTTTAATTGCCAGGGAGGGCACTGAGTCATTTTTTGTTTGTTTGTTTGTTTCCTGAAAAGGGTGAGGTAGGCCATATAAGTTGGGGAAGCTATGATTTATAGCCTTGGAAGCTCTAGGAGGCAATTCTATCCTATCCTATAGGATCACTAACTCAGAATCAATTTGATGGCGCTGGGTTTGGTTTTTTGGTTACTAAGGTGTGAGCAGGGTATAGGTGTGAACTACGGGGGGCGGGGCGGTCGTTCCCACATGGGGATTAGTAAAAGCAAGCAATGAGGAAAGAGGAATTCATGGAACCCAGAGAGAAAGCGATACACAAAGAGGACCACCCAACAGGATGTGTGATTCTCAGTAAAAAGACAAAGTCTGGAAGGGCGTTAAAGCAACAAACACCCCGACTTCCATTCTTATTTCCCTCCGTGCTCCAGGCCAATGCCCTACCACACATGCTAGAGGACAACGGAGCCCAGCAATACGTCCCTCTAGATTAGCCTTCATGAACACAGAGCGGAGTGGAAGGACGGGAAGCGTGATGCTGTGTGAGCAGTCGACAAGTTCACAACCTATTGCGAGAAACAGGGCAGGACTCTCAGAAAGTGGAATATAAACTGAGTCCTATAGAATGAATAGGGATTAAGCAGGTCATGGGAGGGAGGTGTGTGGAATGGAGGTTGTTGTGATCTGATGTTTAAATTGTTTTAATTCTCTCACTGATAGACTGGGATTCTGATCCTTAAAAGGTTTTCCTGTGTGGATTGTGATAAGAGTTGTATGTATTGTCTTGCTTTTTAAACAGGTGGGAGAGGTATGAAAATTAGAGAATGTCGGTGTCCGAAGAACGCCCAGAGCTCCAGCTATTTGGTTGCTTCCTGGGATGGTTCCGATGGGGTCCAATCCGGAAGCAAACCTTCACACGCTGAAATTGGCGGTCATTCTAGGGCCACAAGCTGAGAGATCTTTAGAAAAGCAAGTGTTGAAGTTGGGTTCCCGCATATTGCTGCAGCGCGGTGAGAAAGGTTGCCACTGTCTCATTCCTTTCTTAAATGTAAGATCACTACGCGCTCCATTAGGTTCCAACTCGATGGCGTTCTCAATGGCGCTAATGAATACTTAGTGCAGTGTCTGGCACGCGAGGTATTTAAACACTAAGTGGTTCAGAAATGGTGGCCATGTCTCAGATTAGTACCTACATTTTCCTTCTCATTTACCCCCTTCTTGGTTCTACAGTCCAGGTAGAAAAGACACGGAACAGCTTCTAGAAAGTACAATGAAATAAAAGGAGACGATGCAAGTAGGGACACGAAAAGAAATATATATTATAGAACAGAGGGATTGTGGATTTCATCTTAAATCCCGGGAGTGGGTTCTTTAGATTCTGCTTTAATGGAAGAGTGGTTTTGCTTCTCTCTGTCTGTGTAACTGGTCCTTTTTCTTCAGCTCTCGCCTCAAACATCAGGTCATGAAAGCATCATTGTCTGGTCAACCTAAGCATAAAAAGGCCCCTTCCACAGTTTCTCCCCCCTGGTCTATTCCGGTCCACCTCCTTCCAAGCTGCAGAGTGATTTTCTTCTTTACACCATTTTATGAGGACATAATCCAGACCTCAGACAGTGCTATAGTTCAGTCAGCATGACCTTTTGAGATCCACATTGGTTCATGCTGATTTCTTTTAAAGCCATCCAGGAGCTTCCCACTTTTCTGGAAATTATATTGACAGACTTTGCGGGGCCAATCTGGTCTACCCTCCTCTTTCTGACTTCAGCTTTTACCACTTTCCTTCACTGAATTTCCTTTCATCGTTCAAGACTCTTCATACTTCCTCAGGCAGTGTTCCCTCCTCAAGGCCTGGACCCTTCATCGTCACCGCCTGAGTCTTCCTCACAGATGGGGCCCAGCATGGGCTTGCCATAAGCCCTACCTGCAACTTGGGTGGTTGATCCAGCAGCTAACAACAACAAGAACAACGATATGTTGATTGTAAAAACGAATCCTGGTAATGCAAATATGGAAATATGAGTAGGGGATATCTCTAGGTGATAAAACTAAAGGTGATCAAGATAAAATAACACCACCCTGTCCTCCCTCTTTAAATCAATGAGTGGTGGTGAGTTAGTTTGTGTCAATCTGGCTGATAAACACATGTGGGGTTAATTGAAGGGCAGAGAGATAAATGGCTCAGGTGAGCCTCACCTTTCTAGTTCTCGGGTCTCTTGCTTTGTGATGGTCGAACCAGGGTGCAGCTGTCTTAGCCAGTTCCCTACTTCAGCTGGCAAGGCTCACTTCCTGCAAGACATCCCTGAGGAGAAGCCACATGGACCTACCCCGATGCAGCCCTGGGTGCTGGAGCACCCATGTTGGGACACCTGCCAGCACTTAGATGTTTACACATTCACTGACTCGGGTTTCCTCCTGCAGTCAGCATCATTGTGTCTGTTTTGTGAGATGGAGGAGGACTTTGTGGATTGGTGTTGGACTTGTGGGCTTGGGAAGCACTGGGTTGGGATGTTTTCTTGATGCGCACTTACCTTTATATAAAACTCTCTCCTATACATGAGTTTCTGTGGATTTGTTTCTCTAAAGTACCCAGACTAGCACAGGTGGTCAATGGAATGCCAAGCACCTCAATGGCGGTGGGTGATTGGCATCCCATTGACAGTGAGTTTGTTTCTTTTGTTCTTACATCGTTTTGCCCGTTAACTGAAATAATCAAACCCACACTCTTCTTTTAGAAGAAATGAAGACAGACGCTCTTTAAATGACTGGGCATCTCCAAAGGAAATGGTGCCTTAAGGACTTGAACATTCATTTCAGTAATTCATTATTTCAAATAAGTGTTTATAGGACACTTCACACGTAACCAGCACTTGCTGAACACTGTATTTTAAAAGATGAATGTGCTTGCCAGTGATACATACATATGATGCTGTCTTTTCAGGACAACTTGTCAGCTCAACCACAGAGAGGAAATAAAAGTAGAAAGTACAGAAGAACGCCGGACATCGACGCTAATCCGTTCTAGAAGGAGCATCAAGATGTGATGCAGTCGAGTTCTGAATTAATTTTTCCCATAAAAAATAATTGAAACAGATTAATCCGCTCTCGACCACCAAGTTTTTACCCTAACCTTGCCCGTTTTATACAAAACATTACACAGAAATTTCAAAGTAAATAAGTTCAGCGGTAAATAATATAATTTAAATAAGAAACACAACATTAAAAAAGTTTTTTAACAACTATTATATGGCCCATACCTTGAAACTGATGGGATTCTGGATCTGTGGACACGGATGTGGAGAGGAGGAATGGAGAGAGAGAGCAAGAGAGTAATTGGAAGGGGAGTCCCCTTCCATAAAATCAGCGGGTAGCTGCTTTTCAGGAGTTTTTTTCCCACCCTTTTTTGCCTTTATTCGCTGGGACCTGGCTGGCTTTCTCTTAAAAAAAACTCTGTCTAATGTGGTCTGCTGTTGGCGTTTCCTGAACTGTTTTCTAAAAGAGTTTACTAAATTATCATCAGCAATATCCAAAATTATCATCAGCGATATCCAAAATTATCATCAGCGATATCCATAACACGGTTCACCAGTTCCTTATCCTGACAATTCTTTCTAAAATACTCTTTTTTAGGAACCATATTTTTATCTGAAAACAGTATAAAAGGCCACAAAAACTAAGAAAGTTATGGCCAAAGACGCTTGGAACACAGCCACCAAAGGTTTAAACAACGTGTACTAACAACGCCAACTAAGGCCGAGTGACCGAAACACGGGCTGTTTTTGTTTATAAGAATCGCTGTTTCTCGACATTTCACATTGAAATCTGGTGATGTCGAGTTATGGTGCGGTGGACACTGGGGTGCTACTGTATTGGGAAATTAACATCTAAAAGTCTAAGTGGTGTGAGGTGCAATACCCAGGAACATGACCTCATTTGGGGTTCATAACGTTAAGGGATTTTGTGAACTGCTTCTGGACCAGGCTCTTTCCCTTGATCTCCTTGTCCATGCTTCATCCCCAGCAGCTGCTTATACTTAGCACTCAACTAACCTTTATTGACCTCATCGCCTCGCATTCTCAGTGGTTCAGTGAAACAACCCTAATGACTATCTTCGCTTTTTAGCAAAAAATAAAACCACACATCAGGACCAATAAGCAACCTCACGCGCGCTGAAGATGCTGTTCACTTTTCTTGTATTCACAAATCTACGTGTGGTAGTTACGTAATCTGGTGTCGACTTGAGAGAATGCCGAGTGGACTCTGGCCTGTCAATCAAGATATAAGCAAGGAGGCCTCTGTGTGGGCATGGCCTTCTCCTGAGAATTCTGGGAAATTTGGATTTTTCCTCCTTGCAGGCAGGAGACATCTTCTCACTCCCTTGGAGACGCTCTACTGACAAGGCTGACTCCCTGTGAGACATCCCTGAGGAGAAGCCACAGGACCAACCCTGATGCAGCCAGAACCTGGACCTGAAGAAGCCACGTGGAGATCCCTGCCAGCGCTGAGATGCTTACCACCCACTGGAGCCAAAGACACCCACTGGCCTGTGATCATCCTGCATTCGGCCTCATTGCTTGTGTTGTGTGAGTCTGAAGAGGACTGTATAGATTGGTATCGGACATATGGGCTAATATCGGACTTATGGGCTTGGACTGGACTGGGTTTGGATGCTTTCTTAATGTACAATGAATTACCCTTTATATAAAACTCTCTCTTATACACATATGAGTTTCTATGGATTTGTTTCTCTAGTCAACTGGGACTAACACACTATGCCCAGGGAAGCAGCAGTCAGGACACACAGTGACACGCTGCATTGGGGCAAATCTATCACCCAAGGTTTCTTTAAAGTGTTATTAGAAAGTATGCCTGATCCAAGTCAGGGACGAGGATGTAGGCTTGGGTCCAGAAGGGAGCAAAGAGGTGTCGCCCACCTATTTGTCATATATAGTAGCCAGAACAGGCGGGAGAAGAGTACGATTCTGCAGCGGGTTTAGCACTACCTACAAGACGGCTTATGTTCAAACAGATTCTCAGTTCAAAGTTTCTCAACAGGAAAGAGTCTTAATCAAACTTAATCCCAAAGCAGTTGCCATCATGTTAATTCAGATTCATAATCATTCCATGAGCGCCAGGCAGTGCTTCTGGTGGGCTCTGGTTGACCTTCTGGTTGGCAGCATAGAACATTAGCCATTTGTCCCACCCCCAGCACCAGATTGAACTTACTGCTAGGACAGAATGGGCCCCTGCCTGGCCCTGTGCCAGCCTCTCAAGCATTGCTACATGTGAGCCGCTGTTGTAGCCACTGCAGTCCATCCCAGAGAGGACTTCTCTCCTTTTTGCTGGCCCAGGACTTTAACACACTTCATGTCTTTTCCAGCAATAGATCTCCCTGATAACACGCCCAAAGTAAACAAGACAAAGTCTTGCCATCCTCACTTCCAGAGAGCATCCTGCCTGAGGTTCCTCCCAGACTGATGTGTGCAATCTTATGGCGGTCCACGGGAGAGTCAACAAAGAATGGATTCCAATGGGTCTTCTTTTTTGTGGTCCAGGTTTTGCAGGCATGGAAGGCAGTTGAAAATACTATAGCTTGGGTTATGTGCACCTACCCTATGCTTTTTTAACAATTTAAAGACATCTTTTTTTTAAACAGACTTATACAATACAATGTGTTGTTGGATACCTTGATTCTTGCTTCCATGGGCACTGATTGTTGATTCAAGTAGAATGAGATTCTTGACGCCTTCAATTTCTTCAACTTGTCATGAAGTTGTCATGGGCCCAGTTGTGAGGAATTTTCTGAGCAAATTCAGCTGTGAACATATAGTCAGAGATGCAGCATTCATCATCAGGAGGAATGACTGAATAGGAAATGTTTGTGGGATGACTATTTTGAAAATATTCAAGTTTTTATCATTTGTGACAACCTAGGTAATTGTACAAGTCTGTTTGTGTTGTTTGGAAGTGGATGATTACATGCCCACAGTGTATTGGGACCCTCCAAGTTTAAGATGCAAAAATAAAATAGCAAACTGTGCCCAAAAGGTGGCAGGCTTGCCTCATAATGATATTGTTAAAGAAGAAGAAGGTTTACAGTGAAGGAGTATAGTGGATTTTCTATTCTGAGTGATATTCAATAGGAGCCCTGGTGGCACAGTGGTTACATGTTCTGCTACTGACCACAAGGTCATCAACTTGATACCACTAACCGCGTCAAGGGAGAAAGATGAGGCTTTTTACTCCCAAACTCTGTCAGTCTCTACCCTGTCCTATAAGGTCACTGTGTCAGAATCAACTCAGTGGCAGTAAAGTTGAACTTGGTTTTGGTTTAAGTGATATTAAAAAGGTCCAGCAGAAATTCTGACTGAAATATAATAAATCATATAGTCGTATGATTATGAAAAGTCTTGGATATTTCATAGCTAATATTGATAAAATCTATTCATTCTCAATTATTGCATGACTATAAGATAAATACAAGTAGGTATTGAGTTCATCTTCAAGAAATAATTCTGCATACTAGGTATAAAGTATACTGCCTATTCTTAGATGACAGTGGGGGTTAGTACATTTAAATATTGTTTTTCTTCTTAAAATAGGTAATAAACCTTGCCTTCCTAGGTGAGATTGGCATAATTATATCTTATATCTGCCTGTAAGTGTATAATATAAAATTGTTTATTTTTATTCATTCTAGAGGAACCTGAATTTTATTTTCAACTTGTTAGATGGGTTAATGTGTAATTGGAATTATTATAAATTTTAAAAGTATATTTCACCTACTTTTGAAAACTAAAATAGTAAATCATTTGCTATTTGTGTTAAATGTATGTTTACTCTCAAAATATAACTGAGCCTATAACATTAAAATAATACCTTTTAGTTGACCTTTTTTATAAGAAGAAAAGTCTCTGTCTTCAGAAGCAAATTTAATAAATGAACAAGCACTCCTCTGCCCCCGGCATTGTGTTGAGCACTAAGAAATGAAAGAGAAGGTTCTGGCATTCGAGGGAGACCTAACCTTCTGTAGAGATAAGATGGGCACTTCCTCAAGAGCTTCACTGCATGATTGCACAAACAATCCCAATGAATGCTTATATCACCAAGACAGACATGGAAACTGGTTTGATTTTTGGAAAACAGATCATCAGTTAGGAACTCCCATATTAACCAAAGTCCTCATTGCCATTTCCCTCCACAACTAACCACCACACATTCACACACCCACTCCTGCAGATCCACAAGTTCACATTGGTCGCTCAGAAATGGTTCATGTGAGTCAGTATCAGAGTCCCATTTAATAAAAGAACCAGAAAGTAGTAAATCAAAACATGTCAGGAGTCTAGTAAATAAAATGCATGGCAGGATAAAAATATAAGGTGGCATGTACATTTCAAATGTTAATTAGTAAAAATCTAGAGGCAAAATACACCAACAGCTGTTGGTGTGGATTACGAAGTCAAAGAGTGTGATGAGGTCTTTGTCAGTGTATAAATAGGTTAAACATTTTTTTCCTGAAATCCACAGTGATAACTGGAGATGGAATGTTGGGGGGGAAAGAGACAAAAGAAAAGTGGCATGAGAAAGCATAAAGGAGCTTTATTTCTTTTCTTTTCTTTTTTTTTGGAGCTTTATTTCTTATGCAACGTTTGTGTTACTGTTATTAAGTATCACTGAGTCCTAGCCATTGATGTCCAACAGAATGAAGCACTACCAGGTCCTGCATCACTCTCGCACATGTCCCTATATCCTTTGCAGAAACCACTATGTCAATCCATCTTACTGGAAGTTCTTCTTGTTATTTTTCCTGACCCTCACTTTCCAAGCAAGACATCCTTTTTCAGGGATAGATCCCTCCTGATCACATGTCCGAAATACATGAGCTGAAGTCTCACCATCTTGGACTCTAATGAATGTCTTGCATGTTCTTCCTCCAGGACAGACTCAATCCACGTGAGGACTCTGAAAATGGATTTTGGGATTCCACTGTCATGCATTGCCTTTCGCAAACCAGGCATTCATAATTTAAGCTCTGATACCATTCCCTCCTCTGGATTTGGATTTCATTATTGACAATCCTTGGGTCACACAGGCTGATGTGCTTCCTCTCTGTGGACTTAGATGGAGCCTCATTTAGATGGCTGCTTTGACAAACCCTTAAGACCCCAGATACTGTTTAGTTGGGCATTGTCTGGTTTCTTCACCACACTTTACTATAGCAGTCATATCTTTAGTGATTTGTTTATGAGAGCGAGGATTGAGTAGGGCCATGTCATAAGAACAAATTGTTCTTAGATGGGGACTAGAATAAAGTATGAACTCCAAATTCAATCATAGGTCTATGGTTTATATATGTCTCTGGTTCTCTTTAGAGAGATCATTATCATTTTGTGAAAGAGAACATTATAAATAATGCCCCTGTGGCATAAAGTAATTTTACCGATAGCATCATTAATTTATCCAATATTATAGAATTTAAGATCCTGCTGAGAAAAGGAAATTATACAAGCGTACGTTGGCTTTTCAGACTGCTATACTTGAATTGTTGGCTCGCACAGATTAAAGTGTGACTGGACACTATATGAACAATGGGAGTTGGAATAGTGCAAAACTTAAAAAGAAATAAAAACCATTTATTGGCATTTCTTCCAGATTTCATATATTTAATAACTCAGTCATTATCAGCAAGAGTTGTAGAATCATTATCATAATCAATTTTTTAACATTTTCTTCTTCCTTATACTCATTGCATTTAGTGTAATTATTATTTTTTAAATTGTGGAAAAAATATACACAACAAAACATTCTCCCATTCAGCAACCTCCACATGTATAATTCAGTGCCAGAGATTATACTCTTTGAGCTATGCAACAATTATTGATATCCTTTTCTAAATTATTCCATGATCATTAACATAAACTCAATGCCTCCTAAGCAAAAATCCTTCCTCCTTCACCCATGGTAACCATTGGTCAACTTGAGTTTCTTCATCACTGACTTTAGTGGTTGATGCATGATTTGAATAGCAGTTGTCTTTCTTGTGGGCGTATAGTTACTGTGCTGTCACAAACAGCAGTGCACTTCAAGGCAGACGCTGCAATGTTCTTTTTGAATGATGAAGGTGATGATGGTTTCCTTTAATTTGTCCTCCCAGCTTATAAACTATGTAACTGTCGGACTCCAAGCTGCTCGTAGCGGCCCATTCCAATTCAGTAATCCCAAGGGTATTGATCGTTATGCATTTCATTTTTAGTGACTTTCAACTTTCCTAGATTTATACTTTTTATCTTCTGTGCTTTGATTATCAATTGGTATTTTCCACAATTTCTTCTCATTTTGAGGTCTACTCCAGCAGCAAGCGAAGGTCTGACAAGCATGGCTCCTACCCCACTATCAGGCTGTCTCTGTGGTGAGAAGTCAGCCCTTCCTAACTCGACTTTTGTGTGTCTTCCACCCAGAGCGGCTCATCTCCCGGGACTTCCTCACACGGCATCCCTCTGGTATCCGTCCAGTTTTCAGTAGCTAATTTTTCAGAATTGGACCACCTATTTCTTCTTCCTGAGCAGCCCTTGTGGCATAGTGATTTCACTTTGGGCTGCTAACTTTCAGGTCAGAAGTTGGAAGCTACCAGTCAGGTTGCGGGAGAAATACAGGGCTTTCTACTCCCCTGAGGAATTAAAGCCTTGGGAACTCACAGGGGTACTTCTTCCTTGCCCTATAGGTTTATGTATGCATTGGCATCCACTTGATGGCAGTGAGTTTGTTTTCCTTCTTCCTTGCCTGGGAACCCCACGGAATCCTGGTCACCAGGGAGGAGAAAGCTTCCACACAACAGCAGTCCACAGGCAACCACAATTGGACAAACTGACAGGTGAGTGGGGAACGTTGGAGACCCTGCATTTAAGTTTTCAAAATAACATGCTCTTGAGTCTTGGCGACTTGACTATCTGTATACAGCACAAAAGGAGAACTCCCAAGGATCTGTCAGCAGCCCGTGGGCACTAAGCCTCTGTAGGTCGATGGATGTCATGCTTTTCAAACCTACCCAAATTCCTCGGTAGCTCACTGTTTCATCAACACACACGAGGATTCAGTTAGAGTCAGCTCCTGAGAACTGCAGACCAGGAAAGATTAAAACTACTTCATACCCAAACTGATTAAATCCGAAGTCTCTAGGTAAATATGGTTTTGCCTATTTGAAATCAATTGTGGCTGCCGATGCAAAAAATGAGTTCTGGTGGTACCTGGGTTAGGCATTGGGTTACTAACGGCATTGGCAGTTCACAGCCACCAACCTCTCCACAGGAGAGATGCACTCTGTGTGTCCATAAAAGCTTACAGCTTCTGAAACCTGCTGTACAATTCTACTCAGCAGTAGAGGGTCAGAGAGAGGCTGCATCTACTTGATGGCAGTGGGACTGTTGGAGGTTTGGGGTTTTTTCTGATGGTGAAAACTTATGAAGTAGATTAAGGGACAGCATGACATTTCCCTTTAAAGAATGACATTGGCCAACAAGAACATAAAAAATGCTCAACCTCATTAGGCATCAGAAAAATATAACTAAAAAATGTGCTATCCTTTAAGACCCTCAAAGGTGGTGACACAAGTTCCTGCTAACAGATAACATACTTGGCTCCTAACTCAAAGGTTAGGAATTTGATTCCATCCAGAGGCATCTTGGAAGAAAGGCCTGGCAATCCACTTCCATAAAAACAGCCATTATAAACCCTCAGGAGAGCAATTCTCTCATGCATGCAGAATTGCCAGAGTCACAGGTGACCGGACAACACCTGGGGTTCTTGTCCACTGTCTTGTTTGGTGGTGGTGGTGTTAGGGGTTCTTGTCCATTAGCTTGTTTGGTGGTGTTAGGGGTTCTTGTCCACTGGCTTGTTTGGTGGTAGTGGTATTAGGGGTTCTTGTCCATTGGCTTGTTTGGTGGTGGTGGTGGTATTAGGGGTTCTTGTCCATTGGCTTGTTTGGTGGTGGTGGTGGTGGTGGTGGTGGTGGTGGTGTTAGGGGTTCTTGTCCATTGACTTGTTTGGTGGTGGTGGTGTTAGGAGTTCTTGTCCATTGGCTTGTTTGGTGGTGGTGGTGTTAGGTGCAGGCAAGTTGGCTCTAACCCACAGTGACCCTCTATGCAATAGAATGAAGCACTCCCAGTCTCGTGCCATCCTCACAATTGTTCTTGTGTTTGAACCCGTTATTTCAGCCACTGTGTCAATCCATCCAGTTGACAGCCTTCCTCACTTTTGCTGCCCCTCCATTTTACCAAGCATGTTGTTACATTCCAGAAGATGGTCTCTCCTGATAACACGTCCACAGTACATGAGACCAAGTCTTGCCATCCTCGCCTCCAAGGAGCATTCTCAGTGCCCTTCTTCCAAGACAGATTTGTTTGCTCCTTTGGCAGTCCGTGATACTTCCAATAGTCCTTACTTCCAATATTCCTCACCAGCACCACAATTCAAATGCATCGGTTATTCTTAGGTCTTCCTTATTCAATGTCCAACTTTCATATGCAGATGAGGGAATTGAAAAGTACTATGACTTTGGTTCGGTGTGCCTTTTTCCTCAAAGTAACCGCCTTCCTTTCAACACTTTAAAGACGTCTGATGGAGCAGATTTACCCAATGAAATAAGTCTTTTGATTTCTTGACTGGTACTTCCTTGAGTAAGGATTGTGGGTCCAAGCAAGAAAAAAATCCTTGACCACTTCAATCTTTACTCCATTTATCATGATGCTACTTATTGGTTCAGTTGTGGGCTTTTCTTAAAATTAAGCTGTACTCAATATTGAAGGCTGCAATCCTTGATGTGCATCTGCAAATGCTTCAAGTCCTCCTCACTTTCAGCAAACAAGATTGTGCCATCTGCATAATCAAGGTTGCTAAAAGCCTTCCTCCCATCCTGATGCTGCCTTCTTCTTCATATCATCTGACCTCTGATTACGTACTCAGCAGAGAGACTGAACAAGTATGGTGAGATTATACAATGATGATACACACCTTTCTTAAGTTTCAGTCATGCAGTTTTCCCTTGTTCTGTTTACACACCTGCTTCTTGATCCATAGACAAGTTCACATGAGCACAACGAAATGTTCTGGAATTCTCATTCTTCTGAAGGCTCTCCATGGTTTGGTATAGTGTGTTAACAGCCACAGAGTCAAGTGCCTCAGCATCACCAATAAAACCCAAGTAAACATCTTTCTGGGATTCTCCGCTCTGAGCCAACATCCATCTGTTGTCAGAAATGAGTTGCCCATCCAAGTCTTCTGAATCTGGCCTGGATTTCTGGTAGCTCTCTGTCAGCATACTGCTGCAAACACTGTTGAGTGATCTTTACAAAATTTTACTCCCACGTGCTATTGTTTCATAATTTGAGTGTTCTCTTGGGTCACCTTCCTTTGGAATGGGTCAGTTGGCCAAGTAGCTCTCTTCCAATTTTCCTCGTGTAGGTGAGTACTTCATCACCTTGCTGAAACATTTCAATTGGTATTCAATGTATTTCTGGATCCTTATTTTTGTCCAATACCTTCAGTGCAGCTTGAACTTCCTCTAGTACCATTAGATCATGCTCATATGCTATTCTTGAAATGATGGACTGTAGACTATTATTTTCTGTTATACTTACCTTGTGGATTCTTTCCATCTTCTTTTGATGTTTCCTACCTTCTTTCATATTTTACTCATAGAATCTCTCAATATTACAGCTGAAGGCTTGACCTTTTCTTTAGTTCTTTCAGTTTAGCATAGACGGACAGTGTTTGTGCTTTTTGGTTTTCTAACCCCCTGTTTTTGTGCATTTCATTATAATGCATTATCTTGCCTTCTTGAGCTGCGCTTTGAAATCTTCTGTTCAGCTTTTTCACCTTATCCTTTTTTCTATTTCCATTGGCCTTACCTACTGTACAAATAAAGACAAGTTTCAGCATCTCTTCTGACATTCACTTCGATCTTTTCTTTCTTGTCTTTTTACTGATGCTTTCCTCTCTTTGTGGATGATGTTTTTTATGTCACCCCACACTCATCCAATCTTCTGTCTTTCATGTCCATTGAGTCAATGGAATATACTCACGGTTCTATGTTGGCTCTTGTGGACTTGTTCTAATTTTGAGCAATCGGTGGTGTGTATCGGCCTCATTTTAACGGCTAGTATTGAGCTTCCCCATTGTCACTCCCCACTCAAAATACAAACAGCAACAACAACAAAAACACCAAACACTGCCTTCATAGCAACCTTGTAGGACAGGGTAGAAGTGGTCTTGTGGACTTAGGAGACTGTAATTCTTTATAGGAGTAGAAAGCCTTGCCTTTCTCCCGTGGGGTGGAGGATGATTTCGAATTGCAGACTTTGTGCTTAGCAGCCCAACACAGTATGACCCCAGAGTTCCTGGTTCGCTTTCAACAGATAAAGTCAATTTGATTTCTGTGTATTCCTTCTGGACAAGTCTATATGTATAGGCATCATTTATGTTTTTCCAAAAGGGTATTGTGATGAAGTTATTGGTCTTACAAAATCTTACCGTGTCATCTCCAGCTTCATTTCTATCACCAAGTCCATGTTTTCCAACTACTGTTCCTTCTTCTTTGTTTTTAACTCTGTTTTTTATGGTAATGACTAACAAACCAATACACACAATAGCAGGGAACAGCAGAGATTAGTAAGAATGTGGAATAATTAAATCCTCATCCATTGCTAATAGAATTATAAAATAGTGCAGTCATTTTGGAAAATAATTTGGAGGTTCTTCACATGTTAATTAGAATTATCAAATGATCTTACAAGCACATGGGATATCAAAAGCAGGAACACAAAAAAGCACACGCACATCAATGCTCATTGTATATGATTTGCAATATACAAGAGATGGACGCACTATCTAGCGCAACATATGAATGGATAAATGAAGTGTGGTAAAGACATACAATGGAATATTACTCTGCCATAAAGAAAGTCTTGATACTT
Organism: Tenrec ecaudatus; assembly: GCF_050624435.1. Taxonomy (NCBI): domain Eukaryota; kingdom Metazoa; phylum Chordata; class Mammalia; order Afrosoricida; family Tenrecidae; genus Tenrec; species Tenrec ecaudatus. The sequence goes on from NC_134537.1 coordinate 139,123,124, forward strand.
GCTACAATGTGAATGAACCTTGAAAACATTTATTTATATGAAATAAGTCACAAAAAGATAAAGACTGTATGATCCTACTGATATGAAATAAAAAGCATACGAAAATCTATAGGTACCGAAGTCTACTTCTGGTTAGCAAGGCAGAAGCAGAGGGGGAAGGTGGCTTCCATTGTTTGGTAGACACTGAGCTCCTCTTCAGGCTGATGAGAACATTTGGAAATGGATCGTAATGATAGTTGCACAATCAAATGAAATCCTCATGTCACTAAGTTTCATCATGTATGTATAATAAATGTTGAAATGCCTTTTTTGCTGTTTTATTTATTGTTGTTGGCTTAATTGCTATTGATTGGACTCAAATTCATATCCCCTTGTCCTTCATCATCCTCACAATCACCAGTGTGTTCAAGTCCATCATTTTGACTTTGGTGCCAATCTATCTAAGTGTCTCCCTCCACCTGACTGACCTTCAACTTCAAACAAACATGTCTGCCCACCTTTCCTATTAGAACAACATGTGCTTTTGGAGATGGAGATAAACCGTATTGGCCTTGACTTTTCACTTTTACAGATAGCAAATAAGGAAAGGTACATTGATCAGTAAAGATATCTAAAAATACATTTTAAAAAGTTATTATCATGTGTTGACCACCCACTCATTTCAAGCCCTGCTGGTGTAGTGGTGACAAGTTGAGTTTTGATCCATATGGTCACCAGTTTGAAACCACCAGCAACTCCAAGGGCAAAAGACTGGGCTTTCTAGTCTAGTCAACAGTTAGTCTCAGAAACCCACAGGGGTCATATGAGTCAGCATTGACTTGATGGCAGTGAGTTTGTTTGTTTGTTCTGAGACCTACTCACAACCATTGAGTAGACTAGGACTCAGCGATGAGATTGTAAGGTTGACGTGACTGTAAATCTTTGCAAGAGCACCGTCTCACCTTCCTCCCTCAAAGATGCTGATGTGTTTGAAATTCGAACCTTGTAGTTGCAGATAAGCACCTGACCCACAGCATCACCAGGCTCCTTCCTGTTGACCATATTTTCCCATCATTTGGTGCCTAAATTCTAAATACCATATATCCTTTATATATAAAAGCTTTCAGAGAAAAAAATTTTTTTCTGTGTTATTTAATCTGTTCTGGAATATTCTCTGTAAATAATAGAACTTCCAAAGACTTAATGAGATAGATGATGCTCTCATCAGAGTCAAATATATAACAGGAAATAAAACATAAATGAAAATAGGAGAAATGAGAGCTAATTAAATGAGTATCAATAATATTGAATTTATTTGAGGATATATTCAACCCCTATACCATTTTACAAGTTTTAATTACAGCCTTCTCCCCACCCACCCCCACCCCCCAAAAAAAACAGCTCAAGGAAAGAGAATCAGTTGAGACGAAGTTGATACTTTGGAAATGGGTCACAAAATTTAAGAAAGAAAAAAATCAGAGCTCAAGAATTTACTCCAATACTCACAAATTACTATGAGCCTTTTCTGTAAAAAAAATCTTCTGAATTATCCTAAAACACCCGCCTCCCTCCACAAGAAAGTACCAGTTCTTCAAAACAACAGAAAATGCTAACTCTGCATTTGAATTACTGCTCCATGTACACCCCGACCAAATACCCCATGACAAGGTCGTATGCTCTGCTGTGAACGCTTTAGTTAATCGCATCCTTGTGAAAAGGCAAACTTCTCAGACCCTCGTCCGAGCAGCGCACTGCCCTAGTAAGACACTGCCAGCCCTTTCTTAAATGATTGATCAGTTGCCCTGCTGTAAGCTGATTCCAACATATGAGAAGGCATGAGCCACGTGAAGACGAATGAAGGATGATAAGACGTTTCTAAAACATACACAGGAGTTGTACAGCTTTCCTCCCCCTTTTGAAGTCTTCTCCCTTGTGAATTACTCAGGTGACCACGGTTGACACCTCTCCTCCCCCTGCAATCCTCAGACCAAAGGGTTCGGTGTCAGCACCTGAGACTTAGAGGGTGCTGCAGATGCCGCCGCAACAGTGACCACCAGTGGGGCCAGACCTCTGCAGTGCACATACTATATCCAGCACTTTCACACACGTAATCCAACCACTCGAGGGAAGAACCAGCACCCCCTTGGCTCAGGGATGAGTTATTCAGACGGTGGGAATACACAGGGGGTGGAGAGCAGCGTGCATGGCAGGCTGGCCCGAGGATGCTGCCAGGGGGCTTGGAGTGGTCAACACCCTGACTCTGGAGAGTTCAACGCATGCAGGGAGGTTCCCCCATTCTTCCACCAGAGCTAGGCCTATTGGAAAAGGGCCCGTTATAGAAAGTTTGACTTCTTAAAAAGTTCAAGGGAAAAAAAACCAAAACACTACTATCTTCTGATACCATTCTTCCATGAACTCCTTAAAACGTGTGCATGTAGAACAGAGCACAACTTTCCCTGGTTTGGTGCCATCTCCGTGAACTTTAGGATGCTTGAGTGCCCGGCTATGGCTACTGCGTTCACTCATGGCATTAGGGTTTCCTTCAACTTTAAACTCTCCCAGGCATGGCGTCTTTTTGCCAGCAAGGAATCTACTATAGGTGGGACACATAAGCACGATGACATAAGAAGAACCGAAGAATCCATGGAGCCCATCGGGCACATGCTCTCCAGGAGTCACCTGTGAGTCAACAAGGTAGCGAGGATCAGTGTTCTTTTGACAACCGCCCCTCCCCCCTGACACACACACACACACACACACACACACACACACACACCACCATCCAAAAAAAACCCCAAACATCTGCCATCAAAGCTCTCTATAATATTGTCAGGAACAAACGGGGTGTTCTGTCAGGACCACTCTCATTTGGGGCCTAAACTCAAGAGTCAAATTGTGCATGGACTGTGTGTCAGCTTTGATTGTCCAGGTTCCTTATGCACGCAACAAGGCAAGACCCTGGAAGGCACGACATTAATAAGGTTATCAATGAAGGAAGAGTGGAGAAATGCATAGTGCATGTACACAGTGTAATAGAATGAATCCATTCTTTTGCCTAGAGTCATGGTTAATGATTAAATTCAGGCATATAATGGACTTCTGCCTGCCTACTAGAGTCTGTGCTTTTCGTTGTTGTTGATTTATTTTTAATCATGCTGACAGGTTAGACTAATCTGCGATAACTAGGGGAAAACATTCACAAAATGGTGGTATGTAAGTTTCTCCAAACTCAGAAGAAAATTAGATTAAACTTCAAACACACAAGATATTTTCATTTTACTGTCACGCTGTAGTAAAGTATGACCCAACAGCAGTTACCAACCAAGTAGCTCTCTACCAAGCCGTCCCTTCCCGGAGTACAATCTCTCTGTACCACCCCTGCTCCAGAAGACCGAAGCATGGTGCTACAGACGCTTTGAAATATACTCCATGGGAGAACCAGCAGACCATCCTCTAGTCGGACTACATTTACACCGGTACAACTCTCCGTGTACAATCCAGATGTCATTCCCGATCCTGCCCTACACAACATACAGGAAATGCAACTTTTCACCATGATTTCAACTCTTGCCAAACTTTGATTGAGCCATTTTATTGGCATATAATTCACATATACAATCCAAGAAAAGTTATACAATCAGCATCACCGTTTTAGAACATTTCCTTCATTCTTGCATTCATGGTTATTAGCTCCTCATGCCCCCACCTCCCCACCATACCCCAATGAAACTATTAATCCAGTTACTGTCTCTGTAGATTTACCTATCCTGATTTCTTTTAGAGAAAAACACTAAAAGAAAACAAACAAGCAAGCAAAATAATTAAAAAAAGATAAAACTTCAATCAAAAAGAAAGCAGAAAATATTAAAAACTAGAACAAATTTCAATGGATCCTAAGGGAGAGCGCGTGACAGGTTATTAGATTGTACCCTCGCTGCATCTGCAACATTCCACTTTCCAGTGCACTCTGCATGACAACAAGGCTGTTCACATCCCTGATCGGAGGGAAGTCATCAGGGGCTTACCTCACATGCATTTCCCTTCACTTTTTAAACTGAAGCAACTTTAAAATAGGTCAAAAGGAAGATCAAATGATATCACATTTGCCCTACCTCTGCCTGCCACAATGGCCTTTACAAGGCCCTCTGTCTAATATCAGAGTTCTTTACACCTCTTAACTATGATCAGAGAAGGCTCACAAGAGGCTTAATCCATGTGTGGGCCCTAAAAATGGATTTTGGGCTCCACTGTCATTCATGGCCTTCTGAAAGCCAGGTGTTCACGAACTCACAGGGGCTCTGACACCATTCCCTCCTTTAGATTTGGATTATATTATTTACAATCCTTGGTTCACACAAGCTGGTGTGCTTCCTCCATGTGGACTTAGTTGACACCTGACTTAGATGGCTACTTGTTTGAAAATAAGCCTTTAAGACCCCAGATGGGACTCTTTCTGATCACCAGGCACCATCTAGTTTGTTCATCACACTTTGCTATAGCGCCCATCTCTTCAGCTATCTCTTCTTGAGGGGAAGCATCAAGCAGGGGCATATCATAGGAACTAATTGTTCTGAGATCGAGATTAGAAGTAAGTGCAAGACCCAAATCCTTGTATGCATCTACGGTTTAGATGTGTCTCTGGTTCATCTTAGAGACATCATTGCCCTTTTATGTTAGAGAACATTATCAATCATCTCCTGGGAGATCACTTCCACTGCCATCAAGCCAATGTTGACTCACAGAGGACCTACAGGGCCAAATAGAACTGCTCCTGGAAGTCTCCGAGTCTGGAATGCTTCACAAGAATAGAAAACTTCATCCTTTCCCTGAGGAACTGGCTGATGGCTTCACACTGCTGATCTTGCAGTTAGCAGCCCGCTGAGTAACCACTACGCATTGATAACAACTCTATGGATGCTGACTGCAGATCTTTCTCCCCAAGAGCTGTGGCTGGATTTGAACTGCTAACCTTTGGGTTATTGGCCCAGTACTTTAATCACAGCACCTCCAGCTACCCTCATATTAAACTTACAAAGGTTTGATATTAACATAGAATGGTGCAAACCCTGCCATTAAGCAGGAGTCCTTGGAGGCCCTAATAAAAAGCTTAGATAGATAGATAGATAGATAGATAGATAGATAGATAGATAGATAGATAGATATAGATATCTCTCCCTTGCCTCTATTCCAGGGGCATTTGATAGACATCGAGTAGCTGAGTCTGGCTGCCCAGACATCTATATGCAGACTTTGTTTTCACTCTTTCCTTGGGGGGGTTGAATGCATAAGAACCAGTATTTAGATTGTGTACCCCACAAGTATATTAAATGTCATGGTCAATATAATGGATTTTCTAGATCAATTTTTATTACTTGCTGACTTTGAGATCTAATCTACACCAGAAGCCACCTCCCTGAATACCGACTTGCTTATAACCACATCACCATTCTAATTGTTTTGGAAAACTCTTCAAAATGAAGTCATTGTGTTTCTTTTATATACCTCCTTTCCTACCATAGACCCGTTTATTTGAAACTGTATAAATCTCTAATGAGTCTATGTTTTCCTCAAGACACTTTAGCAAGAATAAGGAAGCTTGGTGGTATAGTGGGTTGCATGTTGGGCTGCGAACCCCCAAGGAGCAGCAGTTTGGACCCAGCCATTCTGCAGTGGAAAGATGCAGCTTGCTGTTCCCTTAAAGATTTACAACCTTGGAAGCTCAAGGGTTGTCAGTCTATTACTAACATCAGACAGAGAAAACCCTTCTGATCACAAGGGTGTAATTCACAACCAGTCAGAGCCACCTTGATGAGACTTCTCAAACATGCACTGTAGTCTCTAGGCTCAAGGGATCTTATCAGTAGTTTAATGAGGTAGGTGATATGCAGTAAATGCAGTTTTCATCATAAAACAATTTTGAATGTAATATTGTTGCCGTTGTTAGGTGTTATTGGGTCAGTTCCTATGTACTTTGAATGAAACACTGCCTGGCTCTACCAGAAAAAAATAAAACACCCATGTTTCTTTTTAGCAAAATTCATCAGACTAATTGAAAATGTAAAACTCACTTTAATTGTATTGTCACTGGTATTTATACTGGCTGTAATCCTGTCATTGAAAATCCATTCATCATGCTTAATGTTTTTATTAATCCTGTACCATAAATAAATCATGGGCTAAGAGACACTTTCCAATTTGTTTTATGGTTTTATAAAAAGACATCCTAGTCCTTTTGTAAATGAACTGTCACTATAAATTACACAATGTTCCTAGATTGTTAGAAAATCTGGCATATTTATTTTATAATAAATGAAAATGTATGTATTAGACTTGATTTTCCCACTTATTTGCAATATTAGTTTCATGGGTCCAAAATATCATATCCAACCCATTTTAAGACTCGTGAATGATATGGCTAATTTCTTGTGAAGACTTTAAAAGCCAATCACACTGAAATTTCCACACTGCCCATTTACCACTTCATCATGGATGCAGTTGTGATCTATAGTCCTAATTTCCAAAACGACGCAGTCTGTTAATGCCACAAATGAAAAATAGTCTCACCCCCAGGTGATCAATATACATTTATTTGTATTAAGGATATTGGTTGCATTAAAAGGTTGCACAAATTGACTAAACTATAAAGGCTTATATGTTGTATTCAGCCCCTGTTGACTCCTGCCCTGACTCATAGAGGGAAACGCTCCTGGTCCACCCCCATCCCCATGATCAGCTATGGATCGGATGATTGTGAGCCATGCGATATTCATTGGATGAGTTTTGAAAGTAGATCAGCGAACCTTTCTTCTGAGTCTGCAAGTCCACTGAAACCTCTCCCTTACCAAAGCCTCCACTAGAAACATCTGCACATGAAGTGTATTGGCTGGGACCAACAGAGCCACTGGCCGGTCTTCCACACGAAAGGGGAGAATTCGAGTACTAAGTCACCAATGCCTCCATGAAAATAAGCATACCACTTCTTATAATCCTGATTTTGCCACTCCATGGTCTCACCCAGCATCCTCTTACTGAACTCTCTTCTCTGTCAACACCTCCAAATAGGACTGCAACTCCAAGAGGCCTGCTGGCTTGGGAAGGGGCTCTGGAAAACACCTCCAGGGCTATATCCACAGGACTCCAGGTACATCTAATAGGACCAGGGCAGGAGTCTGGAGTGACAGTGTCTCAGTACTAGATACCTGTGGATCATACAGCCCTGTGGTAATTAAATAATTTCATGTCAACTTGAAAATATATAAAAGTGTAGGGGTAGAGTTTAGCCTGTCAATCAGGGCACAGCCTGATGGTGACTCCTTGTGAGTGTGCCCTTTCCAAAGGAGGACCCTGGGAACTGTCTCCCCTCCCCACCCCTCTGCCTTCACCTTCCTGCTGGCTGACCCTGATTGCTGCCAGAGCCACTGCCATAGAATCCACCGGATTTTGCTCCTACCGGCCTGTGATCTTCCTGCATTCTCCATCATTGCAGGTGGCTGGGCGAGTCTGAAAAGGGACTGAAGGACGAGTACCAGACTTGTGGACTTGAGTTGGACTGGCCTGGGATGTTTTCCTGATGTACAATTATTTCTTGATATAAAGCTCATTCTCGCACATATATGAGTGTCACTGGATTTCTTTCTCTACTCAGCCTGGCCTAACACAACCCCTGCGTATTGACGCATACAAGAAGGATCATTTAACCCTTCCTCTAGAGATCAACCTCTGATGCCACAAAAAGGGGTTGGAATGCTTCGGGGGTATTTCAGGGCCATGGGCATGGTCACTATCCTGTCATCCTCAGCCCTGATGACAGTGGCAAGAAACAGCATGCGCAGGAAGGTCCTGACCAATGGTAACCTTTCTACTCAGACCTCCTGCTCTGAGCTTCAGCCTCCTCAGCCCCAGGCACTGTCCGCAGAAAGGCTCTTATTTAATGGAAGGAAGAGTGAAGGTAGAAAAGGTTAAGCCAGGGAAGCATAAGAAGGGGGTGTGATCATTCAGAGGCCACTTTGAAGCTGACAACATTGTTTTCTTAATAACAGTTACTTTAAAATCAAATGCAATTTATAAGTGAGTCTCACCAATTAAAAAAAAAGTAAAAAGAGTGTCTTAATTGCCAAGTGCTGCTGTAACAGAAATGCCACAAGTGGGCATCTTTAGAGAGCAGATATATACTTTCTCACAGTTCTGACAATTCCTTCCTTGTTGATAAGCCCAGGCACGCCTTGGTTTCTTAGCGATCTTCACATAACTCTGAAGTGATTCGATTTAGAAGCTATTCTACAAGTGATCCCTGGTGGTATAGTGGTTATACGTGGGGCTGCGATCCTCATGGTCAGCAGTTTGAAACCACTAGCAGCTCCGTGGGACAAAGACTGGGCTTTCTACTCCTGTAAACAGTGACCAGGTTGGAAACTCCCATGGGTCCCTATGAGTCAGCATTGTCTCCACGGCAGTAAGTTTTGAGTGTTTCTACTCCTGTATAGTGCAGTCAACCTCATAAAGAAAGCGATCTTTCCAAACAAGATTACATCCCCAGGCTTAGGGGTTAAGATCCCGGCACACAGGTGCGAGGACACTTAGCCCCTACCAGTTGCCATTGAGCAGCTGCTGACTTCAGGTCGCATGATGTGTGTCAGAATAGACTTGTGCTCCATACGGCGTCAGGGGCCGATCGCTCGCCAGAGCATCTTCCTGAAGAAAGGAACATTCCATGTGGGTTTAACATCCCATGAACTTTGAATTCTGTAGCCTCTGTGTTGCTGATTGTCCAGCTGTGTTAAGCAGGGCTGTCTAGAGAAACAAAACCCAACCCAACCCTACCAAAAGAAAACAAACACTCCTTGCATGGAGTCACCGCAGACCCCTGGCTGCCCTATAGGACAGAAGAGAGCTGCCCTGTGAGTTTCCGAGACTGCAGCTGTGTGGTGGTGGAAAGCCTTGTCTGTGTCCAGGGGAACACATGGCGGTTTCCCACTGGACTCCTGGGGTCCAAGCAGCCCATGTGTAACCCCTTAGCCACAAGAAACTGAGCCAGCGGTCCTCATAGGAGAAGTCATTCTAGATGAAGAAGGTGGCTCATCTCAGCCCACGGGTTTGCTACTGGCTGGGGCCCTCTTCAGACTCACACAGCCAAAGGTGAAGAAGGAGGCAGAAAGGTCCCGGGCCAGTAGGTATAGAGCCCTGCGGATTCAGGGATGGCGGGAACATTTCAGGGCCCCCACAGCTGTTCAGGTTGGTAGCCCACCTGGGGTGACCCCTGGGGGCAGACAGAGTCCGGCAAGGAGGAAGGCAAAGGAAGATGAGAGAGAAGGATCATCTCTCATGGTCTTTCTTTGAGAACAAGCTCAGGACATAATCAGGCTGTAGCTTGACTAATAGGCTGGACTCCACTCTGTCACATCACACAGCTTCAAATCGGCATAAACTCTAACTGCCACACCAGCTGATCCTATCTTTAATGCTTTGGATTAGAGGACAATGCTATTTTGTTGGTCCACGGAAAGCTATGGGTAAGCCAATATCTTATGTTTATAACAAATGAATCCACTCCATCATGTAAGCATATGGTTTTGAAAACAGTTCTGAAAATCGGACTAGTAGAAATAATGTTTGAGGTCTATCATCCGGTTTCCCTACAGGATGTCTCTTGGATTCTTCCTAATTTTTCCACTACTCTTCTCACGAGTCTTCCCCCTCACTATAGGAAAGATGTTTTACAGCTTCCCCTACCCCCAAAATAAATACAATTAAAAAGAGAAAGATATAGGGGGGAAAAACTAACACTTTTAGAATCCGAAGCACCTGCATTCTGACACAAATACCAAACCGAAAAGCCATTGCCACCCAGTGAATTCCAACTCGCAGCAGCCCCACATAGTGTTTCTGAGACCACCAGTCCTATGAGCAGGCAGCTTCACCTCTGCTCAAGAAATGGCCGGTGAGTTTGAACTGCCGACCCCTCCGTCACCATCACCAGGGCAATTCTGACTGTAAGAGGCGTGTGAGAACGTGTGAGGGGGCTTGTCCTGTGTAGACGACGATGTCAGGTGCTCTTTGTGCCATCTCCGGCACGCTCTTTGGAGCATCTGTTTCTGGTGCACTAAGCACGGAGGGCCTTGAGGAAGTGGATGACAGGTTGATAAACGGCTAAGAGATGCCAGGCAGGTCTGCTAGAAGAGAAGCCATTACCTAACACATCTTTTGTGGACACGAAGCAACAGTGGGCTTTTAATGTAATTAAATGCAATATTCGTATAACAGTCCAAGATTCCCCCGAACTGGCCCAGTAGACCCCTTGTCGGGCTTAGTCCATTTTCAGTAATTAGCACAACAGACCAAACGATGTTTAAGACGTCACTTCAATCCATCCTGTCCAGCGAGGTCTCAGGAGACTTCTCATGTTCCCCCGTTTCCTCACTGCCGTTGCTATGCAGGACCACTGTGCTTGTCAGCAGTGCTCAGCTGCACCTCGGAGCCACCTCGCTCTGCATTTGTACTTCCGCAAAGAAAACTACCATTTCGAACTATTGAATTGTATGATACGTAGATGATGTGACAATAAAACTGTTTTTTTTAAAACGAAAGAAAATCATAATCTCTACTCAGTTTAAGGGACCGGCCCCATTTAGCTCACAAATACAATCACAACATTTCTCGTTTGAGTGTGTGTAAAAAGCCTGAGGACACACCTTATAATAATCGTGTCCCTCTCCTTCATTTCAGACTACGGCTTAGAATTCAGACTCATGTGTTTCACGAGTCTGAAGAGAATTTATAGATTGGTATGGGACATATGGGCTACTGGATTTATGGACTTGATCTGGTTTGAGCTGGGATGTGTTCTCAATATTCAATTGCTCTTGTATATAAAGCTCTTTCTTATACCTCGCTCTGCATTCATACTATAAATGTTGTTTCCCAATCTACCTAGCCTAGCACAAAAACCAACAAAGAAGCAATGTGAGGAATGGACAACAAAACAAAATGAAAGTGACTGACAGTCTCACAAATGCCACAGAGGATCAGTATGTGTTAGAATCAACTCAGTCACAGTGGGGTTGCTATTTTGCTTTTCAATGATCTTATTTGGGGAAAGTAAATATTGACCTTCCCAAGGCCCAAGGAAATTATAAATTAGAAGACGTGTGAAGTTAGGTACTCTATAGCACTTTTCTGAAATCCCGGGTGGGGAAGGGGGGGGGGGCACCTGGGAAGTCAAATTCTTTACAAAGGAGTCCCCTGGGGTGCACCTCCTCTCCCCAGGCAGATTCCCCAGGGTTCCCAACTCTTTCATCTGGAGCTTCCTTCTTTTCAGCTTTCCATGCAAATAATGACCCACCCTTCAGGAAACTCCTCCCCAACGGGAGGAAGGTGATAACCCAGATTCATTTCTCACTTCTAACTTGGATGCATCCCTAAACCAGAGTCATTGTCTAGAATTGAACTTGGCAGGGTTGAGATGCAGGAGGGGGAGGGGGCGGAGACCGGGAGGGCAGTCCAGCCTGAACACCATTAGTCTCAAAGGTTGGCAAACAGTCCAGCAGAGATGGGCTTTGGTGCCGTCTCTGAAGGGAGGTTCAGGAAGGGTGTAACCTTCCATCTGGAGCTTCTGCCCCATGTGAGTTTCAGACAGCCCATTTAATCTTCTGATCTTTCCAGCTGGACAACTGGTTAGACCACACAGACAGACTGACACAAACACACGCACACGCACCTCTGAAAGACCAATAACAATACTGTGGAAACCCAGAATGAGGAAGGAACTGTTTTCCTAATATTGACTCATGTTTTCAAGAGGCCTCGCTTGCCTCTGCCAGCAAATCACCAAGATTATACAGAGAAGCATTTATTTCCTTTCTTCTTCCTCCCCATTTCCCTTAGAAGTCATGCCCCATTCAGACCCCTAACAAGGAAAAAGCCTAATGTATGATAAGGAGCCTTCTGGGCTCTTCCAGGAAGGGTCCACCCCACCGCTTAGCACACCCCTCCCACTCTGCTGAAGGAGGCAGGACTGGAGAGAGGCGCTGCAGAATGACGCCTGTCTCCCCTCAGGAGTCATGGAAAATCCCTGTGTGGTTCTACAACTGGAAACATAAGCAGCTACTTCCCTACCTTCCATTGGTTTAGTCTCAGGGTCCTATAAATAAGCAGCTGCTACTTAATGAACACAAGCATGGCCCATACTTTTACGTTTCAATCGATAACCCTTTCCACCTACTTAGAGATCTCTGCCAAAGAAACCAATTTAGGGGCTCTTTCAAGTACTAGAGAGAGAGTTGTTACTTTTCCTTTTAGCCCTATGACTTCAAACCAAACCAAAATCACTGCCATTGAGTGGATTCGGATGTATAGTGACCCAATACAGAGCTCCCGAGGCTATAACTCTTTATGAGAGCAGGAAAAAAATATGTTTCTCACACAGAGTAACTTGAGGCTTTGAGCCTTCAAACCTCGTGGTTAGTAACCCAACACTTACCCAACAATGCCACCAAAGTTCCTTTAAATCAAACCCAAACTCACTGCCATCAAGTCCATTGCAACTCACAGTGACCCTCTAGGACAGGGGGAACTGCTCCAGTGGGTTTCTAAAATTATATTTCTCCAGTCTCTCTCTCCTCTCTCTTTTAATTTAAATCATTTTATTGGGGGTTCTTACAGATATTATAACAATTCATAAATCAATTATATCAAGCAAACTTGTACATATATTGCCATCATCATTTTTAAAACAATATCTTGATAACTCTTCACCGGAGTAGAAAACCTCATCTTTCTCCCAAGATTGGCTGCTGGTTTGGAACTGCTGCCTCCTGAATCAGGCTATCCTGGAGACCTGGAAGGGATTTCTTATCCCCCTTGTAGTTTTAAAGCAAATGACCTCCCATACCCCTATACCCCCAGCCATCCCCTCTTCTACCTTCTAGCCACGAACCTCCCACCCCAAGTTAGTTAGTACTCAATACTCCCATGAAAAAATATGAAGTGGTAGAATTATAAAAATTATGATCTCTGAGCTTTGTGCAGTGGCAATATCGTAGCCAATGAGGTTTACCCGAGGTGCGATTATTGCTAATTGAAAAAAAAAAACTATGATCTCTGAAATGGATAATCTGCTCACCAGGGTGCCATCCTTTAAACAAAAAAAATAAATAAAGTCGTCTCCGACAAAATCTATTCTAAGGAGTAAACATATCATTAGAAGGTTATAGAGTTAAGCTGTGGAAGGCAACAGAGTGATGGAGAGCAATGGAATTTGTGGCCTAATTAGCAATACAATGCTGAGCATTGGGTAAAGGCTGTACCGAGTACAGTAAACTGAGTCACAAGACACTTCCTGACTTCTGACGCTGACCGAAATCCATTGAATATTAGGCGGTCAAGTCTGAGATCTAAATTACATTAAGCAAAGGAGTGCAGCCATTCAGTAGTTTATATACAACATGACTTTGTTCTGATCATTGTATTTGCAGTGTATTTAGAATTCATAGGAAAAAATTTTAAATGTATGATCTTTCAATATTATACAGGTTCATATGCTTGTCATTCTTTTACTGAGTAAACTTTCCTTGAGGACCAAGAACAAAGGCACAAAGAAGGTTGAGACATACCCAGGTTGTCAAGTTCTCCGTGGTTGTCTGGGCCCTAGTGGGTTTCTGAGATTGTAATTCTTTATTGGAGATATTTCTCCCAAGGAGCAGCTGGTGATTGGAAACTGCTGACCTTTTTACTGACCATTCTACTATGGAGTAGTAGAAATGAATTTAAATAAGTCAGCGTTTGGTGTGAAAATAGAGGCCAAGTCCATGGCTTGTAGTCATTAGTTGCCATCAAATTGAACATCCACTCATTGTGACTATTCCGAATTGAACTATGCTCGCCCCCACCCCAAAAAAAAAATGTATTGTAAATCCTAACCCTGATGCTTGTGATTATAAGCCTATTTGAGGATGGATTTTCTTTGTTATATTAATGAAGCAATCTTAGTGTATGGGTGTGTGTCTTAAATAAGTCTCTTTTCAGATATAGCAGATCAAGCAAGCCACTCACTAAGCACAGACCAAGGGAGATCGACTACACACCACAAGAGCCCATCATGGGTCCAAGAGTGGAAAAACATGGGCCTTCCCCGAGAACAAATAGACACAGAAAGTCTTCCTCCGGAGCTCTCAGCTAGCTGCCATCGGGTCAATTCTGAGACTGTCACTGCTTATGGGAGTAGAAAGCCCAGTCTGTCCTCCACAGAGCTGCTGGTGGTTTCAAACTGCTGCCGAGGATCGCAGCCCAACGCCTAGCCACTATACCAGCAGGACTCCTTTCTCCTGAAGCTATTGCCCTTAACTTGGACTTCTAGCCTCCTGAGCTAAGGAAAAATAAATTTCTGTTTGTTAAAGTCACCTACTTATGATGTTTCTGTCATGCCAGCCCAAAATAACTAAGACCATGACCTTATATATAACAGACCAAGACATTGCTGGTCCTATGCCATCGTCATGATCATTGGTATGTTGGAGTCTACTGTGATCCCCTTGGTGTCCGTGCATTTCTCTGAGGGTTTCTCTCAACATGGATTGCCCTCCATTTGGCCAAACATGATAGACTATAGCAATGGGTACCTCCTGATGATGCATCCGAAGCACGCTAGTCAAAGCCGGGGATCCAAAGTCATCAGCAGCTTTCCTCTGTGTTGGCTTGCCTGTCGTTCTGATACTTTAATGCCAGAAAGCTATTTAAACACCAACAACCCCCCGCCCCCCCGTCCTGTAGGTATGTTACAGTGGAATTTGCAGACTAAGGTGCAAAGTCTGATGATCTACTCCCCAAAATTAATCAGTGAAAATGCTATGAGCCGCAGACTGTCATCCAAAGCCCATGGTCCAGGCACTCTATTAAAGAGGAAGTCATTTGCGGAAGGTCAGAGGAGACTTCAAACCATACGTGGACTGGACTAGGTATGGAAGGTTTAGGAGTTTATCAGGAAAGCAAGAAGAAATGAAAGATAGAACTTACAGGTAGGTGTGAGTCAACATCACAAATCAGTCGGATCAACTAGCATATAGAATATACAGAGGGCACTTCTTCAGTTGGGAAGATGATGCTGTACAGTATAGGTAGCAATGCAGGGAGAGAGTCCATGGTCAGAGGTAGCCAAGAGAAAAAGGATAATGTCAAATGTCTGCATATGGTAAATGATAGAATAAAAGTAAATCGCCAAATCTAGGATGTTATCTATTGTGGTAGTTGCGTCATTTCATGTCAACTTGAAGATATAGGAAAGTGTAGGGTGGTAGTCAACCTGTCCATCAGGTCACACCTGATGGTGCCTCCTTGTGGGCATGGCCTTCTCATAAATAGGGTCCTGGGAACCTCCCCTTCTCTCTCTGCCTTCAGTTTCTGGCTGGCTGACTCTGGTTGCTGCTACAGTCCTATGATGTGTCCAGCGCCATTGCATCCATACACATTTGCACCCACCAGCCTGTGATCATTCTGCATTCTGTATCATTGCATGTGGCTGCCTGAGTTTGAAGAAGGACTTGTGGACTAGTACTGGACCTATGGACCTGAGTTGGACTGGGCTGGGATGTCTTCTTGATATAGAATCAGTGCTTGATATAAAGCTCTTTCTTACACATATATGAGTGTCACTGGATTGTTTCTCTAGTCAACTGGGCCTAGTTCATTTATACATAGATGACTGAGATGACAGGAGTATCTATAACCAAGCTAGGACATAGAGAGGAGCACTCGCTGCAGCTCGTGGGTTCTGTGTGGGACGAGTCGACTTCACATTTCCATAGGAACAACACTGAGGATGGTGCAGGACCAGGCAGTGTTACATCATTTTGTTGTGTGCAGGGTTCCCATGGGTCAGAACCAACTTGATGACATGTAACAGCAACAATGAGGATCATGTTAGTTAAGATAATATGCAGAGGAATATAATCTTTTTCCTAAACCACATCTTTCTGAATTCAACCCCTTATATGTAATTGACTACCCTCTCTGATAGGTCACTTTGAGTCACAATTGACTCACTGGCAGGTAGCTGTCTCTACTAAACCTGATGTCCTTTTCCGGTGACTGGTCTCTCAGGATAACAAGTCCAAAGTACTTGAAGTCCCACCATCCTAACTTCTAAGGGACATCCTGACTGTACTTTTCCCAGGGCATATTTGTTTGTTCTTTCGGAAGTCCGTGCCACTTTCAATATTTTTGGCCTGCACTATAATTGAAATGCATTGATTTTCTTCCTTATTCCATGGCCAACTTCCACGTGCTTATGAAGCAATGGAAAATACCATGGCTTGGGTCAGGTCCACCTTAATCCTCAAAGTAACATCGTAGCTTTTCAACACTTTAAAGAGGTATCCTGCAGAAGATTTCCCCAACACAAAGCATAATTTGATCTCGTGACTGCTAGCTCCTTCCTTGAGCATTGATTGTGGATCTAAGCAAGATGAAACCCTTTACAACTTCAACCTGTTTTCCATTTATCATGAAATCACCTGTTAGTCTAGTTGTGATGATTTGGGTTTTCTTTTTTTCTTTTTATAAATCATTTTATTAGGGGCTCATACAACTCTTATCACAATCCATACATACATAAAGCACATTTGTCCATTCATTGCCCTCATCATTCTCAAAACATTTGCTCTCCACTTAAGCCCCTGGCATCAGCTTCTCATTTTTCCCACTTCCTTCCTGCTCACCACTCATGAACCCTTGATAATTTATAAATTATTATTTTGTCATATTTTTCCCTGTCCCACGTCTCCCTTCACCGATTTTTCTGTTGTCTGTCCCCCAGGGAGGAGATTACATGTAGATCCTTGTAATCGGTTCCTCCTTTCCAACCCACTTCCCTCCACCCTCCCGGTACCACCATGCTCACCACTTTTCCTGAAGGGAAATCAGCCTGGATTCCCTGTGTTCCCAGTTCCTATCTATACCAGTGTACATTTTCTGGTCCAGCCAGATTTATAACGTAGGATTGGGATCATGATAGTGGGTGTGGAGGAAGCATTTAGGAACTAGAAGAAAGTTGTATGTTTCATTGTTGCTACATCAAACCCTAACTGGCTCATCTCCTCCCCGGGATCCTTTTGTAAGGGCACTTCCAGTGGCCTACAAATGGGCTTTGGGTCTCCACTCAGCACTCCTCACCTTATTCACAATGATATGATTTTTTGTTGATTATTCCTGATACCTGATCCCTTCAACAGCCCGTGATCACACAGGCTGGTGTGCTTCTTCCCTATGGGCTTTGCTGCTTCTGAGTTAGATGGCCGCTTGTTTACCTTCAAGCCTTTAAGAACCCACACGCTATATCTTTTGATAGCCGGGCACCATCAGCTTTCTTCACCACATTTGCTTATGCACCCACTTTGTGATTGCATCAGGAAGGTGAGCATCATAGAATGCCAGTTTAATAGAAAGAAGTATTCTTGCATTGAGGGAGTACTTGAGTGGAATTAGACTTTCTTTACATTAAATTGTAACCCTGCTGAAGGCTACAGTCTTTAATCTTCATCAGCAAGTGCTTCAAGACCTCTTCACTTTCAGCAAGCAAGGTTGTGTCATCTACATACCAAAGGTTGTTAATTAGCCTTCCACCAAACCTGATGCTACATTCTTCTTCATATAATCCAGCTTCTCTGATTATTTGGTTAGCATACAGATTGAGTTAAATATGGCAAGAGGACACAACCCTGATACATACCTTCTTTGACTTTAAACCATGAAGTTTTGCCTTGCTGTGTTGATACAACTGCCTCTTGATCCACAGGCTCTGCATGAGCACAATAAAGTATTCTGGAATTCCCATTCTTCTTAAGCCTACCCATAGCTTGTTATGATCATACAGTTGAACACCTTGGCGTAGTCAATAAAACACAAGTAAACATCTTTCTGATATTTTCTGCTCTTAGCCAAAATCCATTGGACATCAGCAATGGTATCCTTTGTTTCACATCCTCTTCTAAATCTGGCCTGGATTTCTGGAAGCTCCTTGTCATCTGTCTGCAACTGTTGTTAAATGATCATCAGCAAAATTTTACTTGCATGCGATAGTAATTACACTGTTCGTTCTGTTTGGTCACCTTTTTTTTTTGAGTGGGTACAAATATAGATCTCTTCCAGTAGACCAGGTAGGGGGCTTCCAAATTTCTTGGCATAGACAAATGAGCACTTCAGGTGGTTCATCAGCTTGTTGAAATATGTCAGTTGGTATCTATCCATTCCTGGAGCCTCGCTTTTGGTTAATGCCTTCAGTACAACTTGGACCTCTTCCTTTACTACCATTGGTTCTTGATCATAAGCTGTCTCTCGAAATGATTGAATGCTGAAGAGTTCTTTTTGGTACAGTGACTATGTGTATTTTTCCATCTTTTTAACACATCCTGCATCATTCAATATTTTGCCTATAGAATCTTTCAATATTTCAACCCAAGCCTTGAACTTTTGTTTGTTTCTTGCAATTTAAGATATGCTTCCATTTTGGTTTCCTTATTCTAGGTCTTTTCCCATTTCATTATAGTAGTCCACTGTCTTTTCTAGCCACCCTTTGCAATTCTCCATTCAGCTCTTGTATTTCTTCATTTCTTCTATTTTCCTTAGCTACCCTATGGTTAAAAGCACATTCCTGAGCCTCTTCTGACAACTACTTTGGTCTTTTCTTTCTTTCTTTCCTATCTTATGGATGACCTTTTGATGTCTTCACGGAGGATGTTCTTGAAGACCTCCTGCAGCCCCTCGGGTCTTCAGTTTCCTTTGTGCTTTCCCTAAAATCTCAACGTGTGCTGACTGGGCTCACTCTCATCTCTCTTCTGAGCTGGGAGACACATCATTGTTGGTCTCTTGAGCACGACTCAGGAACTTACCCAGGTCAAGATCCACACATGATAGTGTGTGGAAAGAGGGGATGAACTCTCTTCAGCAGTCCACAGCCCTCTCGTCATTGAAAGCTTTCTGTTCCTTAATCTTCCACAACAGGAATGCTTCTTTGTTCTTCTGTTTGGATGGTCCTGCTCATTGTTTTCGCCGGGTTTTCTCTCCATGGCTTTCTCCCTTCTGGTCTCTCTGAGAGGTCTCATTCCCTCTGATGACTGTCAGGGCCAAGGGCACCTGTTCTGATCGGTCAGGATCTAGAGTCTACCATTGTCCACGTTAAAAATACAAAACAACTGTTGCAATTGAGTCAACATTCCAATTCATGGAGATCCCATGCCTTCTGGAACTGTACTCTCTACAAAATCATTGCCTGTTATCTTTATGGAGGCAGATCACCATTGTGTGTGTGTGTGTGTGTGTGTGTGTGTGTGTGTGTCGGGGCACTGCTGGGCAGGTTCAAACTGCCAAGCTTTTGTTTGGGAGCTGAGAACCAATTGTTTGCTCCCTATGACCTCTTTTGTTCATAGTCCTGGAAGAAGGACACCCACATGCTCTCAGAAGTAAAGATGGCAAATTGAGTCAATACTCACTCAACTCCCTGTGGGGTTCTGAAACTGTAACTGATTACGGGAGTAGAAAGCCCAGTCTGTCTCCCGTTTTGAACTGCCAAAGAAAGGCTCCATCACTACACCACACACAAGGCTAAGCAATAATGCCAACAGACATCTTATGCTGGTATTTTCCTCTCTCTAGCCCTCCCCTAAGCAGTTCTGTGCCTTTTTGGATCAGTTTTGCCTCTCTCGAGGGACTTAAATTATGTTCTTTTTAAATGTTCTTCGAGTGGGGGGATGGGGATGGTGGTGGGAATTCTTAAAGGGAAGATGAGGGCTGCAGTGGCTAGGTTAGGCTAAGTTAGGATGGCGAGGCTTCCTTTAAAGCACTTTGGACATGTTACCATGAGAGACTCATCACTGGCAAAGGACATCATGCTTAGTAAAGCCAACTGACTGACTGCGAGTCAATTCTGACTTAAAGTAGCTCTCTAGGGCAGGGTAGAATGTTTCTGTGGGTTTCTAAGACTGTAACTGTTTATGGAAGGAGAAAGCCTCATCTTTCTCCCTCTGAGTGACTCACGGTTGCAGTTTTGAACGGCTGGCCTCGCAGTTAGCAGCCCAAAGTGTAACCGCCAGAGCACCAGGGGGAAAAGGGAAAGACTCTGGACAAGCTCAGTTGACACAGTGGCTGCACGATGGCTCAGATGTAAGAACAACTGTGAAGAAGGCCCAGGGCCCAGGGCCCAGGGGCGTTTCATACTGTTTTAGGTAGGGTCGCTATGAGAACGGACAGGATGGCTCCTAACACCACCAGCACCCCCTAAGTAAACATCTTTTCACCCAAAGTGACTAGATGTGATGCCTTCAACCATGCTGAAGAGGGACTGGGGTGGGGAAAGGTTGAAATATGGGGAACACGTATTCAGGAATCACCTGCCTGCTCATCTTTCTCCTGCCTAGACAGAAACCAGACAGCCATCCCACTCACTTTCCTTGGGTCAATGAAAAGCTCTGAGTTCTTGAGTTTATTAATATCAAGTCTGTACAATTTTTCTCTGTAATCTTTGCTCATTTTTGCCTTCTTTGTAAAAGAGGTCCCCACATCGACCTCAAGTGTTTATAATACAGTATGAAAACGTTTTGCAGGCCTTGTGACAATTTAAAAAAGGAAGAGAGTCTGAACATAAAAGCAGAATTTCCCAAGAAAGAGGAGACATTTTTTTATACTGAATTGCAATTATTGAGAGTGAGCACGTAGTTAATTGTCTATTTTTTTAAAAAAAGGACGGAGTGAAACTGCACGTTCTAGTGCACGCATTGAATACTTGGAAGGAAAAGTGACTGAGAGGTCTTAGAACTAAAATGTCCTGCTATTCCAGATGTCAGAAAACTAACTTTAAAATGTGGGTTCTAATGTCACATTCTTACGGAACTATCGGGCTTTGACGTTTGTAAACCGGAGCCTTCTGCAAAATAGCCCTCTGCACGGGCGACGCGCTCCTGGACCTCCGCTTCCTTTCTGCTTCTGACCTTCCGTGTGTGTCTAGATCAGTGAGTGTGGCTACATCAACCTTGGGCAACCTGAAGCAGCAGCGCGCTGCAATCTGGCACTACTGGGAGCATGCTCAGTGAGACCCTGACCCACTTCTATGGGTCCGAGCGCGGGTAAGAGGCCCCAGGCACAATTTTGGTTCGTTTGCCAGGGACGGCGAGAAGGAAAGAAATTAGGCGCTGTTTAGTGCTTCCCATCTCCTCGTCATCAATTCTTGACCCTTCGGCGGAACCTGCCCCAGTCTGGCTGCAGGAGCTACCAGGAATGTCAGTTTGTAAGATCCACTTTTCCGGGTTTTCCGAGCAACCGAAATGAAAGAGGGAGGTACCGGACAGGGCCGGGGATGGGCGGGGCTAAGGAGGCGGCAACGGAGGATGGGGCGGGGAGAGTAAGGCGTGGTCAGGAGGCAGAGTGGGGCGCAGGGGCGGGATCTGAAGGCAGGTGGGTGGGGCGTAGGGGGGCGGATGCAGAAGAGTGGGAGGAGTCATTAGGGGCACAGAAATTTACCTGCTCTCCCTGTCTTAAAAAGGCTGCTTTCATTGGAGAACGTGTTTCCAAGCTTCTGCAGGTGCTCTTAAAATAATTGTAGAACGATCTCTTTTCCTTATTAAAAGAGCAACATATGGTTCATTAGAGAGAATTCAGCGTGCCCCTGCCGCCGCCGCCGCCGCCGTCGTTGGACCCTACAATTCAGAAACAACGAGAGAAGGTTCTTCTGTGTTCTCTTCCAGTCTCTTCTGATTGTACCTTGACGTTCAAATGCCTTGGAGATTTAACAGCGCAGTGCCTGGGAAGACCTGAGGAGCTTCTGTTTGCAAGGTGTTTTGACAGGAGAACTCGGCAGGCTTGTGGTCGGAAGGTTGGTGACTTAGCAATGTTCTTATGGGTGCCCTCGATGAGCCACGCGGAAAAGTTGCGGCGGGAGGCCTGTCCACTGAAAATCAGCGGGAGTGCGTCTGCACCGGGCGCCACGCCCCACGGGACGGTGGACACCTGGGCGGCTCCCTGCACCTGGGCGGCTGGCCTGCGTGGGGGATTCGCCGCTCCAGCCCCGCCACGCCCCTGCAGTCGGTCCCGGCGTTCCCACTGGTTCACCCCGCGTCTCCCGCTCCGCCCCGCCCGCAGCTGCGGGGAAAACCCGGCGGTCACTCCAGGCGGGGCTCCGCGCCTCTGCGCCGCCGGGCGGTGCGCACTGGGCATGCTCGGCACCGGCCGGCTCCGACACCAGTAGGTGGGAAGGGCTGAGCTCCCGGCCGCCGGCGGCGCAGCCTGCACCGCTGCCAGTGCCCGCGGAGGCTGCTCGCCCGCAGTAGGTGCTGTTGGGCGCGGGGCGCCCAGCAACGCGGCGGCAGTTCCTGGCTGGCCATGGCTAGGGGTGCACGGCAGCCACCTGAGCGGCGCGTCGGCGTCAGGTTAGCGGGGGCGCGGCGGTGGGAGCTCTGCACGGAGCCGGGGGCCGAGCCGCGGGCCGGGCGGCGAGCTCCAGCCTGGCAACTTTGGGGCGTTGGGCTGTCAGGGGAAGCTGCGCGCTGGGAGACGCCCGAGGTCCCCGCAGCGGTTCCTGGGGGTCGCGGGGCGGGAGCGGGGTTGCTGGCGTGGGAACGGCGGCGGCCGGGGCTCGTGTCTTCCCCTTTGGAGCGCGGAGAACGTGGCGTCCCCAGCGCACTGCGGGGGAATCTTCCAGGTCTCGGGCGCCAGCCGCTCCCCCCGCCCCCACCCCTCTGTTGGGCTGAGGGCCTTCTCTGAAAGCCACACAGCTCGCATTTCAGTGCCTCAGTTTCCCCTGGGCAAGGGGCGAGTGTACTGGCCTGGGTCCCTGAGACCATTTGGCGTCCTGATGCCGCAGCAGAGCAGGGGACTGGCGGTGTTGCGCTGGCGCCTCCAACTCGGGCTTTCGGAGTTGGTCGCATTTTACACTATAGCAAGTTGATGTGGAATTGCCTTCTGGCTCAGAGTGGGAAAACATGCTTCATTGGCTTAAAAAACACGAAGTCATTACAGAGACGGTCTATTTTAAGCCTGGGCATTACCTTGCCCTCCCCCCCCCATTTAAAAAAAATCCTTGCGCTTGCAAGTTATAAGACTTAAAAAAGCAAGGTGGCAAAAGCCAAAAAATGTTTGCAAGATCATTATCTATCCACAGTAGAAAATAATCTATTGAGGTTGACTTGCTTTTGTTTCTAGGGGTAGTTGCAACAGAAAAGTTTGGCTACTGTAGCAGTCCTTATTTTGTGTCATCTGTTATATAGAAAACGTGAAAGTCTAGCATTGTAGACGTATAATGGTTTGGGGTTTTTTGGGGGGTAAAGCTTTCTCACTTTTGTTTCTATATGAAACACATTTTTTTTTCACTTGCTACTGTGAGTAGGAGAAAGAGGAGCCTGCCTGCTCCCACGGAAATTTACGGTCATAAATAAATAAGCCAAGGGATTTTTTGCTTTTTAAGTTACAGTCATAGAAACCCTACGGAGCAGTTCTTCTCTGCCTTCTAGGGCTGCTGTGAGTCAGAATCAACCCAATGGCAGTGGGAAATATCCTGAACATTGTAACATTGCTCAAGAGGAAATGCAAAATGGAAGATTAATTTTTCAGAAGCAAGTATGTTAGAACAATGCCATTCTCCTGGCATTTTAAAGAGAAAATTCAGGTTGTCGGTCACACTACGGGGTTCAGTATGGATTTTTCCGAAAACACTGAGCACGACTACCACTGTCCGAGTTATTGGATCCAATAGGGGTGAGAAAAACAATCCTTGTTGTAGTGGGAACATGTTCTTTCTCTTCTAAAACCAAACTCATTGTCATGAGTCAGTGCTGACTCATAGTGACCCCCTGTAGGTTTCCAAGACTGTAACTGTTTACTGGAATAGAAAGCCCAGTCTTTCTCTCAAGGGGCAGCTGGTGGTTTCAAACTGCTAACCATGAGGATTGTAGCCCATCTGGTAACCACTACACTATCACGGCTCCCTTAGGGGAGCTAACTTATTTTGCCTATCACCCTAAGTGCTGGGTTCTGTTTTATTAAGTTAGAATACTATTTATTATATGTTGCTTATTGCAAAACTACTTGTTTGCATTCCTAATACACCCAAGTAAGTGTATTGGATTGTGAATAACCTTTCATGTTTGTTCAGCCTGATCACACCAGCTGCAGTTTCATGTACCTGGGTGGTTTCCCCAAGTGGGTTCTATACTGTGCTTATGGATAACCATGATTTAATAACAGTAAAGACACTTGGAATGTCCAGACACCAGCAACGCGATTCCTTTGAACATCTGCCGTAAAGAACAGCGTGTGGGTACCACTTACCCTGGCTCTTATGCAGATTGTACTCCCAAGTGGAAGTCCATCCTGCCCCTTTCCAGTTTTGCATTCTCAGAGACATAGAAGCAGCAGCTAGAGCGCTGTTTCCTTTTTTGTGCATGTAAGGTTTAACATAGACCAATCAGCTCCCTTCTGGAGCTAACTAAACAGCCTAACATATTTCCTGAGTGTTAAGAAAAGACAATGAAATTTAACAAAAGACACATTTATGCATTGCTCTTGACTTGAACTTTACATTCTTCTAACCTAAATCCAGCAAATCCAATAGACATTAGGTTTCAGAGGGGTTTTCTTACTGTCAATAAAGGGGAAAAATAGCAAAGGGGATTTTGTATTCAATTTAGAAAATGGGCAATAACTTCTTGTCCTTCATATTTTCTGTTGGGTTCCAGTAGTTTAACCAGTAAGTACATAATTTTAGTCTTATTTTTATGTCTGTAGATTTATATGTTTTATAAGTCATAGCTAATTTTGAAATTCATAGCCAACTATTACCTTTAAAAATAGATCTTCCCCCATTCACGTGATCTTAATGTATTCATCTCCTCTCTTGGCTTACAGTGCAAATGTTTGAGACTATTTAAACATTGATTAATCTGAGCTTATAAAGTATTTGCTTATTTATCAGAATGCATGAACTCAGATACCAAAACACCAAGTACCGTATATACTAGTGTATAAGCCGAGTTTTTCCATTTACATTTTTAATGTAGTTTTTGTGGTAAAATTAGGTGCTGATGTTTGGGTTGGCTTTTACTCAAGTACATACAATAAGTGTGATGAAGTTGCTTTTAACTTCCAACAAAGCTCAGTCGTATTTGAAAGACACATGCTTCTTTTTTTGAATTCATGCATCATGTAGATGATACTCCCTTCCCCAACGTGGTCAGTTGCTTGGGGTGTGGCATGCCCTTTATTTGCCAGGCTTGGGTTGACACTTAAAGCTTTGACATTTTGGGATCCTTGATGAATGGAATATATTGTACTGCCAACACTTGATTTTAAAGCTGTTGTAACACCTCCCTATTAAGGTTTAAGGACTGGGAAGTTTGATTGAGTATGTGATAATAACCAGACAAGGGCTGTCTGAAAGTTTATAAGTTATATTCAAAGCAGAAGTCCTGTCAATGGATAGGTCTTGCCTCCACTGGGAGGCCTCATTAAAATATCGCATTCATTTTTTGCTTCCACCAACTTTTATGGTTAGGCCTCTAGGGCTGAGAAAATGAGTAAGACTCAGTGACTCACAGCCTAATCAGAGACATGCTTGAGGGCAGATTACAGTGCTATAGCAGAAGATAGATGCTGCCGAGTTACGTATACCTGCAGGGCTGAGGAGATGGACAGGAAGGAGCCCCGTCCAACTGGAGGTAGAAGAGGTAACATTCCCATGGGTTTTAATGGATGCCTGAGGAATCTTCTAGGCAAAGAAGTGACTATTCCAGGTAAAAGGAACTGCATCTTTGTGGTAGGCAGAATCATGGCAACCCTCCCCCAAAATGGCCATTTCCTAATCCCTGAAAACTGAATATGTCCCCATATATGGTGAAAGAGACTTTGCAGACGTGATGAGATTAAAGACCACGTGGTGGGGAGATTCTCCAGGATTACGCAGACGCATCCAGTGCAATCACAAAGGCCATCTGAAAGAATGGTAGAAGTGAACGTGTCCAGGTGATGCGAGGTGAGAACGTTTCTCTCTGCCTGCTGTATTGCTGGCTTTGAACATGGAAGGAAGGGGCCCACCAGCCAAACATTCCAGGCTGCCATCTAGAAGCTGGAGAAGGCCAGGAACCTGATTCTCCTCTAAAGCTTCCAGAAGAAATGCGGCCTTGCTGATGTTGTTTTAGCTTATCAGCCCCACACCGGACTTCTGTGGAACTGTAAATGTGTGTTGTTTCAAGCCACGGTGTTTGTGGTAATTTGTGACAGTGGCAATATAAAGTGAATGCAGCCACATGTAAATGTAGAATCCGGTGTTGATAAGAGCAGTAGGGAGGGGAAGGCCAGGAAGGATGACTAGATGTCAGGCCACGGGACGCTGAGTGCACAATGGTGAAGGTCGGTGGCTTGAACCCCCAGCTACTCCATGGGTCCGTGACTTGGCCTGCCGCTCTGCAGCCTGGGAAATTCGTGGTCCCACATGGTGGCTAGGGGTCAGAATCCTCTTTAGGACACAGGGCAGTAGCTTGTTGTGCCCGAGTTTGTATTGAATCCCATGACAGATAGACGATGGGAAAACAGTTGAGCATTGTTAAGCAGAACATGCCAAGAATAGGTCACGGCTAGGTTTATCTTTCTCTAAAGCAAGGTGCAATCAAACCCCAAATTTCATAGAGCAGTTTGATAAGAGCTGTCTAACCAGTGAGTAACCGTAGTCTGTAAACCTCGGTTGTTGTAGGTTGACATTCAATGCTCCACACTGGTCGGATCGGGCGTGATGGTGGTGGTGGTGGTGGTGGTGTGGTGTGTTTTAAGAAAATCTTTCCTTGGAATTAGAGCGGTCCTGCCAGGCCATAGACGAGCATGGGTAGTCGAGCAGAGGTGCAGAGCCACAGTCTGATTGCGTTTGTATCTGCTGGTTCACCGCCCCTTGCTCTGCTGTCTACATACTAGGCAGACATGAGAAGGGGGCTGTGACTCCTCAGGTGTTTATGGAGCGGGCTGAGATCCCACCTGGACTCACTCCGACCAGCTGGTAACGGGTGCTTGCAGTGCCTGTGGACTTGGACTGGCTCAGCTGGGAAAGTGCCACATTCCACTGGCACTGTGTGCTCCAGGCTCCCTATTTGGTGAGATGGGAACCACAGTGACATCCGATGGCCTGACTTCCACTTCCCACTGGAGGAAATGCCGTCATGCTTTACAGACATTTTAAAGTAGCTTATTCACATGCAGGACCCTGACGTCTGTCCCATGGGGACGTTAATGGAGCCGATTGCTCCGTGTGTTCCCAAAAGCCAGACTGCAGAAACGTTCTGCCTTAAGGTTAAGAGAGTGGCACCGTCCTGAACAGGAACTGCCCACAAGAACAATGTCGAGGACAGCAATAAATAAACTGTTCAGACAGTAAGGCGGAGAAAGCCCCAAACAAAACCCCTGCCACCCCAGCTCTTCCACCTCCTCAAACCCCTACTTAGGGTTCTCGAGACTGTCAATCTTTATGGGAGCAGACAGCCCCATCTTTCTCCTGAAGAGCAGCCGAGTAGGTTTGAATTGTGGACCTTGTGGTTAGCAGTTCAATGTTGACCCCACAGTGCTTCCGAGCCCTGGGCCGGCAAATTAGACATTCTAAGTTCTGGAACTAATAACAGGGTGACCCTTTGGCTGGCAGGTAAAGGATATTCTATTTCACATTTTAGGAACCTAACAAAACGTACTAGGACTCAACATAAATGAATTAAATTAAATAAGCAAAGAAAAAAATAACAGTGTGACCTGCGATTTACCTTAATAATTTAGACACACCCCTATTTTAGACCATATCATTTTGCTTCCTTACTATATTTTCATGAGATTTTTATCAAAACTTCCTTATATGTGATGCAGTCGCCAGAGCTCACTGTAAAAGATTAGCTTAGTGTAAACCGTTCCCTCTTTTAAAAATCCTTTCTGCCTGCGCCCCGGGATCCTGTGCCTTGGCTTCTCCCGAGGCTCTCTGGGCTGCCCTTAGTTTCTTTGAGAGCCTGTTTCTCATGCCCCTTGCTTCTGGCCTTGGCATTCTCAAATTGCGGCCCACGGAGTCGTGTCCCACACATGAGTGTCTCCATGTCAGTGTCTTTAAACCAACCTCTTTCATGTCCAGATTCCACCCACTCATTTCTTTCATCAGCTCAGTCAACAAATACAGATGCCCTGAGCTTTTATAATCGAATAGCGTTATAAACTTGTGGACACAATTACAATGAACATATGGAAGTATGGGTACAGATACGTGAGAGGGAGAAAATACATAGGTGTCTGGGGTTCCTGGGAAATCCCAGGGGGGAGTCTTGGAGGAGACACCATGAACCAAGACATGAAAGCTAAGAACAGCTTTGCCAGATGCGTACGCGAGGAAAGCCAGTGCAGGCAGAGGACCGGCAATGCTGCAGGGAGGCTTCGCTCAGGAAAGGATGTGAAGAGTGTGAGACAAAGACTATGGGGCCACAGGGCTCCAGAAATATGGCCACGTGTGTCCTGCTAAGGACCTCGTTTCAAGTCATTCGCAAAAGGCAAACATGGACTGAGTTTCGAATCGAGCTGGAGTCCGCCGACTTTAACAGCAGCATGGTAGGTGGGTTAGCGATAGACCAGCTCAGTCAGTTTATTGTGCCAACCTGGCCGATAAACACATGTGGGATTAATTGAGGGATAAGTGGCTCAGCGAGCCTCGCCTTTCTAGTTCTCTTGCTTTGTGATGGCCGCACCAGGGTGCAGCTGCCTTAGCAGTTCCCTGCTTCAGCTGGCAAGGCTCACATCCTGAAAGCCATCCCCAAGGAGAAGCCACAAGGACCTACCCCGATGCAGCCCTGGGTGCTGGAGCAGCCATGTGGAGGCCCCTGCCAGCGCTGAGATGCTTACACGCTCACTGACTCGGCTTTCCTCCTGCAGTCGGCATCATTGTGTCTGTTTTGTGAGATGGAGGAGGACTTTGTGGACTGGTGTCAGACATCTGGGTTAATGTTGGACTTGTGGGCTTCGGCAACATTGGGTTAATTAATCTTTACATAAAACTCTCTCTTACACATGAGTTGCTGTGGATTTGTTTCTCTAAAGTACCCAGACTAATACACCAGTGAAGAGGCAGATATCCACGAGTAAGCAGGCTCGTAGAGGCAGAGAGACTGGGATTGGGTTGCAGAATATTTAAGCATGAGTCCCTGGGCGGTACAGACAGCACTTGACTCCTAGCTGAAAGGTTAGCAGGAGGAGCCCACTGAGAGGCCAGACTTGGCAGATGCTCGCAGAACACCACGGCCTTGAAAACCCTTGGAGCAGGCTCGCCTGCGCCCCTGGGGTCCCCATGAGTTGGATCACTCAGTGGCACCAGCAGTGACAATATCACCAGGACAGGTTCCCGAGTGGCACGGATGATCTGTTCTTGCCACATCGTGGTGCCCCGGTCCAGTTTCCCTCAAGGTCACAGCCAAGGAATGCACTCGGCACAGTTCCGTTTTGTGATGCCCAGGGATTGAGGCAGTGTCAGTGGGGTTGGATGTTTGAGGGCTGTTTGGTTGGTCATCCCAGACTCCACGATGAACTAAATCTTGGCAGGGAAGGAAAGATAGTGTTTTAGAAAATTCTTCATGTAATTGGATTATCTATGTCAAGTCATCTGGAGGGATTGGGGGTGTACAGCAGGTTGCAGTAGCTTTCCTGCCAGGGACAAGATATGTGTGGAACTGGAAGGAACTTGAAGTAGGGGAGCACAAAAGCCCCCCCAAAAAGACATTGGGGGAAAAATTGAAATTTTGTCATTGCAGGGCACAGGAAAGGCATTAGAAGAAAGAATTCACTCCCCAGTGGTCCTCCACTTCTTGTGAGTAGAGGCAGCTGGGGCTTGCTCATGAGACTGAGAGGAAATTGGTGTGTGGGGAGACGTTCCTCATTCTGGATTTAGAAGGTAAGTGATTGGAGAGCAATTGACTTTTTGTCATCCGAGTGGGAAAGATGCAGATTTCAGCCTAACCCAGCCCTTCCGTGGAGGAGTTGAACGGCCAGTGGCCTGAGAGAGTGGAAAGGTTTGTTCCTCAAGGCGATAGAGGAGTTGGGGTCACACATTGATCTTGGGTCAGTGATTGATAAAAACAGACAGACAGACGCACTGCCATCGAGTCACTACTGACTCCTAGTGACCCTCTAGGGCAGGGTAGAACTGCCCTGCGAGTTTCTGAGACGGTCGCTGTTTACAGAAGTAGAACGCCCATCTTCCGCCCACCGAGCACTACGTAGTGGTTTCCAGCTGCCCACTCTGGATTCCTGCCCAACCCATAGCCACTCCACCACCGGGCTCCCCGCCGTGATGGACTGCGAACCCATGTGGGGTTTCTAAGACGGTAAACCTTCGCAGGGGCAGACAGCCTCGTCTTTCTTCCCATGGTGTTTTGCCCCACTGTCCTTGTGGTTAGCCTAACCCTGGGCTCACAGTGCAGCCAGTTCAGCGTGCCGAGCATTATCCAGCCCACCCACTCCACACAGGGCTACATGGAATCATTTTCATCTGTCCATTGAAGCCGGCAGTACATCTTCTAGACAAGATGGGACATGCCTGGACCCACGTCCCCTCTTGAAACAAGTGAAGGGGCTGTAATATTTGTGGCAGTGGGGACCTTCCTGTGGAGACTAGCCAGCTCTTCTCTTCCGCAGGAGCCAGCTTGTCCTGTAAAGAAGTAGGTAGCCATATAGTGACCGTGGTTTCAGAAAACTGTAAAGCTCCATCCCCCTGCTCCTGGACAGCAGACATGATCGGAGTGAGGATTATACAAGGGGTTGGCTTCACCCAGGACTTCCTTAGGGCTCTTTGCACCCCAGGAGATCCTAGACCTGTTGGGGACTGGAGCTTCTAATAATCACGGGATTTCCTTGCTATTCAACTGCAATTCGTGATCTCATTCGATACATATATGTTTAGCTCCCCAACCCTAAGAGCTAATCTCCATTGCCCTGCCTGCCAGGCCTGTGCTTCCGCTTTGCCCCTCCCCTTCTGCCGCTCTCGTTGGCAGTGCCGTGGTGGAGGGAAGGTGGTCTGGTTTTCTCTTGCAGGTTTGGACTGAGACTGAGCTGTCATCAGTGAATACAGCTCTTCTAGCCACAATGCCTTTTATGATATATTGTGATTCTGGACTTACCTGGCTGTAGCCACACCCAATTTTTGAGGGCCTTCTTACTGTGTTGGTAGACAGGAGTGGGAGGGTGTTGCGATCTGACCTCAGTGCAGGCTGAGCTACACCCTTTGTTTCCTTGGGGGCATCTTTAACTCTACCTTGGTAGAGGGTGTGACTTCGACACCATCTTTTATGGGGTATGAATGCTGGTTGTAACACACCATCATCTCGCCAGGAAAGCCAGACCTCTGTTTCCTGACTGAGCTCTTGGTAGAAGCAAGAAGACCCGCTGTGACTTTGGGGGCATTTTTGACTTCTGTCTCTGGGCTCTGCATTTGGCTCCCTACTGCCTGACCCCCGGATTTTGAGCTGAACAGCACCCACCACTACGTGAGACGTTGCCTCAGAGCTTCCTGCGTCTCTGTGGGATGTGGCAGCAATTTGTAGAAGGAGGAACACGAGGGACTAGACTAAAGGGAAGTGGGGCGGGCAGAGAGAAGAGCTAAAGAGCAGCTTGGAAGACCTGGACATTTGGGCCATCTTAATCATTGTAGGAGCTCTGGGGCCTGTAGCAGTTGTGCATTGGGGTGCAACCCACAAGGTCAGCAGTTCGAAACCGCCAGCAGCTCGAAACCGCCAGCAGCTCCTTGGGACTAGTCTGATATTAATTCTAGGAAAAAATTGCCACATGGACAACCCAAGATACTTGATCTCTCATTGAATCCAGTTAGATCCCCTCCCCCCATAAACAAACAAACAAAAAACGATTCCGACTTACAGTGACCATATAGGACAGAGGAACACTCCCTCTGTCGGTTTTCGAGACTGTAAATCTTTATGGAAGTCGAGAGCTGCTGGTGGTTTTGAACTGCTGACCTTGCTATTAGCAGTCCACTGTGTGACCCACTGCTCCAGGGCTTCCTCAGAGTAGCCTTTTCTTCTCGTTTGAAATACTCTTAAGGAACTTGACGTTCATTTCCAGAATTCATGAGATCAGCAGTCCTTTCTCTCCCTGAGGGCTGAGCATTTCTCACCAGACCTCGGATCCCAGGTCTTACGCGGGGCTTCTTGCCTTCCCAGGACAGCTCATCCCAACCTTCAAGTTATGGCCATCTGCCTCTCTTTCAATGGGTATTAGTATTTATATTCTAAATAATGGATCATTTGCTCCCCGGCCCCAATTTTTTAAAAAAAATCATTTCTCCTGAGAGGTGCTGGAGACCCACCTATTAAATGGGATTTCAGAGACTGCCCTGGTGACACAAGGGCTCAAGAGTGGGTTGCTAACTGTAGGGTCGGCAGTTTGAGGCGATGAGGCTTTCTGCTCCCATAAAGATGTGCAGTCTCAGAGACCCAGAGGGCCAGTTCCACTCTATCCAGTGGGGTCTCTGAGCCCAGATGTGACCTGACGGCAGTTACTATTTGTGTGTGTGTTTGTGTGTTCTGTTGTTGTTGCCCTGGAGATTTCCTGGGATTCCAGAGTTCTTAAAGTGACCTTCACAGCAGATCCACTAGAGAAGCTTCAGCGAAACATCCGGAAGAGGTTTTCATTTTATTCAGTCGCTATATGCTGCGTCTATTTCTACCCTTGTTTTTCTAAGATGAGCCATGACTTCCGCTGGGAAATCCATCCAGGCTCCTTTATTCAATCATCAGTACGTGGCCAATCCCCAGCAACACTCTTTGTCCTTCCAGCTTACCTTCTTCAGAATTTCTACATGAGTTACCTAGGTTAGTGTTTCCTTGTGCACTTTGCTTTGGACGCTGCTCTCTCTCTGAAGTGTATGTTTAGGGGAACGACCCAGTCTTCAACTCCGTTAACCCCCAGCAGTCTTACGAAGCAGACAAGCGTAGCCTCGAAGACACTGTGAGTTCAGTTTCACTGACCCGATTGCTTTTATCACTTAGGCCACTCTGACTGAGACCATGGGGACCACCTAGAAAGCATGCTTAGCCTCCCCGTGCCCTTGCCCTTGAACGAGGGGAGCCAAGCAAAGCGCCTTCTTTCATAAGCCTACAAAGAAGCCAAGGTCACCATATTGTCAACATATCATATCGTCTCTCTGAAAAACATTCCACTTGGGTGGAAGGTTGATTTTCAGAACCCCGCTTAAAGTCAGCTAGAAAATGGTTCCAATCCCACCACATTTGAAAAGTACAGCATTGTCGTTAGGTATCAAAAATGTTAAATACCCAGACCTGAATATGGCCAACACTGGAGCAGTGGTTCTCAACCTTCCTAATGCCATGACCCTTCTATACAGTTCCATGAAAATATTTTCATTGCTACTTTATAACTGTCAATTTGCTACTGTTATGAATCGGGCGACCCCTGTGTAAGGGTCATTTGACTCCCAAAGGGGTCGTGACCCACAGGTTGAGAACCACTGCTTTAGAGCCTGGTGGCATTTAGAAAGTTGGCCCAAGCTGTGAAATTTCACTCATTGACAACGATGTAAGAGTTGCACTCCATGAGTCAGAAGACGAGGGTCCCGAGCACACATGGGCGGCTGGGACGGCCTCCTATCCCTTCACTCTAATGTGGGCCAAAGCATCCAGGCCCACCGTGTTGGAGGGCATGTTTGTAAAACATGCATGCTGGTGAACACAGGGAGTGTGGGCATCGAAAAGGAGGGTCATCACAATCTTACTGAGAACTACACTATCTGAAAACAGAACAAAACTCGCCGCCATTGAGTGGACTCATGCACAGCAGCCTCATAGAACTGCCTCTCAGGCAGCGGTTCTGAACCCATAGGTCGTGACCCCTTTGGGGTGGAATGACTCTTTCACAGGAGTCGCCTAAGACCATCAGAAAACACATATTTCTGATGGTCTTAGGAACTGAGACACCGCTCCTTTATCCTTCTCTAGGCGGGTCCGCCCACGTATGAGGACCTGTGTGAAGACGGTTACCCAGGCTACACCATGCTTCAAGACAACATTTCATCTATTTGTCATTAGAAATCAATACTTCACAATATAGAGAGACATATTATTTTGTGATAAATCACTATATTTTCATTATGTTCAATTTGTAACAATGAAAATACATTTTACCTATCAGATGTTTACATGATGATTCATAACAGTAGCAAAATGACAGTGATGAAGTAGCAATGAAATTAATGTATGGTTGGGGGTCACCACCACATGAGGCACTGTATTACAGGGTTGCCACACTAGGAAGGTGGAAAACCACTGCTCTGTGGGTGTCCAAGACGGGAGTAAAATGCCTGTTTCTCGTGTGGAGCAGCTGGTGGCTTCAAACTGCCAACCTTGTTGTCAGCAGCCCCGCCTCTGACCCCCCTACACCACCAGAACTCCTTGAACAAAAGGCAGTGTGAATCGCGGGATCTCTTGAGATCTGATTTTCAGTAAAGTCCAGTCAGGGATGAGAGAGCCTGTAAGAACATCACCCATGTGGATGCAGAGGAATGTGCACTGTGCAATTCCATTTTCTGACAATGGGCAGAAGGAGGAGAAACCTTGTGATGTACTCTCTCCAGTTTTTAGCACACTTTTTTTGGATGAGATTTTATTCCAGTGAAAGAGGGAACTGGGAGATCTAGTTCTGATGCCCTGAATTTAAATGACCTTAATCAAGCCACCCAAGACATAAGGAATGAGGCATCGCTTGACAGTTTGAAAAAGAAATTGCACAGGAAGTTCCTTTTCATTTCAACAACTATGAGAATGCAGATTTGGGGCACTATAAACTGTACCCACTTTAAGGCCAGAGTCCCCAAAGAGCCCTCCTCCGTGGTTCTGAGCCCTTGTTCTCTGAACAGAGGTTCCTTCAGGTTCCCTGTAAGAAAAGGATACGTTTTTGAAGACTTCTACTTGTTCATTTATGTTTTGAAGTTAGTTTTGTGGTATAGAATAGAGACCGTGCCTAGAATTTCTTTTTTAAAAAGGTAGAATTTGTAGGAAGTGTAGGGTCAATGCAGATGCCCAGTGAATTCATTTTGGGTTCGTCACCATCGTGACTCCACCTCCTGGCCGCCCCACGTGTGCAGAGGCGAGGTGCTCCACAAGATTCGCATGGCTGTGACCTTCTGAAAGCAGATCGCCAGGTCAGTCTTCTGAGCCACCAACCCTCCGGCCACTGCTGAACCATTTGCACGGCCTGCGGATTCCTGGTCAATTAGTGGATTTGTGTAACGTGCATGTGAACCCTGTAGAGGACAATGGTGACCTGGTGGTGGGATTCTCATCATGCATGTAAGAGACTGGGGTTCACTCCCTGCCAACACACCTCATGCACAGCTGCCTCCTGCCTGTCAGTGGTGCCCTGTTGCTGTGATGTGGAGCAGGTTTCCCCGTACCTCCCAGAGAAAGACTAGGGAGCGAGGCCTGTGGATCTGCTTCCAAACCCCAGCCATTGAACATCCTGCAGATCACCAGTGTCTGACCCCATTGTGCACGAGGTTCCGTGAGTCCAGGATCAGCACAAGGCGGCTAACAGCAGCAACAGAAGTGGCATCAACCCACTTGACAGATATCAGAGTGCTCAGTGTGAGTCACGGGAGAAAGACAGGGAATTTCTACGCCCGTAAAGGGTTACAGTCCCAGAAACTTACAGAGGCAGTTCTACCCTGTCCTATCGGATCACAATGAGCTGGCAGTGAGTTTGGTTTGCGTCTTTATTGTGAACCAAACATTTTTTCTAGATTCTGGGGAAAGAGTAGTGAACAGTGGCCACGCGAGAAGCCCAGGCCTCAGGAGCTCACCCTCAGTGGGGCAGACACACTGCTGGTGCATAAACATTCGGGTATTATTGCTATGAAGAAAACAGAGTAGGGAAGGGACCCTGGGTAAGCGACAGGGGAGGGGGCAGTCTCCCCCCACCCCTGCTAGCCCACCCTGCTTACACAGAGAGCAGCCCCCCAGGAATCCAAGCGAGTGCACATCTGTAATTAGATAAGGGTATGTGACACTGGGTCACCGCTCCCTCTCATTACCCAGAATGTAAGGGCGAAACAAGCAGTTAGATGTCACGTGCACCCTGCGGGGCATCCTCTTGAAGTGCAAATGGTTTAGTGATCACAGTAGTACCGTATCCTGGTTATGTTTACTGCGCGCGTCCTGGTGGCACTGTGGGTTAGGCTTTGGGTTACTAGCCTCTCAGTTGTCAGTTCAAAACCATCCGCCACTCCATGGGAGAAAGAGGAGGTGATGTGCTCCTGTAAAGATGGACAGTCTTGGACCCCTAAGGACCAGTTCCCCTCTGTCCTGTAGGGTCACTATGAATCAGAATCGACTTCATGACAGTGGGTTGCCTTGCAGTGGAATGTTTAGCTGGATACAAACAACTTCCTGCCTCTTTCCTGTTTCTCTTCACCCCTCACCACTGCTTCCCTCTGCTCACACTTACCACCTTGGTTGTCATGGTTATGGAATGGGAGAATTTAAAGGGGCCTAAGTGATGGGGAGGAAACCCTGGTGACGGAGTGGTGTATACATTTGGGCTGATACCCGTAAGTTCAGCAGTTCAAAGCCATCAGCTCCTCGAGAGCAAGAGAAGGCTGCTTGCTCCTATAGAGGTTTACAGCCTCAGAAACCCACAGGGTCAGTTCTACGTTGTCCTGCAGAGTGTCCCTGCAATGGAATCACTGCTCCACAGTAAGGGAGTTTAAATGATGGGTCTGCAGGTCAGAGGGATCAGCAGACCCCCCAGAGGCCACCTCGTAGTACATGGCAAAATTGGGGAAAGTTTGGAAGTCTCGATCCACTTGAGAACCTGGCCCCTTCTTTGCCATCTCTTCTATTCTTGACAGTCCCCGGACCTGTGCCCTTTCTTATCCCAGGCACCTGGTTGCACCTCACTCCCCATCTCAGCTCCCAGGCCCTCGGGTCTGTGCAGTCGGGATCAGCAGGTATCCAATCCCAAATGTGTACAGATGGAGCCATTGAACGTTTTCTGTCGAGATTCTCCGTCCTCACTGCCAGCCCCCGGCCACCGTGGCACTCCCTCTCTCTGACTCGAGTCACACGCTGGGCCGGAGCACGCCCGCGCGTTAGGTGGAAACCGACCTTCACACTGCCAACGAGACTTAAGTTTCAGGAGTCTGTCTACAAGACCCCCAACTTCCTGACTTGCTGGACACCAGCTCAGGACTGCCCCACGCCCCGCCAGCCTGACCCTCGCCGAAAGCTCAGAAATCCACGAAACAGCCTTATGTTCTGACCAGCCAGCGTGTACTGCTTTTTAGGGTTTGATAGTTCACCAGAACGACTCCCTCAACTTAAAGAGTAGACGACAGTCAGACTATAAAATTATCATCGCCAAAAGGTATACAAAAGAAGAGCGCTTCCCAGACAAGTTTGGGGAGAGTTACCAATAGGAAGTTTCCTATGGCCCAGGGGCCACACCGGCCCTACAGTAGAACCAGAAAGCTCTCTGGTCCTGCAGTGTGCTGGTCGTTAATTAGCCGTTCCTGATGATAGGTAAAGCCTGCTGCTTGAGGCCAGCTGATGTCCTACATCGTCTCTGCGTGCTTGCGGCCAGCTTCACCACACTAGATCCTCAGGTGTTGCCTGGCAATTCCTACCCAAGGTGTGCAGTTACTCCAAGGGGCGGTTATCATGAGCCAAGGTATAAGGACCACCTTACTGAGAGCACAACTAGATTCTTCACTCCCACAAAGTCCGGCATCCGATGGGGAGACCCTAATATCTGTTCGTTCCACTGGCCGTGGCTGGGAATGTGGGATGGTTTCTTAGATGTTTCCCGTGTCTTGGTGAGGTGGCATGCCACCCTACGGGTGCATCATGAGCTCAGTCACTTTGTCATGGTTGACGTGTCTTCGAATCACCAAGTACCATCAGTTTTTGGTTATTTTTGTTTTTGAGGGAATTGCTTTCTCATTTCCAGAGGTGTGAGCTGCATTGGAAGCTGTCTATATTCAAAGAGAAAGAAAAGAACTTTGAGAACAGGTGTTGTGCTTTCGCGGCCCGGTGTCGACCGACTATGCCCAAACCAGCCAGAAAGCATCCACCTGCGATTGCTGCAGGATATGAATCATGTTCTGACGTCTGGTGGTACCGTCGGTGAAGTCTTTGCCTGCTAACTGCAGGTTGTTGGTTTAAGCCAACAGTGGCTCTGCAGGACAGAGAGGAGGCTGTCGCTACGGTGAAGGTTTACGGGCTTAGAAACTCGGACGCGGCTTTCGTCTGTGCTGCAGCGTCGCTGTGAGTCAGGATTGACTCGACGGTAGTCGGGTTGGTTTGGCGAGGGTTCTAGAGCATGTTCAGGAAAGCAGGTCAAGACCGCTTACGGAGGTTTGAAAACACTCCTGGGACGTGGAATCAAATGATAATAGAATCTTCCCACAAACTTCTCACAGAGCCTCAAGTTAATAAACCAATATGCTGCACTGGCCCCTTCCATCCACCAAGGGTGCTTTGTGGGCAGGCAGCTTGGAGTCTGAAACGCAGACATGTCTCTGACTGACGTGCGCCTCTGGCCAGCTTTTCCAGTGCTCCGCTCCGCTGATGTTTCCATCTGCTTCTGCCTGGCTTCTCTCTGGATATAAAAGCTTATCTGCTGAGTACATCAAGCCTGCGCTTTCAGGACATTAAGAGCAAGAGGAACTGAAAGTTGGCAAAGCCATGCTGTAGTTTCGCCGGTGGCAGGACCATTTGATGGGACTAGAATGAAAAGGGTCATGTCACTGTGCACCGAACCCAAAAGAGTAGGGAGAATATTTTGAAAGGACACGTGCTTTTCCCCCCAAAGGATTGAAAGAAGAAATAATCAAGCAGAAAGTACTTTTGAACAGGCTCTGGGTGGAAAAGGCCGTCTGGTAATGATGGTATCGCAGATGAAAGAAAAATGCTAAGACGGTGTCTGAACCCCTTTTTGTGCTCTGTGATCGCCACGGGGGTTGGCTTAGCAGCAGAAAGACACCACCTTCCAGTGCGGACATCTCATTTGTGCTCCATTTCCAGGTTTACTTAGCTCATTCCCTAATGCACCCCATTTCTGAGGGACTGTCTGATCAATGAAGGATTTACATTAATTGGCTCAAAACCAGCTTCAGCCTGTTTGTATTAGAATGAGAATTTGAACAACGTTGATACATGCCCCTACATCAATAAATGCCTCTACAGAAGGTCCTTGTGATGAGAATCACCTTCATCGAATAGCTGAACTGCTGGAACAGCTGAGACACCGCCGAGCGCGTCCAGCACAGTCCCTGACCTGCTCCAGGTGTGGGCAGGCCCAGGGATTTTATTCTGGTTTAACCCACAGTCTCGTTGGGTGAGCCCGGACACAGCAGGCACACTCACTCAGTGCACATGTTTACTTGTCGTTTAGGAAGAAAAACCCTTATAAAAAACATCCAAGTTGGATCATTTTCTCTTTTTTGACATTATCAAGGATTTCATTTTACCTGGATTCACAATCAAGCTCTTTCTAGTTTACAGAAACATGTATATGAGAGACTTGTTTTTATCTCGTGCAATAAAAACCATTACCTCTATAAAGGAATGCCTTAAAGGGAATTTTGTTTTTGTTTTTCCCTCTTTTCTTTTATGATAGGTGGGTTGCGATTCTCTTTTTCTCTCTGCAACACTAATAGCAGTTTCCAAAGAGCCCTGGTGGCATAGTGGGGAACATATTGAGCTGCTAACAACAAGGTCAGCAGTTCGAATCCTCCAGCTGCTACTTGAAGAAAGATGAGGCTTTCTTCTCCCTAAAGATTGACAGTCTCAGAAACTGAAAGGGACAGCTGTGTTCTGTTCTACAGGGTTGCCATGAGTCAGAATCAACCTGACGGCAGTGAAGTTGGCTTGGGGTTTTGTCAAAACATCCCTTCTGATGATTAGAACTGACGATACAGGGTTGTCATCAGCCAGAACTAACTTGATAGCAGTGGGTATCTTTAGTAGGAAAAGGGGTGGGGAGGTGGTGGTGGTATATTTAGTGGGCTGTCAGTTACATCGCACCCTGCCTATTAAAGCTGTTTTCTGCTTGATAACTCAGCAATTCAAACACAGTATTTCAGAGTGCTTTATTTTGTACAATTCTGAATCTTCACCAGAAAAGTTTACCAGGTGGAAACATGTCACGAAGATCCAAGATCCCTGGTTTCTTAGTGCAGCATCAAAAATAAAGTATTACACAGATAGTTCTGAACCTGCCATTCATCTTTAGGTTTGAAAACCAGTGAATTGAAACAGATCCATCTTTGAGAAATAGATCCCTTCATTAAGAAATGAAGATGTTGTCAAATCCTAAAGTTTTGTTGCGAGCTTTAGTGTAGCCGGCAGAGTACCAGTGGAAAAACTAAGCCCTCCCTGCCATAGAGTCCCTCTGAGCCCTCGGTTACAGCTCCTCACAGGCACTGCGGTCTGGGAGGTGAGATCAGGCCTGTGATTCCGCCCTGCCCCCTCTGATTTTAGTTGCAAAGGTCCCCAGAGGCATACATGGTTTAGCACTGGACGACTAACCACAAAAGGGGCAGTTCAAACCCAGCCAGAGGCCTGAAGCTCTGCTCAGGCAGTGCACGCCTCGGGGGCCCTTTGTAGTGTGGGTCTGCATGCGGGTCACCGTGAGTCAGACTTCACTCAGTGGCCACTCTGCTTGCTTTTTTGCATTTTGGCTTGAGATCAGACGCTGGCTCTTTGTTTTCCTCCTTCCTGCACATGGCAGTCGGCATCCGTTCACCAGTACACGATCAGCAAGGATTCGGGTGAGCTTTCAAAGCGCGTGAAGACCATGTGACATTTTGTGAGGGCTTCCCATCTGAACCCCCCCTGTGGTCTCCAGCAACTAGGGCACATGTGTCATCAAGTCGACATCGACGCCGACGCCCAGTGACCCTCTAGGACAAAGTAGAGCCGCTCCTGTGGGTTTCTGAGACGGTGATGGTTTACGGGAATAGAAACCTTATCTTTCTCCTGTGGAGCAACTGGTGGTTTCAAACTGCTGGCCTTGTGGTTAGTAGCCCGACAAGTAACCACTAAGCCACCAGGGCTGCCTGGCATCTAGAAGTCCCCTGTAATTGACATTTTCCCACTTGTACCAAGCTCTCGCCAAGCTCCATTTCTTTGATACGTTCTTGCCCTTTTCAGGCCAGCTGCTTCTCAGGGTCCACAGTAGCATTAAACTGAATGTTAGTTGCATTTCTTCCAGAACAGCCGTCCCGGCTCTTGGGAACCAGTCACGTCTCCTCTGCTGTGCCACTGGGTGTCCGTGAGTCTCTGAGATGAGTTGCTCCCCTTTCTCCTCGGTTAGGTTCGTGGAGGCTCGAGCGTAAGAACTCTGTTGGTTGTCCTGCTCACATCTGGCAGGCTGCCGTGCAGAAGGCAGTTTGTCTATTTGATGTGTTCTGTTTAGCAATTTAGATGAACTTGGCCTCCTCTCGATTCTCCTAGAAGCCACCTAGAAAGTTGCCCTTCCACGCTTTCCTGTAACGTCGCATTTTCCATGGCCATGGGGGGCAGCCTTTGGTGGGAACGATGAAGAACCCCGACACACGGGGAGAAAGGACAGGAGGCAGGACCGAATCTCGTTCTGCAGTCAGACTGTGGGCTTTAGGGAAACCCTACTTCCTTGAGTGCGTCAGGCATTTAGGGAAGTACCGCCTTGTGGTAATTGCTAGAGTGCTAGCCTCCCACCGACCTTATGTTTCCATGTTGCAGAGTCAGCTACAATTTTACCACCTAAAAGCAAAGTCTGTTTGATCTTGAAAGAAGTGAGGGGAGATTGAAGAGGCCAGTGAGAGTGTGGTTATTATTTCTGCATAGGCTTGTAAAAGAAAGTCGTCTTGCAAATACAGAAAGGCTAGTGTGGATCCAGCGCGTTCCTTATGACGTGTGGGAAACGAGATTGCAGCCGTGAATCCATAAACAAAAATGTCTGCAATCGACTGCCAGTCGTGAAAAACCAGCATCACTGACTTACTGAGCGCTCCCGGGCCTCTCCGTTTTTGTCGGCAGCTGACGTCTTCCCCTCCGTGCTTTGTGAGGGACAGGCCACCGAGCACGTGTACGAACCAATGGCAGACTTCGTCATGACTCTCAGTAGCTGGTCTAACAATATCTGGTTGTCCAGCTCTAGAAATTATTCATCACCACTGCTGGGGAAACCTCAGCATTCAGACTGCCAAGAAAATAAAACAATCTATATTCATTCAGTTCAAAAATCCCTTAAACAAAGAGGTCCATGATAAGGGCAGAAAGGAGAAAGAAGACTTAACAA
This sequence comes from Tenrec ecaudatus, assembly GCF_050624435.1. Lineage (NCBI taxonomy): Eukaryota > Metazoa > Chordata > Mammalia > Afrosoricida > Tenrecidae > Tenrec > Tenrec ecaudatus. The sequence goes on from NC_134537.1 coordinate 139,165,436, forward strand.
GGCGTTTTATTAGACAGTTGTTGGGAAGTAGGAAAGGGGTCACATTAGGAGAAGAAATTTTGATGTCCGCTAAGTATGTTTCTCTTGTTTTATTTATGACAGAGAAAATATTCTAGGGAAAAAATAGATCCCCAAAGGCCAGGAGCAAACGCGTGAAGCTTAACAATTTGTCCATTGTAACTTTTGTTAAGCCTTGGCTTTGGGATCTGTGGGCCTTGTTCTTGTCTTTTGAAGGACTGGCTTCGTTCTAAGCTGCTGGATGATGGTACTTGTGATTGATGTCTTGGTAGCAAAACAGGCTGTGTACACTGTTCCAGGGGATGAACGGAACGTGTCCTGATCCAGGCTGTAAGATCTTGCTCTGGCAGGCCGAGCAGAATAGATGTGCGGACTACTAGTTCTCCGGTGTCCAGTCACATCATCAGGCCACTCTGTGTGAGTTGCCTCTTGAGCTGTTGCCGCTGGCTCCCCTGTGAGTGTGGCTTCCCCTGGCAAGGGCATACGCATTGCTGTGGTCCCCGGTGTTGATGCAGGGCTCCCCGAGTGTTCCTAAAAGCCTGCAGAATGCCATCGAGGCAGGAGTTCCTGCCCTCAAAGAGCTCTCCTTGTCATTGAGAAGAAATCCCGTCCACACGAAACCAAGAAGAGAGCAAGATGACCTCGCAGGAAGGAGCGGCAGAAGTTAATGCCTGGAGAAGCATTGAGAGCTGGGCGCCCTCGGAGCCGTGCGCTCCCTTGTAGGAAGGGGGGCGGACAGAGGGCCTCCGGCAGACCGCGTAAGCAGTGAACAAACATCCGCTGTGTCCCAGATCGGTGGTACCTCTTTTTACCTACTCACCCCATTGCACCCTGATCACATAAGGAAATTCACTTTCTCGCCAACTGAAGTTCAAGCAGACGGGCCCGCGGTTTGTGGAGTTTTGTAGTACACCCATCCCGCTCCCCAAATCCCTGGCAGTATAGCTGCCACGTCGCAAATGCCTTCTTTGGTTGTTAACCTGAATGGAGAGGGCATGGGGAGAGGTAGAGGGAATTCTTACTTAACAACTCAGTGCATTTCGTTTTCATCGATTCCATGCTTTATGTTAAAAGCCATTTTTAATCCCCATTTTAGAGTAAAAGCCATTTGTTACAAACGACCTGTAAATTGGGCACTGTTTTCTGTACCTTGGTAACTTTTCAAAACTGACAGATGATGAGAATGAGAAGATCAGTCTGCGAACAGAAAATCCAGCGATAACGTGGGACTCTGCCTCTGTACACGTTCAGGTCTCTCAGCAAACTGAATGCTGTTTCGGGGAAATTACTAAGTTTCCAGCCCAAAGCTCCTACTGATAGAAAATACAGAGAGCCACGCATCCCATGCTTTTTACTTTGCCAACACAAGGTGCTTGAAAGAGAAAAACAAAGCCGCTAGCTTCTGTCTGAAAGAGCACTTGCAGGTGCCCCTCGACCCCCTGTCTCCAATGCTTGCACTGGGTGCTTTAAAGGGTTTGTGGAAAATTGGCGTTGAACAATAGCAGATTTTTTTCCATGAACTTTTTGAAGCCCTCTTGTACGTGCTGACCGGTGTTCTCCTTTGGAGCGTGCCCTTTCAAACTTAGTGTGAGCTGCCATTTGTTGTATTCACCCTACTGATGAAAATTATGGCATCATGTATTTACTGTGATGTATTTAACGGACCCGCCTCCCACTTTATCCTGCCTCTGACTGTCCCCCAAGCCAAGGCATCAGGGCACCGATGAACGGCCCCATTCGCTCCTCACACTCTCGACAAGAGTTGCCTCTCTGTGTGTTTTCCAGACGTGCGTCCCTACAGAAAAGCCTGGCGCTGGCGGTCATCTGGGATGGCTTCTGGTGGTCGGACGGCCTGCAACCAAGGGCTCAAGCAGGAAGAAAATGTTTTGAAACTGATGATGGCAGCATATATGCCAATGTGCTTGACATGCTGGATGGGTTGTGATAGGAGCTGTATGATCCCCCAATTCAATGGTTAAAATAAATAATTAAGATATTAAACCAAACCCAAACTAGTTACATCTTTTATATGACACAGTTTAAAATCAACATAGACTTGAGAGGCACGCTTCCCATCAAATACGCTGTGTGCGCGATGCTTATGTAAGTTATCAACTGGGCTGGTATCGTGCTTTGTGTACCCTAGATGGTGACTCCTGTGACGTCCCTGTATTTCGTAAGTACACAAGGCTGAGAGCGCAGACCCAGTAAAGGAGCTAGAACCAGAATCCTGGCCCAGTCTCTCAAAGCCGAGTCCAGGTCTTTAACGACCGCTGTCTGTTGGGTCTCTCGGTTGTGTAACTACCCCCAGGAAAAGGAAACCACAAGTCTTGCCAAGTAAAGAAAAACACTCACAGAGTCGGAGGTTATCTCTCGCGCCCTGGCAGCCTGGCCTGTCTCCCTGCGCCACGGGCGCCCTGCTGGCCGAGCACTGTGATGACTGCACAGGAGGCAGGAAAGCACTCAGTGCAGCGGGAACGTGGAAGTGTGTGGTGCTGAGGAACCCCTCGTCGTTCCCGCCGAGCCGGTGAATCGTGTGACACTCATTGCTCATCATCTCCGCCTCCAGGGAGCTCCTCCTTCACTGAGCGTCGAACATGTCAACTCCAGACACTGCGGCTGCAAGCCGGATGAGGCCGACACGGATGGTGCCCGCACCAAGCCCACGGTTCAGGGAGGAAACTGCAAGGAAGAGTGTGCTGGGTGCTCTCCTGCAGGCAGGCATCAAGGGCAGCAGGAACACGCTAGGGAATGCCTGACTCGGGATAAGGGAGCTGTCCGGAAGGCCTCGCAGAAGAGGTGACTTATAGTCACGTCTTGAAGAAGGGGGAGCTATTCACCAAGACAAATAGGAGGAGGAGCCACGGTCCAGCCAAGAGAGAAGACAGTAGACAGTCTAAAGCAGACTCTGCCGTGAGTGCTTCCAGCGTGCTTCGGAGTTACGGTGTACCTGGAGTTCAAGTGAAACATGCGGGTGGAAGTTGGAAAGAGAGAGAGAGACTGAGAGAAATAGAAGGGCTAGGAAGCCCAGAGTGACCCCATCAGGGACGGAAGAGACCTAGAAGGAGAGTTGTTTGCAGCTGAACCTGGTTTAGTTAGAACCGCAGAATTGCTTCTTGGACCACTGACTTCCATTGTGTGTTTCCGTCCCTCCTCTCTTACCCCTCTCCATTCATGCCGTATGAACTTGGTTCTTGAGCGAAGGCTGCTGTTTTCATCGGGGGTGTTTGATTATTCTAATAGGTGCCTCACCAGTCTCCAGTCTCCTCTGCTTCTCACTGCCAGCAAGGCTACGCTGGCACATAGCAACCCTTGAAGGACGGGGTAGGCCCTCCCTGCGGGTTTCCGAGGCTGTCCGTGTTGACGGGGGTTGAAAGCCCCATCTTTCTCCCGAGGAGGCGTTGGCAGTCCAACACATCAGCACTGCATGGCCAAGGCGCCTCTGAGTTACTTGGGACTTTAGACTTTCTGGAAACTTCAGAATGTAGACTTTGGAGAGCTGCAAGGTCCAGGGGGAGGCCCTAGGGTAGTGGATGAAATGGAATATGAGGACTAGGTGAAAGTTGGGTCTGTCGTCAACCCCAGCATTGTCCCATCCAGCTCGAGGTGTCCCGGCTGCAGGGAGGCAGGCGAAGAACGCAACATGGGAATCCAGTGAGTTGAGAAGGATCGGTCGCTAACAGAGCGAGAGATGGTGAAGCTCCAAGGCGCGTGGAGGCTCGGTGCTGGGGCGGGAAGAAAGAGCACCCAGGAATTAGGAGGATGCCAGATCGGTGCCAGTGGAGCCCTTCCCAAGGCCTAAGCTGAGCCTAAGTTGTGGCCACTGATGTAGACTGGAAGCCATGTTTAAAGAACCCCCCAGTGTGAACCATCAGGGCGTCCCAGATGAAGCAGGTGATGGGGTGGCCAAGGACCATACAGTGCTTAACAAGAGAGTCTGCAATGGTTTTTCAGCTCCATAAAGTCATGGGAAGTAAATTTAACATGAAGAAGAAATAGACTGCTCCCTGTGAGGAACTGTATGTTTAGTTATCCGAATAAGAAAAGGATGGAATTGTAGTTTCTCTGAGGAACATTGGGAACTTCTGGATTTGTCCTCTGCTTTACAGTGACGTGGCTAACTTGCTGACATTTTATAAATAGCATTTATTTATTTTTAGCGTAACGAATGCTAATCTTCTCTGTGTGTTATTGTTGTTTTCCCCAACAGGCTCTTAATCAAGTACCGACACTGTGGACCCAGGACAGGTGTGCCCCATGGCCTGCTCTGAGCAGTCTCTTGTGTCATAGAAGACGCCCCAGGCAAACCATCTCTCTGTCGCCTTACCTAGAAAGTAAAGAAGATGGATCCACTGACCAGCCATCTGACTGTGTACTTTTTACCTTCGGTGCCCTTTTTAACCTTAATATTCACTCTGGCAACTGCTGAGAATGTGACCACCAGCCCTTTAAATGGCACTGATGTGGTCTTGGGATCTGTGCCCGAAATCCTTGCCACAGTGGACCATATCATAGTGAAGGAAGGGAACAGTGCCTTGATTAATTGTAGTGTTTATGGCATCCCTGACCCACAATTCAAGTGGTACAATTCCGTTGGCAAGCTGCTGGAAGAAGAGGATGAGACGGGCAGAGGAGGAGGTAAGCACTTACATTGTGCCAAATGCCATCACTTGTAAGAGTGAACCGGAGCCAGCATCTTGGAACACCCTTTGTGCTTGGTGGTGGGAGGCATACTCGTTTTAAAGATCTGTCTCTTGCTTTTCTAAAGCAGGAGAGGCAAAGATATATCCTGAAATCCCCTCCGCAGTATTTGATGCATTGTTCACTCAACCCCCTGCCCCTCCAGTGAGCTCAAAAGGCCAAGATCGAATATTGAAGTCATTTAAACAGTCTCTTGGAATTTTGTAACAAGCATACAAAACACTAGAGGGACAAATATAAGGGAAATTCTCCCAAGTGTGTGTTCCAGTGTGTTCAGTGGGCATGGCCTCAATGCACAGGATAGCAGTGTTTACCTTAAATGTCAGTTGAATTCATTGACTCTGGATTTAAAGGTCACACTCCTTGAAAAAGTAAGCTGGGCGGGGGTGGGGCTGGGGTGTCCCTGTGGGAGTTCTGAGCCACCAGTTCAGGATGGTTTGTACTCCTGGGATACTGGCAGAAGCTCCCAGGCTGCTGCTGCTCTGACCAGCGGGAAGGAGGAGGCCATGCCAAGAAACATCATGTGGCAATGGGGGAGTGTGTAGTCTTTCATGAATGAGTTTCTGATTTTAACCAGTGACCTCCTGGCCAGAAACGATGAACCGTCTGCCCTAGCTTCCCGGAGGAAAGACTCCAGCGGCAGGGAGATTTCTGTCACAAAGAGATGGCATTCTACCATGAAGCACCTTGCTTGGTTTAGGTGTGAGGAGTGATTGTCTGGAGACCTGAACCTGATCTGATTGGCCTGAAGAAGGACTTGTATTATAGATTTTAAAGCTCACTTCCCAACTCATAGCAGCCCAATAGGATAGGGTAGAACTGTTCTTGTGGGTTTCAGAGATTGTGACTCTATAGAAGAAAACCTCCTCTTTCTCCCTTGGAGCAGCTGGTGGTTTCGAACTGCTGACCTTGTGGTTAACAGCCCAACACATAACCTCCACGCCACCATGACTCAAATCAGTCATTAGTCACCAAGCATTTAATGTGTGGTGAATGATGGAGTTGGAGATGGGGGAGTAAAAAGACCATTGTTCTGAAGGAAAAAGCAGGCCATTCCTTTCTCACACCCTTTTGTTCAATCCACGATCTTTTAGCCTATAAATGATCCCCTGAAGAGTTTCTGCTCTGGGGCAACCTACATGTTTCTTCTCTTTCCCGCATTTTATCTTAATTGCTCTGAAAAAAGAAGCAAGCCTCCAGGAAGGAGGTTATATGTAGACCTTGTCACCTGTTCCTCATTTCTCCTTCACCCTCCCTCCACCCTCCCGATATCGCCACTCACACCACTGATCCTGAGGGGTTCATCTGTCTTGGATTCCCTGTTTCGAGTTCCTATCTGTGCCAGTGTACATCTTCCCCCGTCCAGCCGGTTATGTAAGGTAGAATTGGGATCATGATAGTGGGGGGGGCGGGAGACGTCGGATAGTGTAAGATATGATAAAATAATAACTATTTATAAATTATCAAGAGTTCAGGAGGAGGGGCGAGCAGGGAGGGAGGGGGAAAACGAGCTGATACCAAGGGCTCAAGTAGAAAGCAGGTGTTTTGAGAATGATGATGGCAACATACGTACGAATGTGCTGGACACAAATGATGTATGTATGGATTGTGAAAAGAGTTGTATGAGCCTCTAATAAAATGATTAAAAGAAGAAGCCTAATGCCTCTTTTCCCCAGGAGCTAAATGAGTGGAGTTTTCTTGCAAGGACACACGTCTGGCTCACCGCTGTGCTCCTCCTGGCTAAGGCTGCTAGACAGCTGTGTAATGCAGCGGGCTGGTGCCTGGGGTTTCGCTGGGGGGCTATCACTTGCACAGCTTTTGGCTGGACAAAGTAGTAGGCCACTTCTTCCCTTTAGTCAAAATAATATACATTATGTGCTATAGGTACGTTTCTGTGCTAATTTGGTAGAGTCAGACTCTTGCCCCATCAAGTACAAATGATTGGACTGTAGAGTTTTTCAGTGAGAAGCAGTGTAATCCAAAGCTCTCTTTTACCAAAATGTGCCTCAGGACCTGCTGTGATGTAGGGGCGCAGTGGTACCTAAAACCTTGACTACAATGGAAGAACAAGGGCAGACTACCCCAGGCCACAACTCGTTTCCACTCTTACAGCTCCCTCTTCCCCAATGCCAAGGCCAAAGGAAGTGACGTCACACTTGTGAAGGATGGGTCGTAACTATGGCAACATATACACACATAGGCCCGTGAGCCTCCTCAGGAGGACATCCAGCAGACTTGGGCCACTGCTAGGTATGACTGAATTTGGGGGATCGTGGCCTTCAGGCCCCAATGTACTTTCATGTGGACCCTGAAGTCAAGGTTATCGCCGGGCATTAACAAGTCAGAGCTGGGCACTGGACCCTTGAACCCTGAGAGTAAGAAAACCTTGGGATTAGCATAGTGCCTCACACCTGAATTCCAATCCCAATACTGTGGGTACTGTCCCAAAGTAGTACCTTACTGACTCAAAGGCACAGATGTGCTGTCTTTTCTTTCCCAGCATGTTATTTGAGGGCCAATTAATATCCCAGTCAACAACTTAGACATATTTTGTGACCTAACTTATAGACCCCTCAGTGTACTAGCGCTCTTTCTGCTTCCTGTCTAAGTTCCCTGCTTGCATTCACCCATCTTTCTGCCCCTTCCTGCCTTCTGAACTTTGATGATGGAAAGCTGCTTCTCTCTCGTTCCTACGTCGTGGATTGTTCTGAGAAGCACCGTCCTCCTGGCTGTCACTGTTCACTCTGTAGGCCTGTGGTTGGACTGAAAGGTGAGCCAAGGGAGTGGATTCAATGCTAGGTTCGAAGGGTGACCAATGGCCATCATCTCACGGGTTCCACCAGTTTTCATCAGCAGCCACTTTGGTCTTTTTTATGACTGTGAATTTTGTCCTGTATTTTTCTCCCATTCTGTCCAGGACATTCTACTGTAGCCCTGTTCAGAGTGGTTGGTAGTGATAGTGGGGCACCATGTAGTTCAGGTTTCAGACGATTGGAGTCAGTGGTAAGTGTGGTCCATTGGTCCTTCAAATGGTTGCCTTAGTCTTTGACTTTCTTCACCCTTTGCTCTGCATGGGAAGTGACCAGTAGTTGTACTGTAGATTTTAAAGCCCATGTCCCGATTCATAGCAACTCTATTGTATAGGGTAGAACTGTCCTTGTGGGTTTCAGAGATTGTAACTCTATGGGAGTAGAAAGCCTTGTCTTTCTCCCTTGGAGCAGCTGCTGGTTGTGAACTGCTGACCTTGTGGTTAGCAGCCCCACACATAACCTCTATGCCAACAGGACTCCAATCAGTAATTAGTCGACACAGTGGGATGTAGAACATGGTCTTGATGGACTCTGTTATGCCAGTTGACCTAGATCTCTCCCAAGATTATGATCCTAAGCACTTGAATCCAGTGACCTCGGCTCTGAAGGTACTTGGTTATGTCTAGAACGTTTGTATACCTTTGACCCCTGTATGTTATATATTTGGATGTATTTGCAGCACATAGAAATATGTTTGTAGAAATGGCCTCTGCTAAAGCTATGACTATTTGTAGGTATACTCTCATGTCATCCCATACCTGCTCAGCATATCTACCTGTGTAGCCAAAAGTAAATTATTGTTTGTGATTACTGTAACTACAGGCTTGTGCAGGTAATCGTATTTACGGTTGTTGCCTTTTACTCTTGCATCCCTCCCAGTGTCTTCCTTTGCCTTGGTCATGTTGTGTCTTACCTCTCTCTTCGCCCACGCTTATACATGTCTACGATCTAGTTCGTGCTGTTTCCTCTGCAGTGACGGGTGTGAGGGCCGTAGCTGACCTCCTGGCTTCCCTATTGCCACAAGGGAAGGGGCAGCCATTCCTCTGCCCTCCGTTCTTCTTGGCTGGGTTCAAAAATGAGTTGCGTTAGCCACACACAATTCTAGAAAAAACTCACAATTATGGGAGTTTATAGCTTATTGGGGAAGGTGATAATCAGGATCAGTCAACAGTAAAGGTGCAGTCATTGGTCCATAACCAGTGTCTGTCCTCAGCCAGCAGCCAAGTCTCTCTCTGGTCCTCAGCCTCTCAGCCACTTAATCCCTTGGCCTCTGTTCCCACGGGCAAAGAAGCTGCTTTACCACGTCCTCTTATGGGCTTGGCCCTGCACCTCTGTTTCGCCCCATGGTCTCTTTGGCCTTCACTCCTTGGGACAGAGATCTTGACCATGGCCCATTGGTTTCTTTCTTCCAACAGCCCTGTGATTTATCTTCTTGCCAAGATGACTCAGAGGATGATCAACTTATTTCACTTTGCGTACCGTCCTCAAAGTTCATCATGCTGTGAGATCTTTGGTGGATTACTGGATGGTATCCCATCGTGTATATGCCCCATAATTTGCTCGTTCATCTCTTGAGGCACACTTAGCTGGTGTCCATCTTTTTGCTTATGTGCATAATGCTGCACTGAACATGGGTCTGCATCTCTCTGGCCATGTCATGGTTCTTCTTCCTCCAGAACATACCAGGGGGCTTTAAAAAGCTCGTGGGGAAATGGAATTAAAAAGGAATGGAATTTTTCCATGAACTTTCTGAAGCACCCTAATAAATCTAAGAGTGGGATTGTTGGGTCATATGAAATGTTTTATTTCTGGCTGCTTAAGGAATCACCGCCCTGTTTTCTACAGTTGTTACACCATTTTACAATCCAACCAGCCTTTTATGAAAACCACAACCTCCTCACACCCTTGCCAGCATTCATTGTTTTCTGTTTCCTTTTTCTTTTTCGTTTCCTTTTTATCATTCCTACTATTGCTGCTGCGGTGAGGGGAGCCCCGGTGGTGCAGTGGTTACTTGTTGGGCTGTCATCTACAATACAAGGCCAGCAGTTCGAAACCACCAGCCACTCTTTGCTCCTATAAAGTTACAGTCTTGGAAACTCACAGGGGCTGTTCTACCCTACCCTATAGTGTCAGCATGAGTCCGTATCAACTCAATGGCAGTGAATTTCTTTTCTTTTTTTTTGACGGCTAATGATTGTGAGCGTCTTTCCGTGTGTTTGTCAGTTGCCTGATGTCTTTCTGGTGAAGTGTGTGTTCAGATCTTTGCCCATTTTCAAATTGGATTGTTTGTTTTATAGTTGTTGAGGTGTTGAAGTTTTGTATACATTCTAGAAATTTCTGCCTCATTAGGTAGGGAATGTTTCCCCGTGTGTAGCTTTTATTTGGGGGGTGGGAGGGGTGTGCTCGCTTGGAGAAGTCTTTTGATGCATTCAAATGTTTAAGTTCATCCCCATTGTCCAGTTTGTCTTCTGTTGTTTGTGACTTTTTAGTTATGTTTGATAGACCAGGTGGTAAATTAAACTCACCGCCATTGAGTCAGTTCTGGCTCATAGTGACCCTATAGAACAGGGTAGAGCTGCCTCAGTGGGTTTTAGAGACTGTAACTTTTTACAATAGTAGAAAGCCTCCTTTCACCTGTGGAGCTGCTGGTAGTTTCAAACTGGTAACCTTATGGTTAGCAGCCCAATGCTTAACCATTAAGCCACCAAAAACAAAACCAAAACTCACTGTCATCAAGTTGATACCAACTCATAGCAAACCTTACAGCCACCCTATTGGATAGAAGAGAATTGCCCTTCTGAGTTTCTGAGACCATAACTTCACAGCAGTAGTAAGTCCAGTCTTTCCCCACCAAGCAGCTGGTAGTTTCAAACTGCTGGCCTTGAGGTTAGCAGGGCAATGGGTAACCACTACACCAGCAGGCTCTACTCTGTCACCAGTGACTCCTAAACCTCCCCTTCTTGTTTTCTTCCGGGATCTGGATAGTTTTCAGCTTTACATTTAGGTGATGTGCTGTCGTAGTTGAAAAGGATCTTACTATCTTAGAAAGTACCATTTAAAAAAAAAGTTTTCCTGTGTAAATGGTGAAGAGGGGGTGGCCAGATGTAATGTCCTCTGACTCTCTGATTGCCATGAGGCAGGGGTCAGATATGCCTTTACCCACCATCTTGTCTTGTATTTTAAATCGTCACAGTTTTATTGACATAAAATGCTTTTCAAGGGTGTAAACATAGTAAAGGTTGTGGGGCCGTCGCTGGAGTCCACTGTAGGCCGTTGTCTTCTTGCTTGTGTGCATTGAGACTTGCTCCCCTCACCCTCCTTGACCTAGTCTGACCGCAGCCCTTCCTCCCACAGCGCTCTCCACGTCGACGCGGGGCCACCCAGGACTCGCAGGGAAACAAAGCCACCGAGCCATGGGTGCCTTAGGGAATTTCTAGGTTACCACAAGCCAGGATCCGAAAACAGTAAAGAGATGGTCAGTGGCCCCCAGCAACGCCTCTCTCAGCAAGCAGCCAAATCCCGCTCCAGTCCTCGGCCTCCGAGCCAAGACTCCCCAGACCAAACGCGCGGCCGTGGCGTCCGTTCTGACTCAGGATGACCCTATAGCACAGAGGAGAACTGACTGCTTCTCTTCACAGGAAGAGAAAGCCTCATCTCCCCCCCGTGAAGCAGCTGGTAGTTTCGAACTGATAACCTCGAGGTTAGCAGCCCAGGTGTACAACCATTTTGCCACCACCTTAATCCTCTCCATCACCATACCAGAGAACTGCCTTCAAAATCGGACGATAGCCACAGGCCTGGAGTCCAGAATGATAGTACATCACAAATCTGGCTGGAAGGGGCCATATGAACTGACTCCATCTCAGTCCCTCTTCATCAGTTTATAGCAAGGTAGTTAAGGTAGAGTTAGCCAGTACAGAGCCTTCAGCACAGAGCACTGTTCCCACAGAACTCAGCGATCCATCATATTTGTAGCCAACAGGATCAATTAGAAATGTTGAAATCTCAGGAGGTGATGTACTTTATAAAGAACTCATGATATTCGTACTTGATGTTCCAGCTCAGCATAATCATGGTCATTACAGAGGATAATTGACATGGGCTGATATGCAACGCATTGTACCTAGCAGCCAAGCAAGAAGTGAAAAATGCCACCCATGAGAATTGTTGTGCCGGAATGACCTTTAGGAGAACCCATAATCGAGACCACTTCGTTTGTGGTAGGGAAATGCCCGTCGTATAAGCATGGGCATATTGTAGTTTTCAGAGAGATGGGCTAGCAGTCTTAATGTAGCTATATTTGGGTGAAGTGTTCAAACGTGTTGTTTTTAGGTGCTATTGGGTAGGTTCCAGCCGACAGCGGCCCAATGAGCAACAGAATGAAACACTGCACGGTCCTGTGACATCCTCACAATTGTTCCTCCACCCGAGCCCATCGATGCAGCCACTGTGTCAGTCCATCTCTTTCTCGCTGCCCCTCTGCTTTCCTGAGCTTGGTGTCCCTCTCCAGGGACTGGTCTCTCCGGACAGCATGTATATAATAAAGGATGAAGACAAGGCCTCCCAGGAACCCTCTGACTAGACTTCTTCCAGGACGGATCGGTTATTCACTGGGAAGTCCTGGGTACTTTCAATGCTCTTCGCTAGCACCCTAATGCAAATGCATCGATTCTTCTTCGGGCTTCCTTATTCAGTGTCTGACTGTCACCTGCACATGAGGCGATTGAAAATACCATGATGTGGGTCAGGCCCATCTTAGTCCTCAACATGACATCCTTGCTCTTCAACACCTTAAAAGAGGTGTTGTGCAGCAGATTTAACCAAATACAATGTGTCCTTTGACCTCTTGTCTGCTGTTGTCATTGGATTGGTTGGAGCCAAGCAAAGCAAACTCCATGGCGACATCAACCTCTTCTCCATTTACCATGTTGTTACCTGTTGGTCCAGTTGTGAGGATGTTGTCTTCTTTACATTGAGTTGTAATTCATACAGAAGACTGAAATCCTTGATCTTCAGCAAGTGCTTCAAGGCCTCCTCATTTTCAGCAAGCAAGTTTGTGTCAGCTGCATGTCACAGGTTATTAACTAGCCTTCCTCCATTCCCCGTGCTGCATCCCTCCTCATTTAATTCAGAATCTGTGATTATTTGCTTAGCGTATAGATTGATGCACTTAGCTTAATTTTTGATCAAACATAGGTTTAGAAAATTATATAAATATGTCTTAAGACAGAAAGACTGGGACTACTTTTAAGACTAAGCTAACAACACTAATTTACTCTTATTGGCAACAAATTTGTATATAATTTTGTTATTTATTGTGATGCTCATTATAACTTTTAATATACTTTTATAATTTGAATATGATTTTCAGTAACAACCATGATCATTCCCTAAGACCCTGTCCCAAGTTACATGTGTCATTACTGATCTTTACAGTAGAATGATGGCTAAGTATCCTTAATCCTTCCATATGCAGAAGTGAACCCTGGTGGGTTGAGAGGATATTGCATAGACAGAGCATGGTCTAACCAGCGTGTAAATCCAGGAGTAGCTCAGATGGGTAGGCATTTGACTGCTAGCCAAAGACTGGACATCTGAAACTACCCAGAGCCACCTTGGAAGACAGACCTTGCTCTCTGCTTCCCAAAGGTCACAGCCTTGAAAAGACTAGAGAGCCATTCTTTGTGCAGAGTCTACTTAGCTGCAACTAAGAACAGCATGCCCTTCCAGGTATGCACACCGTACCAACACGACTGCTAAAGAAAAATGTGTGCATGGGTAAGTGTGGTGAAGAAAGCTGATGCTGCCCAGCTATCAAAAGATATTGCGTCTGCGGTATTAAAGGCTTGAAGATAAACAAGCAGCCATCTGGCTCAGAAGCATCAAAGCCCACATGGAGGAAGCACACCAGCCTGTCTGACCACAAGGTGCAGAAGGGACCAGTTATCAGACATCAAAAAACTAAAAATCATATTAATGGGTGCCCACCTCCCTGATACGATCAATGAAGACAAACGTGTGCATAAGCAAATGTGAAAAAAGCTGATGGTTCCTGGCTATCAAAAGCTATATCATCTGGGGTCTTAAAGGCTTGAAGATAAAGAAGTTACCATCTAGTTCAGAAGCAACAAAGCCCACATGGAAGAAACGCACCAGCCTGTGTGACCACGAGCTGTCGAAGGGATCAGGTATCAAGCATCAAGGAACAAAAAATCATATCATTGTAAATGTGGGTGAGTGCAGAGTGGAGACTCAAAGCCCATTGGTAGCCAACTGGACACCCCATTACTGAAGGGTTGTGGGGAGGAGATGAGCCAGTCAGAGTGAAGGGTAGCAACGATGAAACATAACTTTCTTCTAGTTCTTAAATGCTTCTTCCCTCCCACTATCATGATCCCAATTCTACCTTACAAATTTGACTAGACCAGAGCATGTACATAGATTTGCTGACTGGCTTAAACCAAATATTTCCCTTTTCATCTACTTATTTGTGTTATAAGTATTTATTGGCAGCCTCTGGAGGCAGGAACTTGGGTGGTTGCTGGGAGCTCTGAAGGGCCCTGGCTTATGATCTAATGGCAAAGACACGGGAAACATCGTTTAATGAAAACCAACAGGCAAGCTTGTTGAGCAACACCTAACCACGCCTGGGTGCACGAGGAAGGAATTCTTAGTTATAAGCAGAAACAGCCACGTTTGACACGGTCAGCTGTGGTGTGTGTTCACACTGCCAGTCAACACGGCCAGCGCTATACTCGGACGTCATCCAGTGAGTTGCTTTGGGAGCAAACTGCTACCATTCACTTTGTGATGTGCTCGGAAAAGAATGATTTCATTTCTTGTTTAGGCTGGAAAATTGAGAGAGTTAACATGCATGCTCGTCCCAAAGGGCCCTGGAAAATGTTCTGTTCCCTAGCCTTGGCGGCGGCAGCAGCTGGTGGTTTTCTGTGCTTCCCCGAAGCTTGTCACTTCAGTTCTACAGGACCAAGAAGGCTAATCCGCCATCTATTTCTGGAAGAAGAGGGATTGTGCGTGTCTTGTTTGGGTTTATTTTTGTAGTTCCAAAGGCCATGTTGAGCGTATCCCACCAACTGGGTTACAGGAACAGCTCAGAACTGAGGTCACATCCTTAGCCACAAATCTCCAGGACATGTACTGATTTCCATGGTCTTTTCGGTCACAGGTGAGGGGAATGCCTGTAGTGGTCAGAAAATATTTCGAGAAGTCCCAGGTGTTTCAGGTACTGACCATGTGTGTGTTTGCAGTGGCCTCTTCCTCTGACTTCACACCCTTTGAATATGCATTAGCACCTTTATCCGATGTTAAGTAACAAGCATTTCAAGGAAGTAGGCTGCTGACATGATGTGGGAAAGGCTTGTTGGCATTCAAGTTTGAGATGTTTACATTGAGGGCTTGAGTTGTTCTGTGGATTCAGCTTTTGCATGCCCCTGTCACTGATCACAGGACTTACACTGGGATGAAGTGAAATTTCTTCCTGTGTGCTTTTGTCTGTCACCCCTTTTGTGATGTGTTGTAAATCCTAGCCCGTGGGTGTAATCCAGGGTGATTTAAATTTTCTGCGAGGCTAGTGGACAGGATTACTGTGAGTGGACAGGATTTCTGTGAGTGGGCAGGATTTCTGTGAGTGGGCAGGATTACTGTGGGCTGTATTCCGTGTCTCTTCCTTACTGGAGGTGGAAAAGCCGGTGACCAGCCTCATCTTTCTCCTGTTTCATGGCTGGGGGTTTGGAACTGCTGACCTTGTGGTTAGCAGCCCAACGCATACCCTACTGTACCACCAGAATCCTAGTACCATCACGGAAGACGCACCACCAGTGGAGGATATTTGAGACCTCTAGCTAATGAGCGATACCAGAAACCAGGGGCACCAGAGACCAGGTCACCAAATCATGGGACAGAACTAAGGAGCCCTGCTGAGACAGAGCAAAGGAGCTGGGCCCAGAGACCGGAAGCAGGAGACAGTGAGGGGGTGGAGTGGCAGGTGGGCTGCAGGCTGAGGGGAGGGGTTTCTGCGGACCAATGACTGTATCTGTTCTCTGATCCTGGCTTGTGGTAGCCTGTTAACTTCCCCCATAGATCCCCATAATTGCGAATATTGCTTTGAGTTCTCTGGCCATTCAACGGATTATCAAGCCCAGCAGAAAACTAGAGGGCTCTGCACTTGTGGAGCCAGAAGAGGTCAGATAGGACCCCTGTGCCTTTTTCTCACACCCCGGGTTTACAACTACTACTCCGGTCTCGGGGACCATGGTTAAATGCTTGGCAGTTACTGTACATTCCTTGGAGGAACTCTGGGCTGGGAACTGCAGTTTGAAACCACCAGCCGCTCCTCAGGAGAAAGATGGGGCTTTCTGCTCTCTCAAAGCGTTTCAGCCTCAGAAACCCACAGGGGCAGCTCAGCCCTGACCCATAGGGTCACTATGAGTTGACATCCACTCCATGGCTGCATGTTTTTGATGTTGTTGTTTGTTTGGTACATTGCTTTAGAGTTGTTCTCTAAATCTGCAAGTTTTAGAATGTAGTGCCCTCTAACTGTTTGTTAGGGACCACACCAAGCTTTGCCATCCGTTTTAAAGCTGTAGTGTATCATCTTCATACTGTACAGACCATTCGACAGCATTAGAGGTAGATTATCCTGTACCTTTAAGATTAGTGGGAAGAAGTGTATTTTTTTAAACATTTTCTTAGGGATTCATACAACTCTTATCACAATCCATAGGAAGAAATGTATTAACCTATGAAAAGATAGTATTGAATTCCCTTTTAGTAAATCAAATATTTAAGGGTTAAAAGAGGAATTCATCAAAAGGGATGAAACAGAATTTCTGTATTTTTTGAATATGTTATTGAACTTCCAACATGTAACACTATAGTTTGTTTCTAGCAAGATCCTTAACTTTCTGAGCCATCGTTTTCTCACCTGTGACGTAGGGACAATTCTTTTTCACTGTCAGGTAGCGATGTGAGTAATTAGTACATGTTGTGTACTAAACGGAACTCCTAGGAGTCTTTTAGAACACAGTGGAACTAACTGCTCCAGATGGTTTCTAAGACTGTAAATTCCCACAGATGCAGTTAGCCTTCTCTTTGCCCCAGAGGGCAGCTGGTGGGTTAGACCCTCCAACCTTGTAGTCAGCAGCCCAATGTTTAACCCATGGCACCATCAGGACTCCTAAAAGTCAGCTGTCAGTTGGTGAGAGGTTGGTATATTCCAGGTAAAGTGTTTAGCAAGTGTCGTTAGGTGGCTAGTATAGGAACCTGGAGCTTGCCAACCTCTCGGTGAATTACAACGGTTGTTTTCATTGTTATTCTGAACATTGAAATATAGCCTCACGCTAATAAACTCCAACTCTGCAAAAGTACAGTATGGTGCATTGTGTTTGGCCAAAGAAGGGGCTAGTGATTTCTTATTCTTCATCGCCCCACCTTTTCAAAACTATACAGGAAAGTAAGTAAACCCGTTGTCATCGAGTTTGATTCCAACTCGTCTTGTTTAGATGATATATATGGATATCATTTCAATACACACAGGGATACAGGTCCGTGCATCTGTACAGCCTTTAAGTGCCACTTGAATTGTCATAGTCTTGCTCTGTTACAGTCACAAGGCCAGAGTCCTTTCTTTGATCAGCACCTACCCCTCTCCACACATCGAAGGACCCGTTGATGTGTTTGGTATGTTTCTATCTCTAAAACTGAAGAGAATATGGACACACAACGGACATCACACTTGCCTAAACCAGTGGTTGTCAATCAGGACCTATTTTGCTTGCAGGGGATTCTGGCAAAGTCGAAGGACATTTGGGGTAGTTCTACCCTGTGAGGAGGCGGTCAGTGCTCCCGGAGCCTCATGACTGGAGGACGTTGATGCTCAGCATCTGGCAGTACATGGGACATCTGCCTCAGCAAGCACTGCCGTGCATGGCCCAGCAGCCGGGTGGCATAGGGGCTACGTGTTGAGCCGCTAACAGCCAGGTCCACAGTTTGAACCCACCGGCCGCCCAGTGGGAGAAAGACAGTGCTTTCTGCTCCCATGCAGGTTCACCACGTTGAAAATCTCCAGGGACAGCCGGACCATGCCCCTGGAGGCCGTGAGTCAGAATGGACTCTCTGGCAGGGTGTTTTAAGTTGGGCACGTAGTCCTCTAACCCAGAGCAACACTCCTTAGCAAACCAAAGAATCACTTTCAAGTAGATTTTTGAGTCTGTTATTTGAACCGGTAATATATTGTCTCAGGAAAAAACGGCTCAGTCTATGAAACTTGGGTTAAATTTCTACATTGAGTCATATTAGGAAGCGTTTCAGCACTGGGAAGAGCCTTTCCAGATCCACCGCAGATGAAAATGGGCATTGAGCTTCTCCAAGTGAAAGTTAGTGATATGAATCAGGACTCGTGTGCCTGCCTTCAGAGGCCACCGGTAGCTTTGCTCTGAAGAGACGCTTGTCAGCGTGGATTTGGATGCGTAGTGAAATTACCAGGTCAAATTAGCTGAAGGGCCACATGCGTCCTGTTTGCTAGGAAATGAAAAGACAGTCTTTCCAGGTGCTGCTTACACCTCCGAGGAGAGCGTAACTGCACAGTGGGGACAGCAAAGCCCTTGTGCCCTACTTTGCTGGGAAAGCTGAGCTCAGCCTGGATTATCCCAGGCTGCCTTTGCTCCTCACGATGTAGGAACCAGCCTGTGAGAGGGGCCCTGGCTCGCTGAACAGATGGCCCCTAGAGGGGTTGATGGGTGGGACTGGGAGGCGGGAGAGTTTGACCGAGCACCCTTGCCCTTGCCCTTGCCCTTGCCCTTGCCGCGTGTGCTGTGTAGGACCGGACTCCCTGAGGGCCTCACACAGCTGCCATCTGCTGCCAGGTAGACCAGGTGCAGCCGGGCAGTATTTTAGTATTTTAGTCAAAAGGCAAGGATCTTTCCTTTCAGGTTCCTCTACTTCACATATGGAAGAGCAAGCACCGCCTTTACAGACATGAACGCACACGCACTCGCTCTGGTCTTACTTGAAGAGAACTGATTCAATATGCTAATTATTCACGTGAACATTGCCTTTCGCTTACGAGTGCAGACGATTTGACTGAAATTCTTACCACCTGAACGTCTTAAGTTGGCTTCAAGAAAATAAAAGGCTTGACTTGGAGAACTCCACTTGAGAAGCCACCCATGTGAAATTAAGAGCCCACGGTGTCAGAGAGGGTTGTGAATAGAGTTGGGATCTTCTTAAAGCGCTCACTGGGGATGTAGACAAGCCGTTAGTTTGTGTACAAACACATTCAGGGAACGTGCTTGCTAAGGAAAACAGAAATCCTGAGTAAATTGGGGGAAATAGACGAGCTCGGTATTTGAGTCCAGTGTTCATTTTTAATGCCCTGTAATCCTCAGGGAAAGCCGGCCAGGCTTAGGATTTCCATAGAAAGGGGTTAGGAGCCAAGCTGAGATTGCACTGTGTGCGTAGGTGTAGATCTTACTTTCTAGTCTTTCCGTCCAGAATGGGTTGCTGTTCCTCAACGTGCAGCAATGCTGTGATCAGATGGTTGTTTGCAGGAGACATTGTTCTGACGTCTGTGGGTTTCCCATGGGGTCACCCTAGACCCTGAGCCAGAGAATCTGTCTGTGATCACAGGTTTACCGTTAACCATGGGACACTGCTGATCTGCGTCTCTAATTGCTGGGTAACCTCCTGATGACTGTCTCACTGAAAGACGACATTGTGCCGTGAGATGTCTCGAGCAGTCTCCCCTCTGTGTGGCCTTCCCCCACAGTGTGCCCAGAGGTCCCAGGTAGCCACCTACCTCGTATGGGACCAAGGTTATGGTTTATCCTGAAGAAGGTTGGCAGGGATGGGGAGTTGACTCTGGAACTATGTCACTCAGGATAAAAACTTTTGAAAACCTTTGCCCTCTTATTTTTGAATTCTCACATCTATCTGCATATGATTCTAGACTTTTATGTCTTCTCCACTGAGTGGGCCAAGGTCAGAGAAGGCTTTCTTAGGGATACCGGAGTGTATCTCAATTGGGCTAAGAATGTATTGGGACAGGGGCTGGAAATGAGAGGGGCAGGGCAAGGGGAGAGGGCTTTGACATGCCACGCAGGCAGACAGAAAGCGCAGAAGAAGGTCCTCAGGCAGGAGATTGCCTAGAACCAACAAGAAAGAAAAGGTGGCCCGTCGGCCAGAGGGACAGTCATGGGAAATGAGGTTCTGCTGTAGCAGGGGCCCTCGTTCGCCCAAGGATCAGGGGATGCTCTGGAATGTTTGGAGGCCCTCCTGGAATATGGCCCTACGTTTCACTCGCCACGGCTCCAGCTAAGTCCTTTCTGGCTTTAGGCAGGCCATATAGAGGCCATATAGACCTCAGCAAGGAGCTAGGCGTCATCTTTTTGTTGAAAAGTGACCTGCAGGATTATCTGCCCTTCAAAGTTCAGTACAGAATAGCTCTAGTGGTCCTGTGAACCTGACCTTGCATGAAGTTTCCCGGCAGTTTCCTCCCACTGTATCTTGGACATCTGCTGTGACCCTGTTCAGAATGGTTAATGTGGACTATTCATCAGACCCACCAGCGGCTCCTCGGGAGAAAGAGGAGACTGCTTGCTGCTGGAGAGAGCTGCAGTCTGGGGAATGGGATGTGGGGGTTCCCATGACTTAGAACCAACCTGTTGGCAGAGCGTTTTAATTTTTGCTTTGTTTGACTTTAGCCGCTTCTACCATGTTCTCTGTTTTGCTCATAAGCTCCTTCCTTGCCACCTTCCCTCTCTGGCCTTGAAAACTTCTTTCAGTTTCCTTCCACCCTCATCGCTAGGAAGCCCTAGTTCTCCCCTCCAAATGCCGCTGCCCCATCCCATCCTGTCATCACCACGTGCACTGTCATCCTCCGTTGGAATTGGTTTTCTTCATTGGACGGGAACTTACTTCTTTGTGTTTTCATAGTCTAGCGTGGGGTCTGGAACACAGCTTATTCAGTAATATTTGTTGACTGAGTGCACAAGATTAAAAAAGATCCCTACCCTTCTAAAAATACCAGCTTCGCTATGCAGCACAGCACACACACGGAGGTACAGCTGAGAAATGACATCTGTTAGCTTCCCTCTCTGCAAAGGCATGACTGCCCCCACACTGCCCCCCGCTCGTGGGGGGATTCGCATGCATGATGCCCACGCTTGGGGTTTCCTGGGAGAGACTAGCGCAGAGTCCCCAGGCCATCGCAAGTCTCAGTGGAAATGCAGCGGCACACTCAGCCTGCAGGTGTCAACATGTTAGCCTCTGGTTAGTTATAAGGGGCCGAGTGCAGAGCTGCAAGCCCGCGAGGCTCAAGAAGCGAGGGCTAGCATGGAGGGTGTCAGGTAAAGATTTTGCACAGTGAACTTTCCTATTCAGAAACTTGTAGTGAAACCAGAATGTCCTGCCTCTCTTACGGCTTCCGGAAGCACAGCATGCAGGGAAACTGACTTGGCAGCAGAGGCTGACGTTGTAGCTTTCTACTTTGGCTGAAGTGATAGATCGACCTGCAGCATAATTTAGCCCAGAACATCGATGTCCCAGCTCAGTTGTTGAAAAAAAAATACCTAATGTGAATGGGAGGAGAGGCTTGGAGTGAGGTCCAATGTCCCTCTGTAAACAATTGGACATCCCCTCACAGAGAGGTCACAGGGAGGAGATGAGCCAGTCAGGGTGCAGTATAGAACCGATGAAACACATAACTTTCCTCTAGCTCTTTGGTGCTTCCTTCCTCCTACTATCATGACCTCAACTCTACCTTACAAATCGGATTAGATAAGAGCCCCCAACAAAGGTAATCCAGGACAGATTAAGGGAACGTGAGGGGAAAACGGGGAAACCGATCAACCTATAACCTCCCCCCAGGAGGATGAACAATGGAAAAGTGGGTAAGGGGCGACAGAAGATGATATAAGATATGAAAATAATAATCTATAACTTATCAAAGTATTGTGAGGGAGGCTGGGTGAGGGAGGGAGGGGGAAGAAATGGGGAGCTGATATCAGGAGCTCAAGTGGGAAGAGAATGCTTTGAAAATGATGATGGCAGCATATGTGCAAATGTGCTCACAATGGATGAAGGTATGGATTGTGATAAGCGATGTGAGAACCCCAACTCAATGGTACCTAGCAACAGCAAGCAAAAAAACCCCAAAACAAACTCGCTGCCATGGGTTTCATTCTAACTCATAGGGGCCCTAGAGGACAGAGTAGACCTGTCCCTGTAGGTCTCTAAGACGACATCTTTACAGGAATAGACAGCCTAGTCTTGCACCTCCTGAGGGACTGGTCATTTTAACCTGCCCAACTTCTGGTTAGCATTTCAAAGCAGTTTAATCTGTTATATGTAATAAATCATGAACATTGGTTTGAAGAGGCCCTGTTCCCTGTGACTGTCATGGTGGACACATTCATTCTCGTCACTAACTTCCTGATGGCTAACCGCAAGACCCTCCAGACGAGTCATGGTCTGGCTGGCCTGCGCACGGAGAGTCTGGCAGGGTTGGGCTGGAGCGGCTTAAGGACACAGGCGGGTGGGATCCATGGAGAATCTCCAGCTCCCTGGCCGAAAGCTGCTGCGGGAGGACCCCCAGTGAGGCATTGGTGCCGTCTTCCTGCCCTCCGCCCCCCAAGGGCTGTGTGTGGTGGCCGAGCACGCAAGTGTTCCCTGTCTCCACAGCACATGGTCAAGCTGAGGCTGAGCAGCAGTATCGGGCGGGCCCGTAGCTCTCTGGAGAGCCTGCGTGTGTGTCTCAGGAGAAGGAGATGCAGCTGAGTGTAACATGGGAAGGCTCCTCTAGCTTGGTGGGGCTCGGAAGGGGGTGTGTGTGCGTGACTTGGGTTGTGGCTCGGTCATTGACTATGAAGTCCAAGTTGAAGAGGCGTGTGATCGTACCCCATATCTGAGAGGAGGCCTGCAAAGGAAATGATGGCAACCACTGTCTCCAGAAGAAGCTAGGCAGGGACGGAAACCTGGAAAGATGTCTCCGTGTCCGTGTCCTAGATTCGAAACAGGGTTGTGCGGGCAGAGGGAGATGCGAGCACATCCATTCGCTGAGGGTGTTGCAGCTCAAAGAAGTGTTACTCAGCTATAAGTCAGCACACACACTGAGTGTGACTTCAGGATCGTAACATCTAGCCGTCAAGTCGATGCCGGCTCATAGCAGCCCGCTAGAACAGGGCAGAACCGCCCCGATGACTTTCCAAGACGGTACCTCTACAGGCGCAGAAAGCCCCATCTTTCTCCCAGGTGGTTCTGACCTGCTGACTTTGAGGTCAGCAGCCTGACCTGGAAGCACTGCCCCACCACGGCTCCCTGGATGATCGACTAGGTGCGGCCGGCAGGTGTCACTGGGGTGTTTAGAGGTAAGTCATGGAATCTCTGGGGCCAGGGCTGCCATAGCCTAGTAAAAGAAAGGCCTGGAACGCTGGCTTCCCCAGGTCTCACCCTTGGAAAGGCTCTGGCCCCCATGCAGCCGCCCTGGGTTGGAATGGACTCTGTGGAGAGGAACAAGAACAATCAATGGTTCAAGGAACAAGACCAACAATGGCAAGCCTTTTACAGATCCATGACGGTATATGAAAGGTGTTAACCAAAGAGACACTGTCCACGGATGTCTCCTAAATAGTAATTAACTTTCTCAACCTCTCAACACTGTCCCCCAACTAGTCATAAGGGTCACCTAATCAGGTTACGTTTGAATCCGAGCGAGGCCCCTTTTAAAATGACGGGAGACACCTGCAGTAGCTAAATTGTTACCTGTATTAGACTGCTTGATTCCAGAATAGCTGAGGAACCTGGCAATGGACAAAAGCATGCCTCGAAATAACGATGCAGATTCAATTCAAGCATCTTTCAAATATCCCAATTATGTGTGATTTGTGGCATCTTAGCAGTTGACTTTTCCAAAACAATTATTAAAATTATGTGGGGAAAGAACTGTTATATAATGCAATTAGATGTCTGTCTGCTTAGTTTAGTATTTGCTTGTTTTTCTTCTGCACCCGACTCCATGCTATGTCACGTAATTTTCCCACTGAAGGGACAGGTGGAGCGTGACTGAATGGATTCTAACCACTTCCCATGCACATCAAACCACCACCTCACCCTTATGTGGCTCTACCCCTGGCTCCTGCCTCTTCTCCAATGAAGGAAGGCTGGGACGAGAAAGTACTGCAAGTGTAGTGTTGCTGCCCAAAACCCAGTACCTTCCAGATGCACCACACAGGCAGTTTCAGCTCGCTTTTGCTTTTTCCTCTCTCGTGCTTACTTTTTTAGGAAACATAAAAATACAAAAATTTTTAAAACTGATGATGAAATGTCCCTGACCTCAGGTCATACAGATTTCGGTCATATCCTTGTGCCCAAGGACTGAGTGGGGTGGGAGGTCTGCCCAGGCCCCATCGGAACAAGAGCACACTTCACAAGCCATATGCCAAGGGTGTATACATTCACGAGGAGCTGAAACTTCACTCCGCTTTCCAAACCAGTGTGTTGTGTTCTCTGGAGAGTCACACCGGCTCCGTTGTTAGAAAGGGTGACTCTGGATGCTGGAGTCAAGAAGGCCCTTTGTGACCTCGTGACACAGCCCGCGTAGGCCTGGGCCATGTAGGTGCTCACAGGATCCCCAAACAAAAGCCACAGACAGGAACAGTGCTGCTTTCAGAAACGGTTAGGCCGGAAGTCCCTGTCAGAAGGGGCGGAGCCAAATGAAAATCGAGCGCGTGACAGATACTGACAAGGGATCCACCAGGTGAGCTTCTCCCTGTGTGTAATGGGACTGGCGGGCTTTTCTGGAGTGGTATCTGCTGCTCCGGAGGACCCCTGAGAGGCCGGACCTAGGCCTGCGCCTCTGTGGGACAGACTGGGGGGCTGCTAGGATTTCAGGAAAGCTCAGGCCCAAGACCCAAAGTGAACCCCGGTCCATGGTTCACACAAGTTGTCTGACCTGTGGCTTCAACGGGCTAAGAAGGAATCCAAATAAAATCACTTCCCCAGATTGGATCTTCATTTCTAGGGCTACGCCCGATCTAAGCTGGGCTTCCCTGGGACTGTGTGGGAGATGATCCATCACCTTTGGCAGGGTGCCTTCTCCTGCATGTCGAGAAGGCCTGCGGTGGTCTCCTCGCAAGGCGAAAACAGATGGGTGCTAATTGACACTCAGCATCTGAACTGCCCACATTGCTGGTTTGCAGCTCTCAGTCAGGTAAACGGCCGCAGCTTCTCAGAATTAACGTTGGAGGTGATGTTCTTAACTGAGGTCATCCAAGGACCGCTTCTCTCTCAAATATGAGGAAGTCAGGTAGACAAAACCGAGTGACTGACGTCAGGTTTTAAGCTAATGCTGGAATACTTTCTGCTGAGCAGCTTTGAACGTGTTTGACCCTGGTAGACAGGTCTCGGGCATGGGCGCATTCGAAAATCCGATGCTGCAGTTAACGATGGTCTCAGGAAAGCAGTGTTTTTGCTTCTTTGTTTAAAAACAACGAAGACTGTGGGGAGGCACTTGGTGGCACACATGGTTGTGCTTCCAACCAGTAATGGGAAGGCTGTTGGTTCAAACCCACCCAGGGACCCATTGCCCAGCATTGCTTGGTGGTGAAGGGAGCAGATTCTTGGGCTCCAGTGTATCTTCCAGGTTTTACATTTCCCAAACCAGTGACCTTGGGTGAGTTGTTTAACCTAACTGTGCCTCAGTTTGCTCACCTTGTAAACTGGAGCCGGGGAAGCACTTAGCCACAGCTTGGCACACAGGAAGCCTGTGCGATCATTGTCGCTGTGCGCGGTAAGGCAGGGAGTAGAGCGTCGAAGGGACATACAGGCATTTGCTGTAGCTACACCGGGAGTCGTATGCCCTGGATTGAACTCTCTTCTCTCCCCCCCACTTCCCCCCGACAGGAAAATGGCAGATGCATGGCGGCGGCCTCCTGAACATCACCAAGGTGTCTTTTTCAGACCGAGGTAAATACACCTGCGTCGCGTCTAACATCTATGGCACTGTCAACAACACAGTGACCTTGAGAGTCATCTTTACCTCGGGAGACATGGGCGTCTACTACATGGTGGTCTGCCTCGTGGCCTTCACCATCGTCATGGTCCTCAACATCACCCGCCTGTGCATGATGAGCAGCCACTTGAAGAAGACGGAGAAAGCCATCAACGAGTTCTTCAGGACAGAAGGGGCCGAGAAGCTGCAGAAAGCCTTCGAGATCGCCAAGCGGATCCCCATCATCACCTCAGCCAAAACTCTAGAGCTAGCCAAAGTCACCCAGTTCAAGACCATGGAGTTTGCCCGCTACATCGAAGAGCTGGCCAGGAGTGTGCCTCTGCCGCCTCTCATCATGAACTGCAGGACGATTATGGAGGAAATCATGGAAGTGGTGGGGCTGGAGGAGCAGGGGCAGAATTTTGTGCGGCATGTTCCAGAAGGCCAGGAAGCCCCGGACAGGGACGAGGTCTACACAATCCCAAACGCCCTGAAGCCAAGCGACTCCCCCACCGCCGACTCGGACACCTCCTCCCTACACGAACAGCCCCAACAGATTGCCATCCAGGTGTCGGTCCACCCGCAGGCCGCCAAAGACCACGTGGAAGACCAAGAAGGCGGGACGCTCGAGGTCAAAGATGAAGAGGAGACCGAGCCGTCGGCTGAACAGTCCCCGGAAACGGCAGAACCTTCCACCGATGTAACATCCACGGAGCTCACATCGGAAGAACCGACACCTGTTGAGGCGTCAGATAAAGTACTCCCACCAGCGCACCCAGAGCCTACAGAGCCAGCAGGGGCCCAGGACACAACCACCTGTGTTGTTTACGAAAGCCATGTCTAATTCCAACTCTGCAAAGTTATGCATATCCAGAAAACCAGGGGCTGCTCCTTGAATAACAGTCCTAGTACGCACTTGCCACTAAGCCTTACCAGGAGACGCTCATCCCTTAGACAGAAGTGATGCCATTTTAAAGGGGGGTCGCCTGGGTGCAGTCTCTGGGATTGGCATTTCCCCAGGAGTGAAGGATATGGGAAGCATCAGGGTACAGGACTCATCAGACCAACAGAAGGTGTCTGCTTGCCTGACACGAATCTTAGCGGATGTTCGCGGCCAAGTTCCTCCGTTGGCAATGCCCTTACTGACATTCTAAGCTCACAATCCCTGCCCAGTGCACCCTGCATTGCTTTCTCTTTTTAAAATGATACGTCTCCTATCTCAGCAAATGCACGTTTATGGGTTTGTTGCACTTTCTCCTTAGTTTTAATTAGGTTCACTCTTCCCTCACATTGGAGTCGTTAGTATATTAATATTAATTGCCGCTTCTGGTTTCACCCTCTTTGTCATGTTCGTCCTTATTTTTCCCAAGAACACGTACCTCGGACACTTCGGCCCCAGTCACCGGGACGGGGGCTGATAGCCACAACGTCATTTGTGATGTTCCAAAACAGGTACTAGGCCCATGATGACTTTTTGTTTCCCAGGCTCATTTTCATACTTCATTCTGTGTGTGTCCAATGAGGCTGCTATTGTGAAACTGAGGGAGAATGTTTTTGGTTTTTTCCCTAGGAAATCGCACTTTACTAGCTGAATAAAAATGTGTTTACTTATCCGATTCTGGGAGCCTTTTGGCGAGCTGAACGGGGGTGTGCAGACTCACTATAAAACGCTATGTCTGGCCCTTGAAGCCCACTGTTGATATTTGAGTTGCCTCCTCCAAACAAAGGCTGACTCTTTACCGGGAGCATGTATTGCATCCAGAGGAGGAGCTGTTGTGATGAGCTCCTGTAAGCTGTGGACGCTGGCTTCCCAGGGGGGCTGCAGGGACCTTAGCCCCTGCTTTGGAGAAGCAGGTTGGAAGGGTCTGTGAAGTGGTGTCAACGGGCCCTCTTTGGTGAACCGTGGAGCTGGCTTGGTGGGGACAGTAAAAGTGCAGGCTCCCCCTGAATGGGGGGGGGGGCGTAAAGGGTTCGAAGAATGGTTTAGGAGACAGTGCCGTCCAATGGCATGCCAAAATGATGGCATGACGATTCAGCCCTCCACGAAAGCTGCTATATTCACGACAGCATGATGTCATGCAGCGAAGGCAGACCTACTCCAGTAGCTTAGGCTTTGGGCACATCTGGATCTTGGTTTCCTCACCTGTAAGAGAGGGCCGACTGAACGAGTGGGGGCAACATGTCAGTGGTCTTTCCTCCCAGAACTCTTTCACATTCTGTCCTTTCTGGGGTCACCGAATGTTTCCACGCTGCACGCCACAGTAAAGTGGAAAACACCGCTTTAAAAGGTGACAGCGTTTTAACCAAGCTGTGTTCCCCACCCCCCACCAAACAAGCAAGTAAACACATGAGGACCACTGCTGTCATGTAGGGGGTCTGGCGGTGGGCAGCGTAGGTGACATTTTGTTCACATCGGATCAAGCGACACAGGCACATTAATGCCATGCTGAGGGTCTGGCCACAGGATGTGACACAGGACCCTCTGGCAAGAGGAAGGACCTAGGTCCATGTTTGCAGTCCTCACCCAGGCACCACCTGAGGGAGTACATGTGGGCAATTCCTCGTTCGTTCTCTCTGAGGTTTCATCCCCGTCTTCTCTAAAGCAGGCAGGTTGTCCTTGATGGGCCCTGGTAGCTCAGACGTTTAGAGTTTCATGGAAAGCTTATAAATCTGCCACATTGGCCACCATTGCACGAGACAAGCACTTCTCAGAACAAAAGTGGGCCCCAGACCCGTTGGGTTGGTCGTGCAAACATCGCAGCCAGTGTAGCTGCCTCTGTAACGTAGGGGACTGGGCTTTGCAGGTGACTTTAATGGGTGTCTTTGTTTATAGGTAGTTGGTGTGACAGGCAATCCCACAGACATGGGGTTTGATTGGATTTTCTTGATGGGCAGTGACCCATTTGGCATCAGTTGGATCGTGTCTGGGATGGACACATACATTGGTGCTGAGCAGTCCGGAGAAACTGGGATTCCTCTCTGGACCAGGGTCGGTATCTCCAGCTCGGAGAAAAGCTGCCCAGTTGTTATGGAGGTCAACAGATTCTCCCATGCACCTGTGCGCCCGAGGAAGCAACCATTTAGGAAGCTGCTTTTGCGATCTTGTGTTTTCCCTCCTCTTCCTCTTTGCTCATCGCACCCACCCCCAAGCACAGAAACCCCAGAAGAAAAGTGTGCGTAGGCATTTGTTCTAGCTAGACATGGCTGAGCGAGAAATACTGAGCTAAAATGGGCAAACTTTTTGTGAAGTAAGAACAGGATTAGGCAACCAAAGAATGTTTCCTGATTGGGTTTAGCTTCTGTAGATTGAGGTGGGAGTAGGTGGCACACACAGATTGTTCAAAATATTCTCCCTCTTAAAGGCATTGAAATGCTCTTGATAGAATAATAGCTAACTGAAAGGGAGATTGACTTATAAAAGGGGATTTCTCCCGCCAGAAATTGTACACACGTCCTTTCAGTTTTGTAGCTCCTTTGAAAAATGAGCGAGGCCTTCCTGCAGATTGGGAAATACAAAGGATCTCATTCGTTTCAACTGAATGTTCAAAGATCAAGTGAACAGTTAAGCTTCATGGAAATTCACGGACAAGTGACTATTGTGAGTGTGTGTGTGTGTGTGTGTGTGTGAGAGAGAGAGAGAGAGAGAGAGAGAGAGAGAGAGAGGTGAGGGAGGAGACTGACCGACTTATTTGGACAGCTTGAAAAGTCCAATACTAAATTAATCTCAATGCATGCCAATTGGGTCCTATGAAGTCATTCTTAAAATCAAATACTTTTTGGTTTGTGTGTCCTGGTCGTATCTTAGTGATTTTTCCCCTCTTAACGTTCTGAACATGATTGAGCTATATGTGCATTTGATTCACTTATAGGTAAGCTTGGGTGGTATTTATTCTGAATGGAAAACAGAGAATTTTATACTGAAAATCTATGTAATTTATACGGGCTTTGTTTTATATATTATATTTTCGTATCTTTAGGGCACATCTACTATTCTCATCTTTTTGTATATCATACGTGGCAAAAAGAACTACTAATACTTGACTAAAATCTCTAGGAACCAAATGTGATACATGACATATAGAACTCTCTAAAAATGCCTGAATGCGCTCACCCATCGCAAGCATTTTTGTGCTGTGTTACTACATCCAGAGTGTTTTATTCTCAGATATGAATGAGCATTTTATTATATTTTTAGTCAAAAAACAAAACCAAATTTCAAGGCTTGACATCCGCATAGTGGTTTCTAGAATCCCTTCATTTCTTCATTTTTTTTGTTTTGTTTTTCTTTGCATTGCATTATCAAAACTTATCCCCTTTGAAGGGCAAATGGGAGATAACAATAGAAACAACAAAACTTTATGAAAAGACTGAATTCAACCATAACTTCATATATGATTTTAAAGACTGATACCGTGCTAGGATTGTTACTTTTCGGTGAACCAAGTTCCCTCTGCCCGGCTCTTTATCTTAATCAATGAGGAAACTGCAAAGTACAAAGAATATTTGCATCCTCTGAAGAGAACATTCTAAAGTTGTGCAGCCCACTGAAATCAATTTAACACACCAGTCCCAGCCGTGAGGGAAAACATGTTAGAAGGCAAATCTGACACCTTTTCTCACGCAGATTGTAGCTCAGTGTTGTGTCAGTGCTGGAATCTGAAATAGCAGTCCCTACGGTTCTGTTAATTAGGCCAGATTTTTTTTTTCAGTTACTCTACTTTCTCAGCACAGCTCGGCTACTGTCCTGAACCTAGCATCACACACCTGTTTGGCAATCCTTCGAGATGATAAACTGTGTTTCTATTCTTGGTACTCAATTAAAACTAATTTATTGATCATCTTTAAGTCACAGTGTAGGTTCATGCACATATTTTGACTACCTGTAATCCTCAATGTCGTAATCATTTTTATAGTCTCTGTTACATGGATCACAAAGCTTATTTTCCTAATGTCTTGTTTTAGGATTGCCACAGTGCTTAAGCAGGTTTGGGTTACACACATCAGTGTTGGGGAAGAAAATCAAATAGAATTGTTAACATATTTTCCAAAGGACCAAGTGTTTGTCTATTATATAAGAACATATGTGAGAGTGGATATGGTATTTAATTGCATTTTCTTTTTTAGAGATGGAATTTATAAAAGGAAAATACAACAAATATTGCAATCATAATTGAAGTTAGAGAATATGAAGATAGAAAACAAATGATTTTAAGACTATTCTAGCATAAGTTATTTCTATTTGAGTAATAACAAAAGCCTTCATATGTGCGCCTCTGACACCACGAAGCTGCTCACAGTCAGTGAGGGCCAACATAGATGCTGGTTTTTATGCTCGGTTTGCTGTATTTCAGTAGTTCTGAGTGTCCTTTGTTACAATAGGATACTTTTTTTTAAATATCTGGGAAGAAATGTCAAACTGGCAATTTCTGTGAACTATCAAGTGTTCACTTAAAAGTAAAGATGTAAGCAAATGACTAATATTTAAGTTGATGTTGCAAGAGCAACACCGACAAAAAAAATCATGTGATCCATCTTGTACCTTTGATTGCCGCTTTAATAAAAGGTTTGTGCAGGTGTGTGGCATGCGTATTGTGTCCGACCTGAAGCGTATGTAATGGTCTCACTTGCTTTTTCTAGTGACATGGAACCTGTAGCCAATTCTTGTCCCTGCCTCGTGTACCTGCAGTATTGAGAGAGGGAAATGAAATCATCCTTCTGTCAAGCTACACTTTAATTTTCAAATCCAGCCACCGTGGCACTTCCCCCTTTTCACCAATGCCGTGGCAGTTCACTGTTCACTGTCTCTAGCACACAGCATCAAGTGTGCGGTAGCGAACCCAGAAGAGGAGGACACACGTGTCCAGGAACACCACCCGGAGGGAGAGTGAGCCCAGATAGCAGCATGGCCGAGACCAGTTCAAGGACTCCAAATCCAGGTCTCGTCCCAGAATGTGCTCAGTAGGTTGAGATTGGAACGGAGCAAGAGGCCGCCAAATGCGGCAGTCGGACGCAGGGGAAAGGCACTCTAGGGAGTATAGACAGAAGAAGCAAATCAAACCCCTAAGTTACACAATAACCTCATGTAACCAATCATAGGTTCTCAGGCAAAGGAGGGGTTAAGCGAATCATGTTGGCATTCATGGAAAAATTAGCTTTTGTGTCATCACCAAAAGAAAAAACAGGGAAGTTTCATCCCGATTAAGAAAAGATGAGCAGGTCAGATTTTTTATGACCTAGAATGAAAAAATGCCAATTAACTTTTTAATATGCCTTGGTTTGGGAATGCCATGTTCTGCATGGACTTTAATCAAAGGAGCTTGGTAAGGCTTAACATGAGTGGTTTTTCCAAGAAGCAATCAGTTTCATAATTGGCTAATAAGTGCCAGAGTATCTGGTTTACAAATCTTTCCTGCACTGTACCTAACAAATAGTAATCCAGTTCTGCTTGACAGGTCTGCGCACGCAGAGAGCATTACCTCCTGCCATAGCATATCTCACTGTTGGTCTTCAGTGCTCAGTCAGAATCTCAAAACCACTATCCCCGCTCCTCCTCGGGTATCGAGCTGGAAGCATGAGTTTGTCTTGCCACAAAGAGGGTTGCCCGCAAATTGGGTATTCTTGATGCTACTAACCATATTACGTGCCAGGCAGTACACACCCTTTTGAAAAAACTGTCAGCCAAGAGGCGTGTGAAGGTGGGAGTCGGGTGGATCCTATGGGCTCTGCGCTGGGTTGCTGTGAAATAAAACAAAGGCCAGAAGGAGGGAACACAGGTGCGTTGCCTCAGTGGACTAGTATCTTTGTAAAGACCGGTAGAAGTGACGGCCTGGAAAAGTATTGGGAAGTCAATTTGAAGAGTGAGTAAATAAGAGCTGGCCTAAATCGCACTTACTGTGTGAGTTCAAATGGGTAGACTAACAATTATCCTTAAAACTGAAAAAGGTTGCGAGAGAACAGGACTTAAAAAAATAAATTCTCACTACAGGGCTTTCTACTCCCATAAAAAGTTACCGTCTCGGAAACTCAGAGGGGCAGTTCTACCCCGTCCCATAGGATCTCTGCAAGGGCGATCCCTGCACTCTCTCCCGCTCGCCCATTTTCAGTGAGGTTACCTGGGGTCGCCGTGCCTCAGGATCAGCTCAATAACAACTGGTCGCAACCCTTTCTGCTAATGAAAACGAATCGATTTGGTGGTCACTTAGAATTAACAAAGTGGGTTTTCCTAAAACTGACTGTAAGAATGGCGTGAGTGGCATCCAGACTCCACCGGCGGGGAGGATAATCCAACGCAGTGCAGCCACGGCTGATTCCTGGGAGGCTTGGGTCAGCCATGCCTCTGCCCGGCAACCAGTACTGACACCTGGAGGGCCACAGACAAATCCGACTGTGGGATTTGTAGGGGAGTTACAGGTTACAATTCAGGACCAGAAATGCTCAAGACAGTTCTGCCACGACAGTCTTCTCAGCCATACCTGCGGGCATACCTCTCTGGTCCTTGTTCTATCAACCACTTGGCTCTTAAGCCCTGCCCGAGCAATGTCACAAAGTTCCTTCAGCACTACCACTAAATGCCAATGGGTACTTCACCATAAGCCTTACTTGGCTCGAAATCTATGGGTCAGAAAACTAACTTCCTTGGTTAGCCCGTTCTGCAAGAGATCCTTCTGCCCAAAGGTCCTTAATTTTCTGAGTTCAAGAAGCATGTCACTGTCTCATGATCTGACTCTGCCCCTCCTTCAGAGTGACAGTTTTCTGTCTCCTGGATAAAGGGGCTTGAAGGATCTCAGAATTTAAATAGCACACTCTACTCCTGGCTCTTTTTTTCTGAATGGTAGGGAGATTCCTCTTTCCTGCTTCTGAGATGGCCCTTTTTATACCCAATGGAATGACAAAATTAACTAATCTCCACATTGAGTCCCAACAGTGGAACCTGCTATCATAACAGAATGATAGAGTCGCATCAGCATCGCCCTCCACTTTGCCTTACCCAGCTTCGTCAGAAAAGAGAGAATCCATCCCATCTGCATGACCCCACCCAGTTGTTTGGTGGGAATCACAGAGGCTTTGGCTAGAAGAGCTATCTCTAAATCACTGCACCACAGTGAGTCATGTTTTGGAGTGGATGATGAGATATCATGCAAATAAATTATTTGTTCATAGAATACAAGATAAATCCAGGACATTTTTTGTTCTTCCATTTAAGACTGTGTGGTACTTATTTCCTGATTTTTTTTCCTGGTTCTTGCTAGTTGATGTATATTTTAAACCCCTAAGTAGTCCTGGTGGTGCAGTGGGTTACAAGTTAGGCTGCTAAGTGCATTATGGTCAGTAGTTCAAACCCACCCGCAGCTCCTTAGGAGAAAAGGCGTTGTACTCCTTCCACATGAAGCCACCAGAGAAGCTCTAGTCTGTCTTCAAGGCCTCTAAGAGCCAGAGTTTACTCAACAGAGGGCTAATGAAACAACTTGAAAGTTTTAAGATACCTCAGAAAGTTTAATTGCATGGTTCGACCCGACTTTGTAGGGAAAAAAATGAAAATTGACATGGAGATTCTGCGACTTAAAAAAAAGTTTTAGTACAAATTATGCTTCATTATCAACTCAGTCTAAATTTTTTAATGTTCAAAGAGTTTTTGAGATTCGATATGTCTGAAACGTTGCCAGATCCTGGGGGGGGGGGGGAAAGTCCAGATTCAAAAACCATTATTTGTGAAACTTGCTCCATGTTACTTTTTCTCACACTAGACTATAGTCGATGTGATTGAGGCAAGTGTGTTTTTTATATTCTAAGAATTCTTTAAGATGTGTACTATCATGTAAATTCACTAACCCTCCATAACCAGATTATGTGGCTAATTAAATATTCTAGTCTCAACTCTTGAGTAAATGAGTTTCAATGTGATTATAGAGTAGATCACTAGATGACCTCCCTGTCACTAGCCTGCAGAATAAAATGGGAGGGGCTTAATACTCCAAGGACTGTTATCATGACTGCTTATCAATAGAAGGCACAGTGGGTGGCAAGATGTAAGACCAAACAAAACATGCGACATATTTTCCTCTAAGTCCTCATGGATGCATTTGCATGTTGAAGCTTTTTTCATTATGAGATCTTTTTAAAACACCTCAATTTAAAAATCATCCAGATACAATTATAAACTTAAACTAGTTTCCTTCTTCATTAGACATTCATGTTCATCAAGCTAGGAAAATCCTACGATATCCATGATTTTTCTGTTCGTGTGCATCTAAAACGAGGATGGCTTTATGGCCCCTCATTTAGCTATTGACTCGTTGCCCAGATGTGAGATTCCCTCCTTCCACTTGGAAGCAAAACTGTCTGTGGCCCAACTTTGGGGAATGAATCTCGACGACTGATGTCAACTTGTGTGTCGCTTGTATGAGGTGTGGGTGAATTTTAGCATAGTGCTCTTAAGAATGGGACGTATATCTCTTTTTATTTTGAAATACTTATGTTTGTATGCCTATGGAAGAAAGAATATGGAGAAATTTACCTCGTTCTCCCAATCACATCTTGCAAAACTATAAAGCACACTCTCACAATCAAGATATTGACATGGATACATACAGTCCACCGATCTCTTCATATTTTCCCAGTTCCACATGGTCTCGTGTGTGCTCTACACCTTTGAACACGTAACTAAGTCTGTGTCTTCATGCCCACAAACGACAGAGCAGCTCCAGTGCCACAAAGGTCCCTCACGTTGTCTTTTTGTAACCATACCTCCCCCCCCTCCGAAGCATCAGAACATTTGGGTCCTCCATAAATTATGCTTGATTAGGGAACTGAACTTAGTTGGAACCAATAACAAACAGTGTTTTCCCATAAAATATGCCAATTAATCAATTACTTGATGCCTGATTTCTCATCATGTAGAACACTTGTGTAATGAAGACAGAGAGGAGGTTTTGGAAACACAATGGAAGAGAGACATTTGCAGACCTGGAATCCTATCAAACTTCTGAGAAGAGATCTGATGCAGTAGGTTAGAGTCTTTAGCAAAAGAACTCTCAGACTTCCAGTGCGTGCCCTAGACTTCGGCAGCCAAGCAATGCAGGCTGTAGAACAGCCATGGTGTCCACAGCCCTTGAACTCTCAAGGAAAGAGCCTCCAAGCATCTAAAATGTCTCCTCCTTACAACCAGCCCAGAAGTTCCAGAGCTGAGACCCCAGGATGGGAGCCAGAAGATCATGGCTAAAGACTCAAACAGCCTCCTTCACGCAGGTGGAGACTGAGTTATCCTTGCTTCCTTCCCCCTGTGATAAGGCAGTAGTCAGTATCACATGCCTCCCATCCGGGCAATAACGAGACCGCTATCAGCGTTACCATTAGTAATGCACTAAGGCGCTTAGTAAAAGTGTCACAGCACTAACCGTCTGAAGTATTGACATTAGGAAAACCAACCACACAGTGGAAAGAAAGGCCCCTGAGCCCAAAGCCAAAAGATTAGAGGGAGAAGCAGGTTTCTGAGCAGGGTTATGTGAGGCCCTTATCTGAAGCCTCTGAAATGCCATCATGAAAGATTCATTCCCTCAAAGTAACATTTTTTCTCCTAATTATGAAAACATTTGAGCCTGTAAAGACAATTAGTGCCTCTGAAGCATTATTAATAAATAATATAATGGATTGGTTTAATCCTATAACTCTGTCTAAAACAGGCATGCTGAGAAGAGCGAGCTGAGGAGGCCAGAGGAGATGCATGAGGGATGTCGGCTCTCTTGGCTGGAGGGCCGGAGCAGCCAGAGAGCACCGTGAGCACAGACTAGTAATACAAGACAGGGATCCCAAAGGGAAGCTGGAAGCCACTGAAAAATAACTTCTACTCCAAACTGTTGCCCCGCTTAACCAGGCCTCAGAGCCAGTGAAATTTTAAAATAGGGCAGGCAATGTATGAATTAGCTTATGTAAATTCATCATTAAAGTTATGGAAAATGAGAATCATTACCTGATTTCTAGTCATGTCTTGATCATCTCCTCAGCGACACAAATGCTGGGAACATTTTGGCCTAAGCACATTTGTGTTCTGTACAAAAACAGCTGTTCAATCATTGCCAAGAAATTATTCTGAATGATTGTGGAGGGCAGACTTCCAGCTAAGTGGCAAGAGTAGGCATCTTTCCAATCTTTCTCTAGGCTTGAGTTTGGTGTATTAATTAGGATAGTTCACTCCCATCAAGTTCAAAGGGGTTCTTCCTAACCACATTGCTGCAGAATATTGCTAGTCTGCATTTCCTATCTCAGATCTCTAGCTATGAACAAAATGCAGAACAGATATATAATGGAATCTTGTGCAATGATAAGAATAGATGATGTGCCCATGAAACATAACAGGGGTGAATCTGGAGGTCACTACACTGAGTGAAATGCGTCAATCACAAAAGGACAACTATTGTATGATACTACTGTTCCAAAGAATTCAAAAGACGTTTGCACAAGGAAAGCCATGTTCTCTGATGGTTACCAGGGTTAAGAGGGAGAAAGCATGAATTATTTGATAGTAGATATGCTGATTCTGGTGATGGGAAAGGCAATGCACCATACGGGGGAGCCAGCACAGCCTGAGCAACAAATGAAAACATGGATATATAGGCAAGAAGACA
This sequence comes from Tenrec ecaudatus, assembly GCF_050624435.1. Lineage (NCBI taxonomy): Eukaryota > Metazoa > Chordata > Mammalia > Afrosoricida > Tenrecidae > Tenrec > Tenrec ecaudatus. Next base: position 139,202,587 of record NC_134537.1, read on the forward strand.
GGACCCCACCTCGGAAAGTACACCAACACATAGTTTTTACTTATTTTTTAAGACGCAACATAAGGGGTTATGGAAATTCTTCAACCTACCTTAACACCTCGTAGTCTTGAGCTACTGGACGTGAAGTCTATGGGCCAGAGTCTCCGGGAACATCCAGGGCACAGTTCATAAAGATAGTGTGCTACATCTTGGTTTATTGAGTTGTGTGTGGGTGTCACAAAGGCTTGCGAGCTGCCATCTCAGCTACGACTACTGATTCCTCAGCTGGAGCAACAGGTAGTGAAGGAAACCAAAGACTAGGAGCCCACGCAAACCACAGATTCTTCCAGCCTGAGAGCTGAAGGACTAGATAGTGCCCGGCCACCTCGCCTGTCCGCTCTGACCAGGGACACAGGTGCAGGGCCCAGGTAGAGTCGGAGAAAAGTGCCGAACAAAACTCAAACTCATGAAAAAATGCTTTCAACACCAAACTTAAACGGACCCCAAGACACTCCTCTTTTAGCCTGGAACTGAAGTCCTGGACAGTCAAATAGTAGATTCGCCTAAAAATCAAGTAATTACACCCATAAGGAGGGTGCTCCTTAGACTAGTCAACTATCTGACATGAAACGAGCAACATTTACTCCCAAAACAAAGATTAAAAGTCAGAGAGGGGCAGAGAAACGGGAGGGACGGCAACGGGAAAGGCAGGCTGGAAATGGGCATGTGCTGAGGCATGGTGGGGCGCAGAGCGGGGTGTGTGGGGATGGTGGAACAGACACTCAAGGGTTGTCTAAAGCTTCATCTAGACCACAAGGAAACATTCACATCTCTTATTTTAAAAATTCAAGACTAGGCACAAAAAGTGCACACCATGCTGACGTTGAACCACGACTTCCCATTCTAAACTAAATTTTGCTCTATTTTCTCTGTTCGTGACACATTCCACAGTCTGGCAGAATGGTTGATGCCTGTTTCCTGGCAGCAGGATGACACATTTCCTGTCCTTTTTGTATCAAAGAGTCTGTAAGTAAAGCCAGGTAAACACTTAAGTCTTTTCTTTGGTTTCCCCACATGTTCCTCTACTGAGCAGCTTGGCTTCGGTGAAAGATGGTTCCATGTTTTAAAGAATAAAACGGTGAATTTATTTCAAATCAAAATACCGTAATACAAGTTGCCATCGAGTCTGCTGTGACTCGTGGCAAAGCCATGTGCATCGTGTTAAAAGGGTGTTCCATGGGGTTTCCAATGGTTAACTTTCAGGGAGTAAGTCGCCAGGTCTTTCTTCTGAGGTACATCTGGTTGGATGTGAGTCTGCAATCTTTAGGTTAGCAGCTGAGCTTGTTAACTGTTTGCAGCACCCACAGAGTCCAGAACCATAATAGCAAGTCCATCCTAGACTGCCCAGCTACTAGACCAGAATCACATCCAGGTGCACAGTGCTTCCCGTGGAAACTTCATTCTGGCCTTTTTGTTGATGGTGATGTTAGGTGCCGTTGAGTGGATTCCGACTCATAGTGATCCTGTGGACAACAGGATGAAACATATCCCTATTCTGTGCCATCCTTACAATTGTTCTTATGTTGGAGCCACTGGGTCAATCCATCTTGTCAAGGCCTTCCTCTGTACCACTACCCCTCTGTTTACTAAGCACGACGTCCTTCTCCAGAGTCTGGTCTCACCTGATGATCTGTCCGAAGTACATGAGATGAAGTCTCGCTATCCATACCTCTAAGGAACAGAATTCTGGCTGTGCTTTCTGACCCTTAGTAAATATTAATTAAATAAAGACAAATTAATTAAAGACTACTGGGTGACAAAGTGTTACCCCATTAGGTGACAATTTATTGAAATTGGATTGAATGTCTTCATTCATAGAAACCACTGAAAAGTCAGAGTGCACTTGGAAGACTCCTGTTAAGTAAAAGAGTCCTTATGTTGTCTTTAGGTGCCCTGAGTCAGTCTGACCCATCACGACCCCACACACAAAAGCTCAAAACACTGCCCGGTCCTGCACCATCACGGCGAGTGCCCCTGTGCCTGAGCCCACTGTCGCAGCCACTGTGTCAGTCCATCTCGTGAGGACCTCTCTCTTTTCTGCCACCTCTCCACTTGTCCAAGCATGATGTCCTGCTCCAGGGAGTGGTCTCTCCTGACAACATGTCCAAAGTCTGTGAGAGGAAGTCTTGCCATCCTTGCCTCTAAGGAGCACTCTGGCCTGACTTCTTCCAAGACAGGGCTGTTTGTCCTTTTAGCGACCATGGTACTTTCTGCATTCTTCTCCAGCACACTATCATTCAGATGCATGAATTCTTCTTCAAGCTTTCTTGTTCAGTGTCCATCTTTCACATGCACGTGAAGCGATGGAAAAGACCATGGCATAGGTCAGGCACACCTTAGTCCTCAAAGTAACATCCTTGCTTTCAGTACTCTGAAGAAATCTGGTGACGCAGACTTACCTAATGCAATGTGTCATTTGATGTCCTGACTGCTGCTTCCATGAACATTGATTGTGAATCCAAGCAAGATGAAATCCTTGACAACTTCAGCCTTTTCTCCATTGATCAGGATGTACCTATGGGTTCAGTTGGGAGGATTTAAATCTTCTTTACATTGACTCGGCGTCTCTACTGAAGGATACGATCCTTGATCTTCAGCAAAAGTTTCACCTTCTCTCACAGACCCCTCATCCCAGGATGGTTTTTCAGGATGGCATCCTCTTTAAGAGCTGAGTAGACCTTTACATTCCCCGCCCATCCACCCCCAACCTTCGCTTTTCTTGGCCACCTTAAACCATCTTTAAAGGACTCTTTGGAAGTTTTGTGTCCATCCTATTTCTGTCACAGTGAGACAGTTTCTCATAATTAGAACTCTGCTGTGGATTGGAGAGAAATCCATGGTGACATTGAACTTACTTTTGGACCATCTGATACCATGCTCTCTTCACACACTTGGAAGTTACTGTGGAGAATCGACCAAAATGCAACCATATCCTTTCTGCAGCACAGATAGCGGCGGAGACAGCAAACAAACCTGAGCTAAGAGTGCCATGTATTGACCGTCCAGACAGAATGAATGCCTTGATATTGTTCTACTTTTTGTTTATCTCACCAAAACCAAGACCCATTGCTAGTGGAAAAATAAGATTGAGGCCCGGCCCCCATCCTTTTCATTGTGAGTTGCCCTCAAGTTGGCTTTGACTCAGGCCAGCTTGTATATAACAGAACAAAACATTGACTGGTCCTTCGTCGCCTTCAGAATGGTTGGTATGTTTGAGTCCACTGTTGTGGCTATTGCTTCAAGTTCAAAACCACCAGCAGCTCCAAGGGAGAAAGACTGGGCTTTCTACTCTGGTAAACAGTAACAGTCTTGGAAACTCATGGGGGACAGGGTGGGGGGGGGGTCATGATGAGTCTGCATTGACTCGATGGCAGTGAGTTTGATATGTTGACCCCACACTTGACCATACATATTGTCCTGCTCTGATCACTGAATCTTTGCTGAGGACATGTTCAAAGTTAGTGAGCCAAAGTCTCAGCATCCTCCTTTCTGGCAGCTTATGATGTAGTCAATATTTTTCACCAAAACTTTAATTTGAAGGCATTAAAAATGTTTTTGGTTTTCCTTATTTTTTGTCCACTTTTTGCATGTCTATGAGGAAGATGAACAGGCCATGATGGCTTCAGACCCCTTGTAGCACCCTGGCGATGTGGTGGGTGCCATATTGGGCTGCTAACTGCAAGCTCGGTGGTGTGACACCACCAGCAGCCCTGCCGGAGAAAGATGAGGTTTTCCACTCCGGGAAAAAGGTACAGACTCAGTCACCCACATGGCCACTTCTACCTGTCCCATAGGGTCCCCGTGGGTCTGAATTGCCTCCATGGCAGAGTGTGGTTTGGCTCGGCGCCCTGGTGGCGCAGTGGTGAATAGTGGAACTGCTAACACAATGGTTGACGGATGGTTGGAACCCACAGGTCACCCCACTGAAGAAAGATGGGGTCATCTTCTCCCCTTCCTTTTGTGCCATCAGATGCCATCTTCTCCCCTAAAGAAACAGTGGGTCAAGTCTTCTCTGCCCTTCATGGTCCTGCTACAAGTCGGGATCAGCTCCGTGGCACTTAACAACCCAACCCAAACTGAGCTCACTGCTATCCGGTCAGTTCCGATGCATGGTGACCCTCTAGATCAGAGTAGAACTGCCCCTTAAGTTTCTCAGACTAACTCTACAGGAATGGAAAGCCTCGTTTTTCTCCTTCAGGGATGCTGGTGGCTCACACCAGAGAGGCACGTATCTTCTCCAAGTCACTTCCAAACAGGGTAGCATTGCCCCTAGGCCTTGCCATAGGAGCAAGAAATGTAACTCATACTCATATATTAAGGGAGAGAATTATTTAAAGATTGAAAAAGGAGAAAGGATTTAAACCTAATTGTTGTAATTTTTATTTATTTTTAAAAGTTTACTGGGGGTTCGTGCAACTCTTATCATAATCCATACATACATCTTTATGGGAGTAGAAAGCCTTGTCTTGCTCTTACAGAGCCTCTGGCTGGTGGTTTTGAACTGCTGACCTGGTGGTTTGAAGTTCAACTCCTAACTCAATGCACAGGCTCCCAAATGCTGAGCTGGGCAGTCAAGCATTCCTTGCATCTATGCAGGTGGCTGTCGTGTGGGAACACAAAGGACTTCCTTTGCTGCTGCATTTTCCCAAGCACGCCCCATGTCCTCTCCCTCTGCCCTCTCAGATACGGCGAATTCCCCTTTGTCTTCGTATGCCTCTCCCTCCTGGTTTCGGAGGCCGGCGGTCAGGTCTCCGGCTCCCAGGATGAATGAATGGACACCTGTGTTTTTCTCCTATCTAAAAATCAACCGGATGTTCACAGTCAGGCTGGTGCTCAAATATAGACAGTCAGATATTGAATACATCCCAGTGGCTATTCTGTTTTACTGATTTTGTGATTCTGTCATAATCATCGCTGCTGACCGCCTGCCTTTGTGAATCATCATATGCACCTGCTAATCCACGTGAAAAAGTCCAAATTTAACTGGTCTCAATGCTTTCGGTTCATGCTTCCCCCACGGCCCCACATGTTACAAGGACGTTTGTTGTGGTGAGCTCTGCGTCACGTAGCACACAATTCCATCGTTTGATCTCATCGAGAAGGGCTGTGCAAGCATCCTCACCGCTTCGGAACTCCTCGTCTTCCTCCTTTTACATATTGATGATGGGGCCCCACTTCCCCCAGCCCCTCCCCCGTGTCCCACTGTGGCTCTCATCCTTCCATCCACCCTTTCCCCGCCTGAAGATGACCAGGCACCAAACAAGAATCGGTTAACAATGGCCACGCCAAACTGACTGAGACCTCCAACTAAGAGAAAGCAGAGACCATTGAAAGTTCAAATTCATTCCCATTGAGTCGCAGCTGTTACATTTCAGCCTAGCTACAGTTGCTAAAATTCAGTTTATAATGCTAATGTCATGTGACCTGGGGGCTATTGACGGCTTACTGACATTCCTTGAAAGAGACCTCTCCACACTGCCTGAATTCCCTCTCTTTTCCCCCAAAACTTCAAAAACTGGTCAGACGTTTCATCTCCCCTAACTTCACTTCTGCCTCCTGGTCTGCTCCCCGGGGCTCACAAACTGCTTGCCTTTCTTGAGTCTACTTACTGCTGTGAGCACTGCTTCAGCTTCCTCGCAAGAACATCAGGCCTTCCTTCACCTTGGTTCTCAGGGCCATTGGGCAAATGTGTCTTAGATCCTTAAACTGCTGGGCTCTGAATCATTTCTTTGTGGCTTAAAATGCTTGAATCGATGACTTGCCGCTCCCGCCCCCATCTCCGCCAGCCCCAGTGGCATGGCCTTTCATGTGTTTGTACATGCATGTACTCCTGTTTCCCCAGACCATCAGAAATCAAGAGGGCTGCTCTTCTATTGGCAAACAAACAAAATAGCATTCTATTGCAAAACAACAGTGGCAGAGCCTCGCCACCATACAACACGCGTCTGATCTGGTCACTGCGTGGATGATGCCTACAACCGCGAGACTCTATCTCTCCTCTCTTGTGTCCCTGAAAATATACCACGTGGACCAAAATTCTGCGTTTGAATTGTGGGGCTGGCAAAGAATACGGAAAGTACCATGGACCAGTCAAAGGACAAACTGGCTGTCTTGGAAGAGGTTCAGCCAGAGAGCTCCTTAGAGGTGAGGAAGGCTTGGCTTTGGGTTACAGACTTTGGACAAACTATCAGGAGAGACCAATCCCTGGAGAAGGACATCACGCTTGGTAAAGTGGAGGAACAGCAAAAAAAAAAAAAAAAATCCCTCAATGAGATGGCTCGACGCAGTGGCTGCAACAGTGGGCTCGGCATGGGAACAATTATGAGGCGCTTTATTCTATGTGTGTACGGTTGCTATGGGTTGGATCTGACTCGATGGCCCCTAACAACAACAAAGATGAAACTGCACTCACGCCCAAACGGGTCAGGCCTTGCCTGGATTCTCTACTAGCCTCAAAGTTCATAGCCTTGTAGAGGCAGAGGTGAGGGTGGAATTTAGAGCCTAATTCCAAAGAATTATTTGTGCTAGCATTCATTCACAGCCAATGTACCTCCCCTGAGTGACTCAGTTCCATAACCACAGGCCCACAAATCTGAGAAGGCTCTTGGGTTCCAGAGCTCTCGGTTGGCCTGGCACCTGGCAGTGTGGCTCAGCTGCAGGTTTCTTATGTAATGGTAACCCTGCTCAACCAAACTCCCTCTCAGAGGCTGAACCCTAGGTGTTATCTAATCAAGTTGTAGGACTCCTATTGAACCTTCTTCGTAAATCCCTTCTCTCTCCTTTGCTGGGTTTCTCTGAGCTTCGTTGCCTCTCTGTAACTGCCTGATAAAATGGTGTAAGATTCAGACGGCAGGGGACGGGGGGAGTGAGCCTGGTTTATTTACTTTTATGAGACTACTGTGCAAATAAAGCCTTAATTGTTCTCGCCAAATATTCTGGAATTCAATTTTGCAATTACAAAATGCTGACTTTGTAAGCCATCTTTAAACTAAGTGAGTCAGAACAAATTCTATGCTAGAATGGTTACATTATCTTCTTAGCCAGTAAGCAGTTAAGTGGGCATGAGTAAGGTGCATTTACCATGCAGGGTGACCAGTCTAATAACCTCTGGATCTGTTCCACCTTACATGCTGGATTCAATTTAAGCTAAGTAGCCCGAAAACAATGTAAGGGTAAGAACGTGCCGAGGAATCCTGGATATTTTCCAGGATTCTTCTGGGCATGGGTATGTGCTGCGTTCTTATTCTGAGGAGGAGTTCTGGGATTCAAGGAGCTCTCCCCGTGTTCATTGGTGACGAGGGAATTGCCCAGCTCAGTATGATACCTGCAAATGAATAACTGTGCTCTCACTTGGATATGTGGGGAAATCTGCCAGGGAAGACACAGGCATTTCTGTTTATATACCTGCATCCCTGCCCTTGGCACTGATGCTTGTGACTGCTGGACTCATTGAGAACACGAGGGCAAGTAATACAGTTTGGCTATTAGGATTCCAGATTGGAGAGGCTCAGGTTGATCAAACATTTTTCAACATGCTTCCAAGATCAGCAGGCAGTGGCAGACTAGTTCCCACAGCAATGCAGTAGTCTCAGTCTCATTGGGGGCTTTCAGTAAAAAGCAGCAGTCCCCCTTTTATAAAGTTTAAGTACTAATCTCCAGATGAAAGGCCAAGCACTACTTATACCTTGGGGGACCATCCGGAAGATGCCTTTGCCATTCGAAATCTCTTTCAGATGTACCGTGTCTCTGACATGGGAAATGAAATGATCTATTTGGCAACTGACATGATGCTGCATGCACCTCTCCCTAGAGAATCCATCCTTGCATGGTCTGTTATTGACCAGTTGACCCGAATGACTTTCTTTTTTCCCAACATTTTATTAATTTAATTACTTAGTTGAAGATAAGGTTTGGAAATAGAAAGTCTGTCATTCCTTATAACCCGTCAATTTTGTTGGGTATTTGCAACACTTGAGTATTTTAAAAATCAAAATTGCATAATTTTATTTGAAAAGTTTAAGTACATTCAAGATTGAACACGCATAAAGTACATATTTATGTAATATAAAGTAATGGGATGGCTCTTTTCACAAAGCACCTTCTACATGTCCCAGATCCCTCTCCTGTTGCCATGCAATTTGGAAGTCTTGCATGTTAGATAATGATGAAATCACGAAGAACTACCCTTGAGAATAAAGGTTAGGATGTACATGTCTTCAACATTAAAGAGACCTAAAGGAATCGTGTACTCCTAGTTCTCTCATGTTATATTACAGCAGGCCGGCTATGTCATGAGGAACATTGACCAGTGAGACCTCTGGGTACAGGGCTGCCCTCCAGTCCCACGTCTGAGCCAAGTCCACACAGTGCAAATGGTTACTAATAGTCAGTCCTCACTCTATCGAGTCTTCCTCTGAAAGACTAATGAGCTCAATTGGGTTCTTTGAAAATGCAGATTCACCACTGTCCTTTAAGGATCCTGGCTGGCTGGATTGCATGTGACCACAGAGGAAAGTGGGGGGGGTGGAAGCACAGGCAGAATGAAGAGTTGGATGCTATTGCCACAGTCAGGGGAACACGATACAATTGTAGAATAGGCAACAGAAAGAGCAAAGGGATTCTTGAGAAACTTTGTAGACAAAATTCCCAGAACTGTTGGGTTTGGGGCTGGGGGGAGAAAAGTCTGGAGGACATCAATGTGATTGTAATCTTGATTGCTGAGAGGGTGTCAAGAGGATGGTGAGTGTGGTAGTTACATAATCTGGTGTCAATTTGAGGATTAAACATGTAGGGATGGAGATAGACAATGAGGCCTCTGTGTGGGCATGCCTTCTCTAGAGAATTCTGGGACTGCTGTTATTTTCCTCCTTGGAGACGGGAGACATTTCTCTCTCTGATCACTCCCTGAGAGACACACTACTGACGAGACAGATGTCATACGCTGATAGACCCTGTGCCCTGGGAACTGGAGGAGCCACGTGGAGACCCCTGTGAATGCTGAGACACTTCTACCGACACTGGATCCACAAGACTTTGTACCCACTGGCCTGTGATCATCTTGCATTTGGCATCATTGCATGTGCCTCATGAGTCTGAAGAAGACTTTATTGATTGATATCAGACATATGGGCTAATATTGAACTTATGGACTTGATCTGGACTGGGCTGGAACGCTTTCTCTATATTCAATTGTTCTTGCATATAAACCTCTTTCTTATATACATATGAGTGTCTATGAACTTGTTTCTCTAGTCTACCCAGACTAACACAGCAAGGAAGTGAATTAAAGATGGAAGAAAGAGCTAGTTTGGGCAGACAATAGTGTACTTGGAATATGTTGGATTTTAGTGAGGGAAGAGGATAAAATGATGAATCTTTCCAATCACAAGTTGAAAGAACTGGCTCAGAGCATGATTCAAACACTCAAGTAATGTTCAGGTGCTTAACTGCTAACCAGAAGGACCGCACCAGCTGCTCCAGGCAGCAAAATGTGGCCACCTGTTCCCATGAAGATGACCGTCTTGCTATGGGGCAGCTCTCCTCTGTGCGGTAGAAACTGTATGAGTCCGACAGAAGCAGCTCCATGGTGAAGGGAGAGGTGCACACAGAAGTGAATACAACCTCTTTCTTTACCGCAAAGACGTCACCTCTGGAAGAGGGCATACGGCTTTTAGTAGATTTAACTTTTCAAAACAAGAAGAGTTGCCAGGTGGATTCTGACTCCCGGTGGCCTCCTGTGGCAAAGTAGAACTGTGCTTCCCAGAGGGTTTGGTGTCAAGTTTTTCAGAAGTCGATTTTCAGGCCTTACTTCCAGGTCACCTGGGCGTGGACTTGAATCTCCAGCTTTCCGGTTAGCAGCCAATCACATTAGCCATGTGTATCATCTAATGATACCAGATGGTAAAATCCAATAAATGCCTTCATTGATAGGGAAAATCTTATCGGAATACAAAGAAGGAATAACATACTTGTGACTGGGGGAGTTGAGGGGAGCTAATTTCAATGGACCTCTGAAGGGTAGTTAGGATTTGAACAGATAAAGATAAAGGACGGCACCACAAAGGGGAAGCTCAATCTGACATTAGAGACCAAAGAAGTAAAAGTTCAAGTTTGTCTTGGAATATACAACAGTGTCTCCCAAAGTTGGGGACACTGCCTCCTGGGACACTGGAATGACCCAGAAGAGCTACACACAGTTATGCTTCATTCTGGTACAAAAGTGTTAAGTTGCCAGGGGCATGGTGTGTGTGTGTGTGTGTGTGTGTGTGTGTGTGTGTGTGTGTGTGTGTAAAGAAGACAGCAGGCCAAATAAGTTTGGAAACCTATGGAGTAGAACATGCTGGAATGCAGGCAGGCAGTGATGAGAAGGGAGGTTGGGGAGATGGGTTGGAGGCAGCATGGTGTGCTGAGTGTACAAACTGCATGTGTGGAGATCCTCACCGAAAGGTTGGATGGCGAAGTCTATCAAGAGACAACTTGGGAGAAAGGCTGGCAGTCTTTCTCAGCCAGTCTGACTTGGTTTGGATGACACTTTGAACACCAGCATGCAGAGCTCAACGTTTATTCTTGGCACTTTAGATGTACAGAGGAGCCCTGGCGGCACTGTGAGTTAGATACAGGGCTGTGAACCAGGTAAGCACCTAAAGTCAGCAGCTGTATCCCAGAAGTGACTCCAAGTTAGAAAAATGAGGCTGACTGGTCCCTAAGGCTTTGCAGACTCTAGGTCTGTCTAACTAAGAGAGGCTGGCGAACAATCTGGAGGAGAAAATAATGGGCCGACAGTTCTGGGGGGACATGGGAGAGGGGGAGGAGGGGGGAAAGGAAGTGGTGTTAACACACTCAGGGACAAGGGAACAATGAGCGATCCAAATCAGTGCTGATGAGGGTATAGGAGGCCTGATAGGGTGTGATCTACGGTAATGTAACCAAGAGGAATTACTGAATCCCAAATGAAGATTGAGCATGATAGTAGGACAAGAGGAAAGTCAGAGGAAATAGAGGAAAGAGCTAGGAGGCAAAGGGCATTTATAGAGGTCTAAATAAAGGCATGTACATATGCAAATATATTTATATATGAGGGTGAGGAAATAGATCTATGTGTCTATATTTATAGACTTGGGATTAAGGTAGCAGAAGGACATTGGCCCTCCACTCAAGTACTCCCTCAATGCAAGAATACTTGTATTAAATTGGCATTCTATGATGCTCACCTTCCCGACACAACCGCTGAAGACAAAGCAGGTAAATAAGCAAATGTGGTGAAGAAAGCTGATGGTGCCTGGCTATCAAAAGATATAGTGTCTGTGGTCTTAAAGGCTTGAATATAAACAAGTGGTCATCTAGCTCAGAAGCAACAAAGCCCACATGGAAGAAACACACCAGCCTGTGTGATCACAAGGTGTCAAAGGGATCAGGTATCAGGCATCATCAGAACAAAACATTTTTACCATAGTGAATGAGGCGGGGAGTGTGGAGTGGAAACCCAAAGCTCATTTGTAGGCCACTGGACATCCCCTTGTAGAAGGGTCTAGGGGATGAGACGAGCCAGTCAGGGTACGATATAGCAGCGACAAAACATAAACTTTCCTCTAGTTCCTAAATGCTTCCTCCTATCATGATCCCAATTCTACCTTAGAAATCTGTCTAGACCAGAGGATGCACAGTGGTACAGATAGGAAATGGAAACACATGTAATCCAGGCCGGATGATCCCTTCAGGACCAGTGGTGTGAGTGGTGATACTGGGAGGGTGGAGGGAGGGTGGGTTGGAAAGGAAAACAGTTACAAGGATCTACATGTTACCTCCCACCTGGGGGACAGACAACAGAAAAATGGGTGAAGGGAGACATTGGACAGAGCAAGATATGACAAAATAATTTATAAATTATCAAGGGTTCATGAGGGAAGGGAGAACGGGGAGGGAGGGGGCAAAAATGAGGAGCTGAAGCTAGGGGCTTAGGTGGAGAGCAAATGTTTTGAGAATGATGAGAGCAATGAATGTACAAATGTGCTTTACACAATTGATGCATGTATGGATTGTGATAAGAGTTGCATGAGCCCCTAATAAAACGATTAAAAAACTAAAATCAAAACAGGCTGACAAAAAGATGTGCAGCCTCAGCGCTGTCTTAAAACAGAGAGCATTTCAGGCAGGCTTGGTGATTGTCTGAACTAGGTGAGCGGCAGCCAGGGTGGAGCCCAAGGAAGAGGTATGAGAGAGAGTCCTAAGAGGGCATCATCGGGCATGTGGCCACAAACTGGTTTTGGAGCAAAAGAAAGGGAGGAGATTTTAAGCCTGGATGACTCGGAGATGACTAATGCTGTTCAGAGGAATTGGGAGGAGAACATAAAGAAAATAGAACATTTTGGAACAATTATTTATTAACGTTGTGATTTTTAAAAATTCATTTTAGCTACTTAAGGTTGACATATGGGTATACATAAACAGGTAATTCAACTGAAATGCTTCTCTCTCTTCGTACATTTGAGATTATTAAATGTCCTCTTCTCCATTACACTCTTTCACGTGGCAGGTCTTCGTTCTAAGAGATTGCTATGATCTGTGCGTATGCAGTGGCAATTGTATACTAAAAATAAAATATAAGTAACGTTGAATTGTCTAGCACTTCAACAATAGAAACAAAAATTTGCCCTTTGTTGGAAAGAGAAACTCGTCGTATTTGAAACCTGGATAGATTCATTACATGGTTTTATTATAGTTCAGAAGCAAATGGTGAAGATGGTTACGTACATAAGTGAAAATGAGATGGTGCCATTAGGATATTTTTGGTTGCCAGTCTGAAAAAAACAAAGCAAGCACCTCAAAGTCACATCGCCAATGATGTTATTAATTGCCACTGAACCTGCTCTGATTCCTGGCCACCTCCCATGTGCATAATAGACCTGTGTGACCTTCCGAAAGCAATCACCTGGCGTGTCTTCTGAGATGCCTCTAGGTGGATTGGAATCGACAACCTTCATGAGGGTAGTAGAGTGGTTAGAACATTTAAATCTTACAACTCTGGAGATAGGATGTCTCCCCATAGTATTAATTTATAATAAATTATCGGCAGAATTAATTCAGTATCCAGGTTTTCACCAAGCTTAAGACACACCGTTTCCTCCCCGGTCCCTTCTCCAGGTTCCCTCATGGTGTCCAGTTGGCAAAAGCAACTGCAGGCAGGCATCCCCTCTTCACTTGGGCAGTTGAAAACTGGAGACATCAAAGGGTTGTTTCTCCATATTCTTTGTTTGTTTGTTTTTGTTTTCAGAGACGGGATCCTTTTCTCCTATGTACCCTGGACAGACTTTGCCTCACATCTCCATGATCAGGACTGGATGAAATGCTCATTCCGGTATCAATCACCACGGGCCTCCGGAAGAACAAACGATTCTTTCTTGGAAGAAGGACAGCCAGAATGCTCCACAGAAGCAAGGTTGGTGAGACTTCATCTCAGGCCCTCTCGATGTGTGATCAGGAGAGAGTGGTCCTCGTAAATGGACATCGTGCTTGGTCAGTTAAAAGGGCAGCGAACAAGAGGAAGAACTTCAGTGAGCTGGGTTGACACCGGGGCTGCAACAAGAGGCTCAACCGTAACAAGTGTAAGAATGGTACCGAACCAGGCATGGTTCATTCCGTTGTCAAAGGACCGAACAAGTTGGAAGGGACTTGATGGCCCCTAACAACAAAAACAAGCCATCAATCACCGGCTGACAGCAACCGTAATACACATCCTGAGGTTGGGGCCAGTCTCCCCGACTCCATACTATTAAGAAGGAAGACAGCAAATGATGAAAGGCACTGGGGACAACCAGGGGTATGTGTTGCAATTTCAATGGTGAGGAAGGAAGAGGAGAAAGTGGGGAGAGAGGTGCTCCGTGAGAGAGTAATCCACTTGAGAGTGGATGTAGAGGGTGGCATTTTCTTTTTAACATTTCAATCAATGAATTTGGAAATTGAGAACAAGCTGCCTTTATTTTCTGTCGCCGTCTCAGGGGGCTTTTGTAACCATAGAAACTAGGACTGGTTGGAATAAAGTTCTTGGCCTCGCCAGCCACAATCATCATTTGGAAGGGAATTCTACATCCCCAGAGAGTTCATACTTATTCTTGGGAGAACGTGAGAAGGGACCTTTGTCATGGTGCCAAACTGGCACGGATGCTGCAGTCACTCTGCAAACGCACAGGACACAATAGACAAGCCGAGGGAGCAAGCTTCGAGTCTGAAATGCCCTCTTGAGGGAAAAAGAGGCCGTTCCTGGGAACAGGGAACAAGCGCTCTCAGCAACGCGGACTCCCGAATGACTAATGATCATTCTGGTGTGGTTCAGAATAGAAATGCAGCTTCTGCAGCCCTATCTCTTGTGAGATCCCATTTACACTTGCCTGATAAAAACATCCTGATCAATTAGACTTGGCTTGCTTTGGCCTAGCCTGTCCTAAAAGATTTATCTAAGTATTTACCCATAGATTCCACTTCCATTTCCATTGGTGGGGTGCATCTTGGGGTTTTCTTACTCAGAGATAGCTGATACGTGTCTAAGGGTTGGATAAGGTAGCGTGGATACACAGGTGAGCTCACGTTGTCTTCCCATCTCTTAGCACACCAATTGGACAGGTCTGTGCATTGACCTCATTCAGCACTGGACACGTTGACATCACCGAATCCAGGCCATAATATGCAAACCCAACTGACGGGGTGTCTGTCTTTTCTCAGCGAGTCCATAGTCAGTCTTGTCCATAGCACGCACTACGCCACACACAAGCACTACTGCAGGGGTGGAGGACATCCCAGCGGACGTGTTGGCTACACCATTCTCTTTCATCCAAGGTTTAGCCATTCAAGATAGGATACCACAAAATGAGAGTATGATCCCGCTGTAAGCACCATAGTAATCATTCTTGGGGGGTTGGATGCGCACTAACTGTCCACAGGTGCAGTCTACTTTCTGAGTACTGAAATCACAGCAACAAACAAAGCCAAGTGCCAGCCCCTTATGGGACTTACACCCTGGTCAAAGCAGGGTGTCACCTGCCAACCAACGGACATCTCATCAATTGAATAAATTAATGGTATGGAATGATAGTGTGATGACAAATCCGCATCCTGATAAAGAGAGGTATAATAAAACAGCAGAAACACTTAAGCACTGCTCTGTCTCTGAATCTGTGACTCTCTCTCTCTCTCTCTATCTCACACACACACACACACACACACACTTTAGAAATGATTACGAAAACATTTACTACAGATGCACACGCTTCTACCTGAAGACGTTCTCGGAGATGGTCCAAATGTAAGGCGCTAGTGCAAACATCTCGGTGGCCTCAGCCCACAGGAATCAAACCTAACTGGGTGCGCACCAAGCAAAGCCACGCAACATCACGTCCATTCCTCCAGGGGCCACGTTCTGTAGTCTCGTCCGCGCAGGCACGTGTGATTGCCGCGCTACAAGATGCGGGGTTTGTACCCAGCCAAGAGGCAGTGGCATGGGTCTGGTTGGCTCACGCTGTCCACCAGACCACTCGGATGCCCCACATTGCTGCCTTCCTGTGCATCGTCTTCAGATCATCCACATGCTGGGAAATCCATTGTTCTGGCGAGTCTGTCAGTCCATCTCCTGCAGCGTTCCCCTCGCTTTGTGGGCCCGCTACCATAGTAACCACGGTAACCTTCTCTAGCTCTGGGTCTTTCTCCAGGAGGTGCCCGAAGGAATCAAGCCCACGTCTTCCTGTCCTGTCTTGAAGGTGAATCTGGTTACATTTCTTCTAAGACTAATGTGTTCATTCTCCTGGCCATTCACAGTATATTCCATATTCTTCTTCAGCGGTATAATTTGGATGCCTGCAATTTTCTTCCGACTTCCCTTTTTATTCTCCAATTTTCCTATTCATAGAGACTATTGAAAAGATGATGGATCGGGTCAGGTGGACCCTAGTCCTCAGAGTGGCATCTTTGCTTATAAAGCATTAAGAGGGTTTGTGCAGCAGACTTGCCCAATCCAATACATTGATTTCGTGGTGATTGACTTTCCTGGCCATTCACTGTGGATCTGAGTGAAATCTTTGACGACGTCAACTTCCCAGTGGAGCACGATGTTGGTATCGGCTCGTGGGAAATGGCTTATGGTTTAAATACAGAGAGGAAACGGCAGTGGGCTCCATGTCTGAAGGGGAACTCCTTTTTGCTCAAGCAAATAGAATAGAGAATCGAGTGAAGTCATCCAAACCCATCAGCCCCTGAGCTCTTAACCTCTTCAGTGTGGATAGAAAGCATTTCCTAGATAACGGCGGAGAACGTGCTTAGTAAATCATGGCCCCTTGCTCCGCCAGAATCCTTGGAGGGGTTGTGACATGTCACTGACTTGCCTCTGTGCTATTCGGAAGATTCCGATTCTGTCAGGTCCCGCGCAGTCCCAGGCCTGTCGGCATCCCTGACATTAGCTCGCGGGTTTTGTAACTGGAGAACCTCGGCTCTGTGAAGAGACACATGTCTTCTCTTTGTCTCTGATGTAGCATTTGCAGGCAAACAGCTGCTGAAAAGAAAAGAATTTCTGAAGGTCCCCAGGATGCTTCTTTCCATCGTCAATGTGACGAGGTCATACACAAGCCACCTCCCGACAGCTGACAAAAGACAATCCTTTCTCAGATGCCCGGGTCGAAGAGCACCGAAAATGGCAGTCAATGGGGCAACAGACAAAAAGCAAGACAAAAGAACAGAAAGGAAATGGGCACATACCGCGCATTTTAACTCTTCGTGAAAATTGGAAGTTAAACATCATCGTGAACAAAGAGCAACATGTGACAGGGAAGCTTGGGTGTTTTTATTTTTTGTTTGTCTTAAATACTTTTACTGGGGGTTCTTACATCTCTTATCACAATCCATATATCCCTCCACTGTGTCAAGCACATTTACACATATGCTGCCTTCATCATTTTCAAAGCATTATTTTCCCACTTGAACCCCTGATATCAGCTCTTCATTTCTCCTACTCCATCTCACGCCCACCCTCCCTCATGAATCCTTGATAAGTTATAGATCATTATTTCCATGTCTTACATAGTCCTCCGTCGTCCCTCACCCACTTTTCCATTATTCGTCCCTCTGGGAGGGCGTTCTAGGTTGATCCTTGTGATGGATTCCCCCTGGGACTTTCAATCCCGCTGAGCTACAGGTGTGTTCTTTAGGAGCAGCTTTCTACTTAAATGGTTCCATGCTTTGTCTGGACATGGCCTTGGCCCACCATGCCCTTGTACGTCTCTGTAACGACCAGTGAGCAAATGTGAACGGTCAGACCACCCGATCGCCGCAGACTATTCTCAACCACGGTGGCGGCATTACCATAAACTGCCCGTAAAGCACTCGCCGTGGTTTATTGGTGATTACTTTGGGGCTTGTTTGGGTTTGAGGTTTTGATACAGCTTTGTTTTTAATTGTGGCTGTTATTTGCCGATGAAGTATAAAAGCGAAACATCAAGAAGTCAATACCCGGGCTCAGCACACTGACCTTCTCAGAGGCTGATACACATTTCCAGTGGTTTCCCGTGGAACTGTTTGGGATGACACTATCTCTCAGAGATCTCCTGGCTGGGACTTGTGCCTAATCATACAATCACGCTGTCACTACCACCAGCTGCATATGAACAAAAATAGTCATTCCACACCAAATTATTATTAGCTTTGCTGCCTGAATCATGGCTCAGATCTGTTTGTTTTTAGAAGTGCTATTAACATAATCAAATTAAGACCCATTTGAATATCGTTTGGCTAGTTTGTGCTGCCATGAACAGCTCTATCTTAGAAATTCTTACATAAATGAACAAACTATCATTCCTCAAGCGTTGCTAGTTCATTCATAAGTCTGTGACCTCTAAGGAAGTCTGACCCACTGTGTAGGTATGGTAGCATGCTTTCTGTTATAAAACATTAGACACAATTATAAAGTAGGAGATATATTCCTATACGCACTCAGCTACTAACCGAAAGATCTGCAATTCAAACTCAGACGTGGCAGCGAGACTCAGCCTTGGGCACCCCCATGGGGCCAGTGCTATGCTGTCCTGCAGGGGGGGCTTGAGTCAGAATCGACTCGACAGCAATGGGCTAAGAACAAACAAAAAACCCTCAAACTTGCTGCCATCAAGCCCATTTGGAGTCATAGTGGTCAGAGAGGAAAGGGTCCAACTACCCCCGTGGGTCTCCAAGATGCAAATCTTCACAAGAGTAGAAACCTCGTCTGTCTCCTGAGGAGTAGCTGGTGGGCTTGAACTGCTGACACACTACTCCAAATTGAAACCAATCACTCAGCAAGGTAAGTGGCGAGAGTCAGACATTGGGCAAAGTAGTGGTGCAGTAAAGGACTGTGCTTTATCTAACAGTATAGATGTTAATCTAACAGTCATCATTAGGTGTAGTGATCAGTATTTTAATGTGAAGTGTGTGTGTGTGCTTCATTGGAGAGATTTGAGAAGCATTATTTCATTTCGTTTGACAGAAGTTCCAAGTTTTGTTGTTAACAGTTCCAAGCCACTTAAAGAACATTCTAGTGGTGAACATACATAAGGATATGAATGGGAAATATAGCTATCATCACAAGAGATGTTTTTCATTATTCAGAACATGTGATTTGGCTGTTATGTTTAAAGGCAGCATCCAGTGCCTACCTAGGCTAGCAATTCAGGTGTAGCATGAGTTACTATCTCATACTTAGTACACACACACGCCAGTGAAAGCCACACACGTGGATAGAATTCTGGGAATTTCATACATTTCATTAAGCAGTGGCTGTAATGCTCTGGTCACCTGAATAGAACAGCGACCTAGTTACTCCTGAGCCTTGTCCCACAGGAGATTTTTGAGGGCAGGAGTCATGGAGACTCCTCTCTCCTTGGGCATAACCTGCCCCAGCCTGAACACTAGGCCTCGGGGGAGGGTAAGGTACGAGCCCAGAAGAGGTGGGTGGGAGGAATCTGTGAAGGTTTTCATCTCTGCTCCTCGTGCCCACTCTGCCCACGCTAAGCACAGCAATCAAGAATGCGAAGAACACTCTGTTCTTGCCTGTCACAAACTTTCCCCAGACCAACAGTGCCCTTAAAATAGAAAAGCCAGAGACAGTGGCTCACCCTGGCCTGTCATTCTTCTGACAATAAAAATATTTTAATAACTATAAATAACATAGAAAGCTAACAGTTAGTAGGGAGGGGTGGGGAGAGGGAGAATGGCCAAGCAAACAGCTCAATTTCCCATGACACTAGTAAAAGTAAGATTTTTTAATCAGATCAGGCTGAAACATTGATAATGCTTAATAAAATGTTCCTAAGCAACAGAGTCGAACAATCCATTTCAATAGAGCTGGCATTAGCGGACTCCAGAAGGAATCCAAAAATAGCCCCTTCTTCTAAGCAATTCTCTCTGGAAGGTAAAGCAAACGCCTTCTCAAAACTCAACCTATTGAATATTCCCTTTCCCAGCATGCCAAGTATGCATGAAGTTATTAGCCAAGTTTTAACATGTATGAAACACTTGGAGAGTAAGTGCTGGAGAGCAGGGGTGATGTCTGTACCCTGGTCATACAGTCAACTCTTTCTCCATCCCTGATCACCAGCGAAGGTTGCCAACTGGAGGAGTGCCCAGTTCTCTCTTCTGTATAAGCCTTGTGCTGTATGTGTGCCTTGGGCTCCTCTCAGTAGACCCTCTGCTATTTATCTGCTGGTGACACCCTATCTTTGTCCTCAGGTAAAATGTTACAAAAAGAAACTGAGGTATTTATAATAGTCCTGAATAACTAACTAATACATTCTTATCTTGAAAAGAGTATGTAATCTTTGCATGTCACTTTAATGCCAGCAAACCAATACCCTTTAACAGTTGTGGATACACCACCACCCCTGCCTCCTCACACACTGTATTTCTGGAATTAGAGCCTAGGCATAAATCAGTGAAGATTATCCTTAGTTTATCCAAGAAGGAGAGCATTGAGAAATGTTTCAACAAGTTGATGAAGCACTGGATGCACTTACTCGTCTATGCCAGGAAATTTAGCAGACAGCTGCTTGGCCAACTGACTAGAAGAGATCCATATCTGTGCCCATTCCAAAGAAAGGGGGCCCAACTTTTCAAAGGACTGGAGAAGATACAGTTGTGGCATACAAATGGGTGTTTCAGTGATCTCTTTACTCTCCACAAGAAACATACATGCACCACAGGATCAAGACAGATCAACCAGAGACTCCTGTGCTGTTCATAAGACCGGATATGTTGATGTCTCCATTTCTGCTGCTCACTGGAGTTGGGGCTAGAGTCTGGGTAATTGGAGGAAGGCTTGTTCACCACCTGAGATATGCAGCTGACACAACCTTGCTTTGTTGAAAGTGAGGAGGACTTGAAGCACTTGTTGATGAAGATCAAGGATTACAGCCTTCAGTATGGATTACAATTCAATTAAGGAAAAAAAAAATCACAACTGAACCAGTAGGTACCATCATGATAAAAAGTTGAAGTTGTCAGAAATTTCGTCTTGTGTAGCTCCACTATCAATGCTCCTGGAAGCAGCAGTCAGAAAGCAATCAAATGACATGTTGCATTGGGACAATCAGCTGAACAAGACCTCTTTAGAATATTCAACAGCAGGGAAGGTACTCTTAGGAGTCAGTTGCCCCCGAGCCACGCCATGGTGTTTTCAATCACTCCATAAGCATGTGAACGTTGGACATTGAATAAGGAAATCAAGAAGAATCAATGCATTGGAACTATGGTGCTGGCAAGGAACATTGAAAGTACATCCAGAAAGTTCCTTAGACCCAAGGATGGTGAGACTTCATCTCACATCCTTAGGGCACATGGTTTGGAGAGACCAGTCCCTGAGAAGGACACCATGCTTGGTAAAGCAGAGGAGCAGTGAAAAGGCGGAAGGCTCTCACCAAGGTGGACTGACACCGTGACTGCAGCTGTGGACACAGGCACAGGGTTAACTGTGAGGATGAGGAGGACCGGGCAGGGTTTTGTTCTGTGCGCATAGGGTCTCTCTGGGTTGGAACTGGTGTGATGACACCTGATAACAACAACTAAGTTCACCACTAAGGTTGAGAGCATATGACTTTGGTCCTGCCAGAATTCCCTCCTGGTAACTGCACGCTTTCTGTCAAAGTCAGAGAGAACCTGACTTTTATCCCACGTTATATTTTTACAGAATGAACGGACAAATTCAAGAACTTGTTTAGCCTTCAATTGCAAAAGGCCTCAATATAATTCACTCATCTTTTTCTGCGTGTAAATCTTCTCGGTAGACATTGTTGAGACAAGAGTTTGATATTATAATTTCCATTGTGTTTAATGCACCAATCATTTCCCCCTCCTACCCATCTGCTAGTCATCACACTATAGTGACTTGCCTGTATTGCTCTGTCACTGATACTTCAAGTACCAGCAGGTCACCCAGGGTGGATAGGTCTCAGCTGAGATTCCAAAATAAGGCAGATTAGGGAGGAAGGCTTAGTAATCTAGTTCTGAAAATTGGCGTCAGTAAAAACCCGGTGGATCGCAGCATGCAGTGGTGGCAAATGAGCGCCCTGGGCCGGAAGGCATTCAAACTACGCTACGGCTGCAGCAATGGTCTCAGATATTCCAAAGAACCAGACATATTTGCCAGGCTGTGCCTACAGTGAACACAAGCTCAACAGCGGCTGACAGCATCTCATTTTACTACATCCCAGCGAAAGCATCATTGAGATAGTTAAGGTTTATTGTGCCAACCTGGCCGAGAAACACATGTGGGGTTAATAGAAGGGCAGAGAGACAAATGGCTCGGTGAGCCTCGTCTTTCTGGGTCTCTGGTCGCTTGTTCCCTGATGGTCCGACCAGGGTGCAGCTGCCTCAGCTGGCAAAGCTCACTTCGTGGGAGACATCCCTGAGGAGAAGCCACATGGACCTACCCCGATGCAGCCCTGGGTGCTGGAGCAGCTGCATGGAGACCTCTGCCAGCGCTGAGATGTTTACACATTCACTGGATTCTAAAACTGTCTACCCACTGGCCTGTGATCCTCCTGCATTCAGCGTCATTGTGCATGTCTTGCGAGTTTGAGGAGGGACTTTGTAGATCGGTGTCGAACATGTGGGCTAAGTCGGACTTATGGGCTTGGACTGGACTGGACTGGGTTGGGATGCCTTCTGAATGCACACGTACCCTTTATATAAAACTCTCTCTTATATATATGAGTTTCTGTGGATTTGTTTCTCTAGTTTACCCAGACGAACACAATCATCATCACAAAAGGTTTCGGTTTTATACAGAAAATGGTCACCACCAAAGCCAGTTAAAGTTACTTTCCACAAAACCCTGTTGATGTTCAGAGAGACCTGTTCAGGTGTGGCTGCGCCCTTGCTGTTGTTCACCAGTGTGCACCTCAGGTTCTATAGGACGTGCACGGCGGAGTTGGAGATGTGAGATGGGAATTGAGTGCCAGGTTACGGTCTGTTTACTCAGCCTCCATTCTTAATACTCAGTTTGCTGACATGGCCACTTTTCATTTTGATAATGTAATGGTGCTTTCATTCAGACGTATTGCCGACATTAACCATCTGTCCTGATATTGGCATGTATACTGAAATGGTGCCAGGTCAGGCAGTAAAATCGTAAGTCTAAAAAAAAAATGTGTGTGGGTGGGGGGAGTGCTAAATGAATAGAGAAATTAAATTGCTTCTAATTACACAGAATTTTGAGAATCAATGTATAGAAATCATCAGTTTGCCATTCAAACATCTCAAGTTAGGTAGGTTGGCCTTACCTGGGGAGAACCGTGCAGACAAATCTCAAAGCAGAGCATGAGAAACCTCCATCACTTGCTTAAGATCATGGCCGGGCCCCTGAAATCAGTGAAGAGCTCCAAACGAGGTGCTGAATTCTAAAATACTCTCTCCAGGCGCACGAGCTTCAAGGAGCAGGGAAGAACCTGGAACGAAGAAATAAGGGGCTTGTTTTCTTATCTTTCGCAACCAATAACTTGCTACGTGAACACACTTTAGATCACACGTATTTCCAATGCTTTGACTGGTTCCCAGTTGCCCTGCAGATCACATTCACACTCCCAATCGGCGGTACTAGTGTTCTGTCTGAGTTGTCTGAGGGCTGGTTCACATAGTGGCTGAGTGCCCAGACCCGGGAGCCAGACTGCCTGTATTTGAATGCTGGGACTACCACAGACCTGTGCTGTGATCTTTGTCGAGTCAATTAATCTATCTGTGACTCAATTTCCTTATCATAACTATGCCCACCTGGTAGGTTTGCTAGGTGTCCTCAGAATTGAGTCTATTGGGGGTCTGGCTCCTGTGACTGCAGAATTGAGTCTATGGTAGCAATTGGGGTTGTCACGAAGATTCAATGAATTGAGGCTGGCATGCACTGTACTTACCAAAACAAAAGTACTATCCAAGGCTTTGCTCAAGAAAAAGTAGCACCTTGGGGGTGCAGGGGTGGTGCAGGGGTGACCCCTCGTGCTGCTAACGGCAAGGACAGCAGTTCGAAACCACCAATTACTCCACGGGAGAAGATCGAAGCTTTCTACTCCTGCACAGTTAGTCTTGGAATCTCACAATGGGGAGGTCTACCTTGTCCTATAAAAGTGCTATGAGTTTAAAGTAAACCCCAACTGTAAGTTTAAACCCCCAACTGTAAGCCATCTCTCTGTCCCATAATGCTTTTCCAGGTAAGTGTAGGAGGAGGTTTGCATGGAAAAGTTCCATTATCTTTTCTTTCCATTGTCCAGCTACTTTTTCATTGTCAGGCCCCTCAGTACGTGATTTAAGGAGCCTGGGTGCTGTACTGTGTTCCAGGTTGGATTGCTCATCAGAGTCACCGGTTCTAAACCACTGCTTCCTCCAAAGAAGAAAGATGAGATTTTTCTACTCTTGTAAAAATTCACAGTCTCAGGCAGTTCTACTCCCTCCTCTAGGGCAGCTGTGAGTCCGAAGTACCTTGGTGGCAGAAAGTTTGGAGTGTTTGTACAGAGGCAGCAGCTCAGACTCATGGAAGCCTACAAGGATGGCTGAAAGCAATGCAGCGCATTTCCTTTGTACTGTGCACACCACAGTCACTCCTTGTCGTCCTCCTGCGTGTATTCCTGTGGGTCCTTTAGGTCGGCCTGCCTAAACCAGGCAGTTCCCTCTGCAGAGTCATTGTTTGTCCACCCCACCCTGCCTCTCTTGGCAAAGCCACACTCCTCTTGCAAGAGGCGGCCACCTCTCGCTTCCTCTGGGAAGCTTTCCCAGACTACTCCCAGAGCTGGCATAGTGTTCCTTTTTCATAGGCATTTTGACAAATGACCACATCCCCCACCCACACCTCCCGCCACCCCACCGATATTCCTCCCGTGGACAGTTCTGTCCTGTGCCCTTGCACCAGAATCTGGGTTGGCTGGTGGTTGCATCATCTAAAAAGATACAGCATCCATGTCCTATGAGACTGACTCTCGGAAGGAGATGGATCCGTCGCCATGTTAGCTGGAATTCCCGCGCCCAGAGACCTGAGGCCGCCGTGCTGTGAGGAGCCAGGCTTCGAGGAGAGGCCATGGGAGGTGTTCTCCATAAGTGCCCGCCATCACATCTTCCCTGTGGCTCGCTGTGCCGTCTGAATTCCTAGCTGATCAAATCTGTGAGAAGCGTGAGATGGCTGTTTGAGGCCACTGTTGAAATTAGGTTCTAGGCAAATTTGTTACACATGCAAGTAACTGGGACAATTTTATGATTCCAAACGACGTTGTTATCAACCCACACAGTAACACTCCATCACATTTCAGAATAATAATCTTTATTTGTCCCACTGATGAGATTGAGCACTTCCTAAGACAGGAACTGGGTTTCCTTCATCTTCCTTGCCTAATGCATGTGATAAATGCTCAAGACGTGTCCATTCAAGAGGTTCTTCCTTTGAGGATGCAAGTCGCAAATACCAGCAGACTAAACCCACTACCATCAAGTCAATTCTGACTCTAGCGATTTTTTACAGGGTTCCAAGACGATGAAGCATGACCAGCTGAGACAGCCTCCTCCCCTGGGAGATGGCGAGTCTGGTTGGTGCATTCGAATTGCCGACCTTGTGGATAGCAGCCCGCCTCAAAGCCCAGAGTGCCATCAGGCCTCCTGACATCAGATTAGGTATAAATCATGTTTCTGATATAAATTATATTTTATAGTCACTAGAGAGTTTGTCCAGTGTTTCCAACCCTTTTCAATCTCAGAATTGCATGTACCAGATGACAGTGATTTCATGTTCGTGTACATGCAATTATATATTCATATTTTTTTGGTGCTCAGACCCTCCCCTTAAATTCTCTGCCCCAGTCCCCGTCCACCTATTAATTGACGGGATTTTTCTCTCACCTAACTTAATGTGGCGGACATTGACTCAAGGGCGGCAGAGTTCGGTTTTGAGTTTAACTTTGAGTTTAAGCTCAGAGAAAATTCCACGTTCTTCTCTGCTGTGTAAATTGCACCTGAGTTTAAAGCCCTTTGGGATGTCCTCGCTGTTCGATTAATAAGAATGTGTCAAAGAGACGGCCTCTGGGCTTCTGACCTAAGATGTAGTCACACTGCAGGACTCGAAAAGAAAAGAGTATTGCAAGGGGCTTGTCCACACCGTCTAGCTCGCAGTGGTTTCTGCTCCGTCCCCTGGATTGTCAAACATTCCAATTGTGCATCTCGGGAGAGCCCAGAAAGTACCGTTTTGTTTTGATCACCAGCTTTAGCTGATTATATATAGATTCATATTATATATGCATGTAGATAAGCAACACATATATATGTATGTTCACACCAAGCTTTCTCCATCACGTTTGAGGCCTGATTTGGCTCCACTTAGTGGTTTCCAGCTCAGGGAATGCTGTTCATTTGCTCCTCCTTGTGCGATAAACACAAGGAAAAAATATAACCAAAACCACCCTGTGCCAACCATGCTAAATGCCAAGCAGATGCTTCATTCTGGCTCCATTTATTTACTTGCTCTCCATTTGGAGTGCATCTTTGCTTCAGTGTTCCTCTCTCTAAACCAGCTAGGCCACTTCTCCTGGGCAGTGGCACTGCCAGAAGCCACCCAAGTCAGCAAGCCTTGGAAAGGAGTGAGGCGGCAATATAAGAGACACGTAGACCTTGCTATTGAAATGTAAGGAGGGAAGCCAGCTCATGAACCAGGGAGACAGAGGACTCTCTGCGACAGGGAGATGTCAAGAACATCAGGACCACAGTGGTGGAAGAGGGAGGGCCCCACGGAGTGGGAAACAGAATCTGTCTGCTGGCAGAGAGACCATGATTCTGTGGGCTCTGTCTTGGAAAGACGTTGGCAAATCACATGGCATAAAAAGAGGGGCCAAGCATATATAGAGCAGTAATTAATTAAATGCCAGATACTTTACCTGTACCTTGCTTGCCTCTCATGGTCAATCACTGGATACCTCTGGAGGAGGAGTCCTCATTGGTAGGGATGGCTCTCCCTGCAAAGGTGATTCCACCCCATGCCTAGCCTCATACGCAGCCACTCTCTCCCTTCTGCCACTAAGATCAGGACTGTCTGCTGTGAACACTCTCCATAGCCACATTGCGCACTATCTTCGCTCATGTGTGTTGTTGTTGTTTTATTTCTAACTACTAAAAACAACAAACAAAAAACCTTCCCAAGGTTCCATTCTTGATCCACATTTTCCTCTCTTGTGTTCCTCAAAGGCCACCTCTCTGTTGACCCTTTCTCTCAATCTGTGAATGGTGTCAATTCAAGAACATTCTAAATTGGCTACCATCTCATCCAAGGGCTCTCTCTTAATTTTCTACTACAGGAAACACTAACCACTTGAGCAGAACGCTCAAAGTCTTCAAAACATGCTCCTAAGACTTTGACCAACTTTATCTTCCACCTGGAGTTCTTGGATGGGGCACACAGGTAAACACTTGGCCACTCGCCAACAAGTTGGGGGTGGTTTACGTCTACCAGAAGTGCCTCAGAGCAAAGTGAATGATCTGTCTGAAAAACCAGCCCAAACCAGTCCCCGACCCCTGAGCAGGGAACACAGTTCCACTCTGACAGACATGGCGTCACCGTGAGTTGGAATTGACGCAACAAAAACTGGTTTTCTGGGCTTCCACCTGTCTGCTACCCTATTTCCAGGGCATAACAAATGACTTGCTATTAGGTACCGTGTGCCCACAGATGACTGATGTTCCCACATCTGCGCCTGTACACATATGCACATATTATTCCCTCTGCCTGCTTTCTGTTGAAGTCCTCCAAACAAATTCACCAACATCGATTTTTTCCACTCACAGTGACCTGAAAGGACAAAATGGAACTGCCCTGATGGTTCTGTAACTTCCAGGACTGCAACTCTTGCTGGGAGTAGAAATTCTCATCTTCCTCCCACAATACAAATGGTTTCCAGCTGCTCACCTTGCAGTCAGCAACCCACAGCGTAACCACTGCACCGCCAGGGCTCCGGCTGAAAGCCTGCTTGCCTGTTACACAGTGAACCGTGCCCCCATCTGTAGGTCCTAACCCTTACTCTTGTGATTCTAATCTCCTTGGGAAGGGATTTTGTTTTGTTTTAATTAAAAGATTATTGTATTGGGGGCTTTTACAACTCTTATAACAATCCATACATCAATTGTATCAAGCATATGTCTTGTTTTGTTTTTATGTTGAGGTCGTATCAGTATAGCAGGTGTGTTAGACCAATCACCCTCAAGGTATAGAAAGAACAGGTTCGTCATAGAGAAACCGGCACCGATGGCAGAAAATAGAAACCAGATCACACGAGAATCCCCCAGCAGCAGAAACTCAGAGCGAAAAAGACTTTCCTTTAAAACCAGAACCCCATATTGGGATTTACAGTCTCCCAAACTATGAGAAAGTCCATTTCTGTTTGTTCAAGCTACCAAGTTGGGATGGTTCTGTTACAGCAGTACTAGATATCTAAAATCTCAATGCGCCTCCTTCTGAATATTTATTCAAGATCTACCAGAAAAAAACCCATGAAATGTCTCTTTCCCAACCCTCCCAGACTCAAGGGGAGGAACCATAACCCCAAGATCTCAGCGGCTCCTTCCATGCAGGTGTTGGGTCTTCTCACCTGGTACCGGAGCAGCCCGATCTGGGTTGTTCCAAGAACCAAAGGAAGACCATATGTGCTAGTGAAACTCACAATGAGTCTTACCTTTGTGGCTGGGGCATAACACATTTTTCTCACATCCCATTGAGCAGAGATGGTCACGTGACCAAATCCAGAGCCTGGGAGTGGGGATAATGACTAATTCTTTCAGAGGGGAAGAAGCAACAGCTACCTGTCAAACACCCCAATGTGATCTCATGGTATTTTATTTTAACTTGATCATAGCATCAAGGACAATGTACCTTATTCCATTTACGTTTGAGCTAAGAGCTGAATTGTCATCAGCTTCCTAGCTTCTCTGATTGTCATATATATTGAGATATTGGAACATTGAGGGATCTTAAGTTGCTGTATTTTGCTTAATATGATGTAAATGTATCACAAGAATAAAAGGTGCTAACAATGGGACCGGCAATGTTCAGAGGAGGCCTGGTCATATGGGAAATCTGTACTTTCTGCACAGTGTTTCTGTAAACTTCACACTGATTTTTAAATAATGTCTATTTATAAGAGGTGGGGCCTTGGAAAGGAGTGACTGAAGGAGGCCACGTGAGATAGAATGGTTGCTGATGGGCTCTCTGAGGATGGCCATAATCCCCCTGTATCCTGTGATTGAGTGTTGGGGAACCCAAGTTTTCTATATTGAATTGTATAATGCTTTGCAAACTAGGCATTATGATATTAGCTATCATTCATTTCTCCTCAAAATAATGAAAATATACTTCTATTTTTTAATGACTTTGGACCTAGCTCCAGTTTTAGGTAATAGTAAGTAAATATAAACTTATACTTAATTAAAACTTGTCATAAATTGAATTAGTTTGTACTTTATATACTTAAAAAATTCATATGTCTGTGTAGAATTCATGTTACATAAATTAAAATACATTCAAAATCATGTTATACTCTGTATCGTGAGGATTTACCAGTGCCAAAGGCATATGAAACAGCATGCAGGATAGGCATCCGACAAATATCAAATTACCCCATTGTATTAAAATTCAATAAACAGAACATAGAAATTATCCCTCTTCCCTTTTCCTATATTTGGCTTCCATTGTGCTTCAGTTCTCTACTGATATGTAACTAATCACCCCAAAACTTAATGAATAAATGAAGTTCTGCTTTCTCCTAGGTTGGTCTTTTTATCTAGAGAAGCAAAACCAAGGAACCCGGATGTAGACTCAGCAAAAAGAAAAGAAGGTTTTCCATAGCATCTGCCTATATTGGAAGCAGACCACAACCTGCGGAGATCTCATCATGGAAGATTACTGGGTCTTAACTTCCAAAGCACTGAGAATCCTAGCCCAGTAACGTTTCCACAAAATCTTTACATCACACCACACAGACAATGGGATACTAATCAGCAATAAAAGAAACAAAGTACTGACACATACTGCAGCATACTACACATACACATACAGCATACTGACACATACTACAGCATAGATGAAGTTTGAAATATTATGCTAAGTGAAATATTATGCTAAGAGTCTAAATTCCAAAGACCAAATATTGTCTGATGCCATTGATATGAAATGAACAGAAGAGAAAAATTCATGAAGACAAAACAGATCAGTGGTTGTCAGGGGCTTGCATTCATTGCCATTGAGTTGATTCTGACTCATGACAACTCTGTAGGGCATAGTGGAATTTGACATCTTACAGGACTAGACAGATTCATCTTTATCCTTTGGAGTGTCTCGCGGGTTAGAACCTCTGACATTGGAGTTAGCAGTTCAGTGCATGGTCCACTATGCGATCAGAGCTCCTTGTCAGGAGCTAGAGAAGGGAAAATAGGAGGTGACTGCTAATTGATGTGGAGTTTCTTTGGGTGATCAAAAATGTTCTTGAAAGCTGATGGTGCCCGGCTATCAGAGAGACAGTGTCTGGGGTCTTAAAGGCTTGAAGGTGAACAAGTGGCCATCTAGCCCAGAAGCAACAAAGCCCACATGGAAGAAGCACATCTGCCTGTGTGATCACGAGATGTCAAAGGGATCGGGTATCAGGCATCAAAGAACAAAAAATCATATCATTGTGAATGAGGGGGAGTGTGGAGTGGAGACCCAAAGACCATCTGTAGACAACAGGACATCCCCTTACAGAAGGATCGTGGGGAAGAGACAAGTCAGTCAGGGTGCAGGGTAGCAACGATGAAACATACAACTTTCCTTTAGTTCTTAAATGCTTCCTTCTCCCACTCCCCCGCTATCATAGATCCTAATTCTACCTTACAAATCTGGCTAGACCAGAGGATGTACACTGGTACAGATAGGAACTGGAAACACGAATCCAGGATGGATGATCCCTTCCCAACCAGTGCTGAGAGTGGCGATATCAGGAGGGTAGAAGGAAGATGAGGTAGAAAGGGGGAACCGATTACAAGAATCTACATATAACCCCCTCCCTGAGGGATGGACAGCAGAGAAGTGGGTGAAGGCAGACATTGGACAGTGTAAGACATGACAAAACAATAATAATTTATAAATTACCAAGTGTTCCATGAGTTAGCGGGGAATGGGGAAGGAGGGTGGGAAATGAGGAGCTGATACTAAGGGTTCAGGTAGAAAGCTAATGTTTTGAGAATGATGATGGCAACAAATTTACAAATGTGCTTGACACAACGGATGGATGTAAGGATTGTGATAAGAGTTGTACAAATCCCCAATAAAATTATATTTTTAAGTTCTTGAATTAGATAAAGGGAGGCGTTGCGAAAATCTGTGAATATGCTCAAAAGCACTGTATACTTTAGGAAGATGACTATTGTGATATATAATTTATATGTCAATAAAACTTTTATTCAAAACACTTTAATGTCTATAAAAAGTGATTGTCACTTCTCGCAGTTGTGGGGTGACTGAGCCTATTTCTATCGGGGTCTCTCATCAGGTTGTCATCAGATTTTGGCTGGGGGCAAGGAGAAGCAACCACCTAAAGCCAGGTGTCCATGTGGTTCACTTACATGCCCACTGAGGTTAGCCGTCTATTCTTGACCGGAGCAAATACTCAGAGGGTTCTCATGTTGTTGGCCTTTCATAAAACGACCACTGGGTTTTCAGTGGAAGATTCCCAGGAGGTAGGAGGACACCAGGTCCGAATAGCACAATGTCACTTTCATCAGGTTCTGTTGAAAGGATTCACTGGGCTTACCCAAATTCAAGGCAGAAGTAACAAGGTTCCATTGAAGAAGAGCATCTCAGGATAGTATTGGGACAATTTTTGGAAAATACAACCAATCTGGCACTCCATAGTAAATTTCAAGCTAGGAGCAGTGAGAATGCTAGGATGTCTACCTTACTGCCGTGAATAATAAAAATTTGGGAACTGTAATCGCGTTGGTGAAAATCTCTAAGAGAGTATTATGTTCCCTCTCATAATTAGAAGCAAACTCATTTGGAATCCTTATTTGTCTCTGCAGGGCTGTAGAGGACAAGGTGCCTGGTGTGTGCTCTCTGGGTCTCCCGTGCCGTTTGCCAGGGTTTAATGGTTTGGGGTCTGAGAGGAGTCACTGAGGATTACAGTCTCAATGCCATCTCAGGCTATTCAGGGTACTGCCCAGCTCCAAAGCACACATTTCTGTAAGCCATATGTTCATTGTCCATCCAATGCCACAGTTCTAGCAGGTTAGAAATTCAGAAATAACCTGTGACCAAGTGCCCGAAATTGAGTCTGACTCAGGATGACTCCATCCATGCCAGTAGCACTGTGCTCCTGAGGATTCCAGTGTCTGAATTATCCGAAGTGGATCCCCAAAGCCTTTCTTCCGAAGTGCCTCTGGGTAGTCTCAAATCTCCAGACTTTCAGACAATAGCCACATGAACTATTTTCAAAGACCTGAATATTCTACCTTCTAACCCTTAGCCAGGAAGAAAGAAGGCTTCCTGAAAACTCATCTGAGTGGAACTCCGATCCCAAGAGTGAGCTTCCACACTCACCTGAAGCTTGCTCTGCTTCCCAATCACAACCCTGAGCGTTAAAAACCTGAGGTTTGTTGTTGCTCTTGTCGCTGGAGGTATTGAGTTGGCGCTGAGGATCCTAGCATAGGGACCTAATGTATCACAGCACAAAGTCGCCCAGTCCTGTGCCCTCCTCCAGAATGCTGCTGTGTTTCAGCCCCCATTTCACTCCATCTGATTGGATGCCGCCATGTCTCTGACGGAGCCTCTATGTGCTCAAACCTAATGTCCTTCTCCAGGGGTGTCTCCCTTGGTAGAGTGTGGCAAACACGGAGTTGAAGTCTCCCTATCCTCCTTTTTGAAGAGCACCTGGCTGTACTTCTTCCAAGAGACCTTTACTTGTCTTTCCGTCATCACAATGTAAGCACGCCAATTCTTCAGGCTTTTACAGACATGCATTAAGTGATTGAAAAGACCATCGCTTAGGTCAGGCTGACCTTAGTCCTCAACATGACATCCTGTGTTAACTCTTGAAAGAGATCTTTTTCATCAGACTTGTCAAAAACAGCACACCATTTGATATCTGGACTACAGCTTCCATAGGCATTGATTGTTGATCCCAAAAGAATGAAACCCTTGATAATTTAAATTTCTTCGCCATTTATCATAATGCTTATTGTGAAGACTTTTGCTTTCTTTGCACTGAGGTCTAATCCGCACTAACACCTGTGTACTTTGATCGTCACCAGCAAGTCAGGTTGTGGGGTCTGCATAGCTCAGGTCCCCGATGTCTTTCTCCCATCCTGATGCCATGTTCTTCTTCATAATCCAGCTTCTCAGATTATTGGTTCATTGTACAAATTAAATAGGGTGAAAAAACACAGCACTGCCATACACTCTGTCCCGTTTTAGACAAGGCAGCATCCTTCTGTGGTTTGAACTACTGCCTTTTAACGTGTCCACGGTTTCCCCAGGAGCGCACTCTTCTCAATACTATCCATAACTTATTATGACCCACACAGTCAAATGCTTTTGCAGAGTCAGTAAAGTACAGCCAAACATCGTTCTGGTGTGCTCTGCTTTCAGCCAAGCTCCATCGGCATTTCACATCTTCTGAGTCTGCCTTGAATGTCTGGCAGTACCTTGTTAATGTCTCGCTCCAGCCACTTTTAAAATGATCTTCATCAATCATTTGCTAGCATGGGATATTAATGATAGTGTTTGATATGACACAGCTCAAAATAAGAAACAACAGCTGTGGATATCAATTAATAATCAGAATGTGGAATGGATGAAGTATGAATCAAGGAAAATTGGAAGTTGTCAAAAATGAAATGGAGTACTTGAAAATAAATACCCTAGGCATTAGTGAACGGGAATGGACTGATACTGGCAATTTTGAATTCAATAATCTATTTGCCAAGAATGATAAATGAAAGAAGAGAGTGTTCCATCCATCCTTAAAAAATAACATTTCAAAATCTATCCTGAAGGACCGTATTGTCAAGAATAGGTTAATATTCAAATGTTTACATGGAACACCAATATATATGACAATTGTTCAAGTTTATGCATTAACCACAGATACCAAAAATGAAGAAATGGAAGGTTGTTACAAACTGCAAAAGTCTTAAATTGATCAGCCATGTAGTCAAGGTACATTGATAACTACTCATGATTAGGACATGAAAATTGTATGGAAAGTTGTTCGGAAATACAGCCTGGGGGATAGAAACTATGCTAGAGATCAAATGATAGGACTTGCAAGCCCAATGACTTAATTATTGCTTAAAGTCATAAATACCTTTTTTTTCAACAATGTAAATGATGGCTATATGCATGGACCTCATTGGACAGTTTCCATAGAACTCAAATCAATTACTATGAGAAACAGAGAATAAGAAGAGAATGTATTTATTCTCATATTTTAAGAAGTCGGCAGCCTGGGCTTCTGGGGTGGAGCGAGGCTTTCACCCTTGTGAGTTGGAGATGAGTCCCAATCACATTCTCATAATTAATATTATTCCCCCACGGTATCCTCCCACAATAGTGCTGCCTTAGAGTTCTCTCTTACAAGCACCTGGCTGATGCTATGTAGCCAGCAGCTTTAGCTCCAGGAGCAGACCTGTAGGCTCTGAAGACAATCACTCCCCCTTACCAGCCCCTGATGTTAGGTTACTTCTCCAGTGCACTCTGGGACCATTCGGGTTAAGGTACAGCCCACTTTGTTATGTTTAATTAGATTACCTGTAATTAGGGGGCTTGCATGCCCCCAGAGTGTATAAATTGGTGTTGGAAATATAATCTCTTTCTCTCTGTTCATACCTGGCTCCTGAAGTCATGACTGCCGAGGTGAACCCTTGCGTGTTTTGTCTCATCTGATGTCTCTTTAAGTTACCATCAATTACACAACTGCCCCCTTGGACCCATTGGGTTGTGCGGGCTGGTACCCCATAAAATACAGTGTGGAAAGGGGTGATAGAGAAGCTCAACAGAATCAGTCAAGACAAAGCCTGGGACTGAACATGAAACATCATAAATTGCTCATATACAAGTTTGAATTAAAGCTAAAGAAACTCAAAACAAGTCCAAGAGAACCAAACTATGACCTTGAATACTTTGTGCGTGAATTGACAGACCAACTCAAGATGCACTGGACACTAAAAAATTTGCATGCATAAATAAGGCTTTGTCTTGTTATGCTTTGCTTATGCCGGCAAAACATTTTCTCCTATGAATCATTTATTCAAATGACTCTTCCTCTTTTCCTTCCATGTCCTAATCCACTCACTAACATTTTAAGTCTCATCCCACGACTCAACTGACAATGTTCTTAATGTGGTCATCTAAGCACAAACTACACCAAAATATTTAGGATAGCAGGATGGGCCTTTACAATCTCACCCTGGAGTACAGTTTAGCTCCTCCTGCAAACACTCTTGCTTTGATCCCAGGGGGACCTACTGTCAGAGAGTCCACATATGCCTTTCATTCTTGGCTCCTTATATTCCGTTTACCTGACATTCCCTTCCCCTATCGGTTTGCCTGGTGAACTCAACCTTAAGGACCAATGCCAAGGTGAATTCCTTCTTGGAGCTCTTCCCATGAAGTCCTCCTCCACCTTATTAATTGCTCCCTTGTTTGTGTTTCCTGTATTTTGTGTGCATATTTACATTATTATACCACGTATCACCTTGGATTTTAGCTATGCTTCTCATAGTGTACCACACACAAAATGCTAACGATTCATATTAGTTGGATTGAATTTATGCCTCCTAGTGATTCTCGGACAGAAAGTCCTTGTCACCACTTTTTATCTTTCACCGCCCCCAGCAATAATGTGATAAATAGATATAGATAAATGTGAGTCCAAATATGTACACACCTGCCTTATCTTAATCTCTAGTTTTGTGCCTGCAGAAATGTTGGCTCTTCTGGGAAGCAGAGGGAACCCAGACCCTTAAATGGAATCTAAGGCTCATTTATGTTGCCAGTGCCTCGACTGTAGTGAAGGCACAAACAAAGTGAAATTTCTTTTATAGCTGAGGCTGGGAAAATAATGACATGGAAACCGGAGCCGTGGAGTGGGGACAGAGGAGCTCCGTTCTTCTGTGGGCAGTGCCCCTGACCTGCGTTCAACACGAAGCCCCTAGTTGTCCGCAAATAGCAGCCATTGTGCTTTTGCAAAGCTGCTCTTCCGCATCCTCGAGCTGTTTTCTTCCCCATCACACTTAAATAATTTAAATTCTAAAACCATCTCGATCCAAGTGTCTATCCCCTGGGAAATAATGCAGTGGAAGCATTTGGGTTTTTATAAGCTTTGTAGAAGACACCCTGCTGGTGCGGTGTTTCTGTGTTTGGCTGCTGACCCAAACGTTGTTGTTGTTGTTGTTGTTGTTGTTAGGTGCCGTCAAGTTGGATCGGACTCCTGTGAGCCTATGTATAACACAATGAAACACAACCCAGCCAGGCGTCATCCTTAGAATGGTTATGTGTGAGCCTACTGTAGTCACTAGGGCAATCCCTATCATAGAGGGCCTTCCTCTCTTTCGCTGCCCCTCCACTGTGCCAAGCATGGTGTCTTCTCCAGCGACTGGTTTCTCCTGACAACATGTCCAAAGGACTTCAGACAAAAGTCTGGCTATCTGCACTGCTAAGGAGTGTTCTGGCTAAACTTCTTCCAAGAGAGATTGGGTTGTTCTTCTGGCAGTCTGTGGTACTGGCAGAGTAGTAAGTTTGAAACCACCAGCCACTAAAAAAAAAAGTGCTGAGATCTGAAACTGATTCATTGATCATTACTGGTTGATTGGGACGTGAAAGTTGTATTTTTAAAAAGAAGTGTTTGAGAAATGCAGCCTGGGCGATAGAAACTGCTGGAGATCACAGGCCAGGACTCAGCCAGTGCAATGACTTAGTCCTCATAAATACCTTTTCACAATAATACAAATGATAACTTTATACAAGGAACCTCACTGATGATGTCTGTATTGCAATAGAACTACATCTAGCATTTCAAAGGCTGCGCATCTTTATGGAAACAGGCAGCCTCATCTTTCTCCCACAGAGCAGATGGTGGGTTTGAACCACTCACCTTGCCATTCATGTCTAGTATCTTACCCACCATGTCACCAGGACTCCTTCAAATTAGCTTGAAAATCCTTAAGTGTGTTTTGTTTGTTTTAATTGGCATAATGAGATCCTTCTGGCTCCTCCCATACTGTGAAGTAATTTCTGTCCCTGCTCAATTGCCATGAGAGGACAGATAGTTCAGAAGTATCAACCAGCTATAGAAAGAAGATGGCAGCATCATCCCTTGTATCCTATACAGTATGTGAAGGAAAAGGCAGGGATTGGATTTGGGAAGATTGTTCCCTACAAAGCCTAAATGCTGAGAGGGAGGGAGGGGGCGGGCACAGACCATAAACTTGTCTCAGTTGAGTTCATGTGGATTCAGAGTGACCCTACACGACACAGTCGAACTGCTCCGTGGGTTCCTGGTCATGCTCTTCACATAAATAGGCTGCCACATGTTCTTCTGTCTGAGCACCTGTTGAGTTAGGAGCACCGGCCTTTCAGTTAACAGAAGAGTTTTAGAAACGACACCACCAGGGCTCCTTGGGGAAGGGACAGCATCATGCAAATCTCAGGAGAAAGTGAGAAAATAGAGGGGACCTCGGTACAGAGGAGTCTGCTAGGCAGGGTATGCCCAGGTGTGGCAGTTACATAATCTCCTGTCAAATGGAGCGAAGGAATGGAGTCTAGCCTGTCAATCATGCTTCTGTGTGGGCATGGACTTCTCCTGGGGATTCTGGGAAATTCTTCTTCCTCTCTGGAGGTGGGACACACCCTCTCTCTGACTTCCTGCTGTTGAGACACTCAGAGAGCTGGAGGAGACACTTTAGAGACCCTCACCAGCATTGAGATGCTTCCACTGCCACTGGATCCATGACTTTCTACGCATTGGCCGGTGATCTTCCTGCATTCAGGATCGTTGCATATGCTGTGTGAGTGTAAAGAGGAATTTATGGACTAGTATTCTTTGATATAAAGTTCTCTCTTACACCTGTATGAGTGTCCATGAATTTGTTTCTCTAATCTACCCAGACTAATACAGCCGGCAACATGGGCTGAGTGAAGGAGGCAGCCTCTCCTGCTTAGAGAGTGACCTCAGTGCCTGCCTGGCATGAAGGAGGGTCTCTTCCTACCCTACAATCAGGGAAGGCATTGAACTGAGAGCTGGAGTGGTGGGGATAAGAGACTTCAGAGTAAGAAGTCTGCCCAAGAGCTTGGTGGCGAAGCCTCTGAGACTCTGAGCAGGGTCTAGATTGGGATGGGTGCCCAGTGTTGGGGGGAAAACACGGGTCAATAAGTCAATTAGAGTTAAGAGGTTTTATTGGGAGGAAAAAAACAGCTTGAGAGCAGGGAACACACGTCCAGAGGGATGCGCTGGTCATACTACAATTTTGATGAGCTTATAGACTCATGGAGTACAAGCTGCCAGGGGAATTCCCAATGGGGAAATTTTAAATGATTGGTTGTCATTCATTTAATCAACAGGAAGCAACTTGCTTGGGTTTATTAAGTTTGGGCGTCTGCATTTGATAGGTTAGTTTGTGTTTTTCTAATTATTTAAACTTCTTTTCTAGAACTGCCCCCCCACACACATACTTTTTTTTCCCTCTTTTTTACTTTTTATTGTCATCTGGATACAAATTGACAGAGAAAATTGGTTTTCCACGCGACGACTGATGCTCATTTTGTTCTGTGACGCTGATGGCCACCCCTACAATGGAGCGGCACCCCTTCCACGTCCTCACTCTACGGACTGCTCTCACTCTTCCGTGTCTAGCTCATCTTGCCTTCGCAGCTTTGGTTCTTGGGCAATTGCTGCCCGTGTGATCTTGTTGGTTGATTGTTCTGTAGAGTGCCAACTTCAGGGGGGTGATTGTGCCCCTTAGAGCCCTATCATTTGGTAGCAGTTCAACCACAGTTGTTCTAGTTCTGAAAGGTGACCAAAGGCTATACACTATTCTTTCTAAGACCCAGAGACCTGGCTTTTATTACAATTTTCAATTACATTCCATGTTTTCCTCCCACTTTCCCCAGGATCTCCTGTGTGATCCCTTGAGAGAGATCCGTAGTGCTGGCTGAGAACGAGCTAGTCTTCTGTTCTCAAGGTTTAGGAGGCTGGGGCTCCTGTGGTCCCCTTGTGCTTTGGACTCACAGTTTTGATGCCCCCGCCCCTGCCCTTCATTATCTTTGTTCCAGGCAAGTAGAGACCAATAGTTTCACCTTATATCACTGCTTATAAGGATTTAAGACCCCTTTACCTACTTGCCAAAGTTATGCAGCAGGATATCTTTGTAAACTCTGTTATGCCCATTGAATTTAATGTCCCCTGAGACTCTGGTTCTTAGTTTGCAGGCCCAGGATGGTCTTTGTCCGTAGTCTTTAGCCTTCAGGAATGATTAAGAATTACATTTCAGTCATGACAGTGTAGTTTTGTTTTTTTTTACCACCATTCAACAGAGAAAAGCAGGAGCTGTTGGAGCCAAAAGGGATTCAGTTTCCCCTTCTTCACGAACACTAAAAAAGACACTTAAAACCCATCGACATGTTCTAATAACCTGGCATTCCATGAGGCTCACCTTCCCAACACAATCACTGAAGATAGAATGGGTGAATAAGCAAATGTAGTGAAAAAAGCTGATGGTGCCTGGCTATGAAAAGGCTGTAGCTATAGTGTCTGGGGTCTTAAAGGCTTGAAGATGAACAAGTGGTCATCTAGCTGAGAAGCAACAAAACCCACATGGAAGAAGCACACCAGCCTGGGTGATCATGAGGTGTCAATGGGATCAGGTAACAGGCATCAAAGACCCAGAACAAAAAATCATATCATTGTGAATGAGGGGGAGTGCAGAGTGGAGACCCAAAGCCCATCTACAGACAATTGGACATCCCCATATAGAAGGATCACAAGGAAGAGATGAGCCAGTCAGTTGTATGAGCTCCTAATAAAATGATTTTTAAAAGAGCAAACCTATTGGTAAGTTACCTGAAAAAGCCTGTGTCCCCAGCTGACTATAGAAAATAGTCCATCTGAGGACATCTGAGGATTTGTAAATCAGTAAACCCCACTACACAGTAGACATTTAAAAAATAAAAATCTAAAAACCTTGAAAGGGCTGAAAAGTCCCTACCTTAAAGGAGCTGGGGATTTTGTTGTTGTGGTCCCCGCCCCACCATGAAATAGTCATACTTTTTTAATTAAAAGTTTTAATTTTTAAGTAGTCAGTAAATAAAATAGTATTTATAAAATATATGTAAGCTATGAAAAATAATACTTCATCAAAACCCTACAGATCCACTTGTAAAAAGGGGCACCTCCCACCAATATGAAACATTTTGATAAAAGGTTCTAGAGACTAATCCTGGACCAACAAGTGAACTAAAATCCATGGAGAGAAGGGCATAGGATGCCTGGTAGAGCTGAATCAAGGGCAATGTAGCAGCAAGGAATTACTAAACCTGAATGAAGGCCGAACATGATGGTGGGACAAGAGGGAAGTAAAAAATAAATAGAGGAAAGAACAAAGAGGTAAAGGACATTTATAGAGGCCTAAATACAGGCATGTACATATGTAAACATACATATAATTTGAGGGGAATAGAACTATGTACTCATATCTATATGTTAAGAATTAAGGTTGCAGATGGACATTGGGCCTCGATTCAAGCACTCCCTCAACACAAGAATACTTTGTTCTAATAATCCGGCATTCTATGATGCTCACCTTCCCAACACAATCGCTGAAGACAAAGTGGGAGCATAAGCAAATGTGGTGAAGAAAGCTGATGGTGCCTGGCTATAAAAAGATATACCACCTGGGGTCTTAAAGACTTGAAGACAAACAAGCAACCATCTAGCTGAGAAGCAACAAAACCCAAATGGAAGAAGTACACCAGCCTGTGTGATCATGAGATGTCGATGGGATCAGGTATCGGGCATCAAAGAACAAAAAAATCATATCATTGTGAATGAGAGGGAGTGTGGGGTGGGCACCCAAAGCCAATCTGTAGGCAACTGGACATCCCCTTTCAGAAGGATCACGGTGAAGAGACGAGCCAGTCAGGGTGCAGTATAGCAGCGATGAAACATACAACTTTCCTCTAGTTCTTAAATGCTTCTTTCCCCCACTATCATGATCCCAGTTCTACCTTACATATCCAGCTAGACCAGAGGATGTACACTGGTACAGATAGGATGACCCCTCAGGACCAGTGGTGAGAGTGGTGATACAAGGAAGGTGGAGGGAAGGTGGGGAAGAAAGGGAGAAACCATCGCTAGATCTACATATAACCACCACCACCCCTGGGGGGGACGGACAACAGAAAAGTGGATGAAGGGAGACAGCGGACTGTGTAAGACATGACAAAATAATAATTTATAAATTATCAAGGGCTTGTGAGGGAGGGCTGGCAGGGGGGTGGGGAATGAGAAGCTGATATAAAGGGCTCAAGTAGAAAGAAAATGTTTTGAGAATGATGATGGCAACAAATGTACAAATGTGCTTGACACAATGGATGGTTGGATGAATTGTGATAAGAGTTGTACGAGCCCCCAATAAAATGATTTTTTTAAAAGAGCTGTAAGAGCCACCAATTAAATGATTTATACATTAATAAAACTGTGATGAATAATCCTTATCAAATGGAGGGAAATGCAGAAGAGAATTTCAAATTCTCATAGAATCCAAACTTTCTAAAATCATGGAGAGTGGATGGACCCCTGAAATGATTGCTCTGAGATAATATTTTAAATCTTAAACCAAGAATATTCCTGAAATCTTAAAATGAGACACTAATATTAGTTCAACTGATAACAATCAACTACGTTGAACTTTGTGCTTTTAAAGGATCATTATATACAGAATCAAACTGACAACAGTAACCCGAAGGAGGACATAGAAAACTTAGTGGGCAGTAAGTTCATATGCATTGAGAACTGTGGCTTCTGGGGGCCCTGGTGATACTGTTGAGTAAGTGTGGTGTCGCTAACCAGTGTTAGTGGTCCATGCCCACCAGCAGCTCCTTGAGACAAAGAAGAGGCAGGGGCAATCTGATTCTTTAAGATTGACAGCCTCAGAAACTCTATACAGGAGTGAGATGGAATCAACTTGATGGCAGGGGGGTTTGGTTTGGGATGCCTGGTGGCAGTGGTTATGGTTTGGTATGCCTTTATTTAGGAGCTCTATTCCCTTTAAAGTCAGTTGTTCAAACCCACCCACTGCTCCTCCAGAGAAAGATAGACTGCCCTGTAAAGAGTTACAGTAGCGGAAGCTCTGTGGAGCAGTTCTGTCCCGCCCTGTCGGTTCTACGTGACCGGGAATAGACTCAGTGGCAGGGCTTTATGCCTGTTAGAAGCGTCCCGGTGGCTCAGGGGTCAAGTGCTCAAGTTCAAACTCAACTACCGTTTCAAAGCTTTGGAAATTCTGTGAGGCAAATCGACTTTGTCCTATAAGGTCACGATGAGTTTGAATCTACTGATGAAAATCGTTTGGGTTTTTGTTGCTGCTTCTTGCATGCGACTATAATTCCACTTGGATATACGTTGTTTTGTTGTATTAATGAGGCAGGATTAGCGCAGGGTGCCTCTGGAGTCTGTATCTTTAAAAGAAACGGAATGAATTGTGATAAATTGGGAGGTGGGGATGAGAAATGCCAAGTCCCATGATGACATCCAGTGGCAGGAGCTCAGAAGAGACAAGGACCTTCCCCCCAAAACTGTGAAAAAATACATTTGTGTTTGTGAAAGCCACCCCCATGTGGTATTTCTGTCCAGGCAGCACTAGATAATGAGGAGAAATAATTCAGAAGAGGAGGAGAAGAATGTAATCGATGTCACGAAATTGTACGTGTAGAAACTGTCAAACCGGTGTTAGATTCTGCTGCATATATTTTCCATAACCACAAAACAAAATAAATAAATAAACAAAGTAAAAAAGGGCTATTGTTGTTTTTCAAAAGAAAGACACCCCCCTAACTCCAAGGGTCTAACTCGCCCTTCCCAGTCTCTTCCCCTTTACGGGGACCACTTCTGGAGCTCTACGTTATCTTCACATGAGTCTGCTTCGTAGTCTTACCCAGACATGTGTCTCCCTGAAGGCAATTTCACATATTTGTTAAAACTTGCTGTGTGCATTTTGGAGGGTTTTTGCTTTGGGCCAGTGTTACCTTTCCTCTATTTGCCTGCATGCTGATTAGAATTCCAGGCATGCCTACAGCATTGTTTACTCACCCCCCCTGTAGGCTGTTGAGTGTTTTGCTTACCAGTAGCCCCACCTCGAGCATTCTGGTTCCTGTGGTGTGTGCACGGTTCAAGACCTGCACGAGGGATGGGCGCCCTGGTGCACGAGAGCAGTCACTCAGGGCAGCTTACTTAGAAGGATCCTGTGTTTGGCTAAAGCTCCATTACTATAGCTTTGAAGTCGTAATTTTTGCGTTTTCATTTTGCA
Source organism: Tenrec ecaudatus (assembly GCF_050624435.1). Classification (NCBI taxonomy): domain Eukaryota; kingdom Metazoa; phylum Chordata; class Mammalia; order Afrosoricida; family Tenrecidae; genus Tenrec; species Tenrec ecaudatus. The sequence continues at coordinate 139,245,682 of NC_134537.1, forward strand.
CTGGGCCTAGAAAGTAAATCCTGGGAGTGGGATGTGTGGTCACAAAGTTGCCTTGAAGGGACCACTCCTCGCTGTAAGTTACAGAAATGGTTTCTGAGATGCGTCTCACCTCTTCTGCTCCCATCATCAGTGGACAGAAGGCCACGTTGCTCCATACTTATTGTCCCACTTTTGATGGGCATCCTTCTGGTGAATATGAAATGTGTTTCATTTCATTCTTTTTCTTTCATTTTATTATTATTATTATATGTTTTATTAAAATATCATTTTATTGGGGGCACTTATAACTCTTATAATAATCCATACATCAATTGTATCAAGCATATTTGTACATATGTTGCCATCATTCTTTTCTACACATTTGTTTTTTATTGAGCCCTTGGTATCAGCTCCTTTTTTTCTCTCTTCCCCTACCCTCATGACCCCTTGATAAATTATAAGTTATTATTATTTTTCATATATTACACCAACCACTGTCTCCGTCTCCCCAGAAACCATTGCTTTTTCATCGAACTTGTCATCTGAGAGCACTGTAGAGTCACATACAGTTGGAGGTCATGTGTACCCTCCACCCGGCTTCCCCTCGATAGTTATGTCCTGCCAGCCACAGTGCTAAGTCACAATCAGGACACTCAACACACACAATCTACCCATCACATTCCGTGTTCCCTGGTTTGGGTTGAACTCATTCGTGTGTAGGTGTATGTAGTTCCACAAAATTTCATCACTTGTGCGAGTTCCTATATTCCATCACCACAAGGATCCATCCTGCTGCCTTTTGATAACATTATCCATATTCTTTTCATCTGTCTTCCACCCCACTTGGCTTTCACCACCTCTATCCATGACTCCCGGAAAACACTGAATGGTTATCAATTTCTATACATTTTTTTTTCATTTCAAGAGTGATATATATATATGTGTGTGTGTGTGTGTGTGTGTGTGTGCGCGCGCGCGCATACGTATAATATAACTTTGGGGGATTTACTTTACTCAAAACCATGTTCCCAAGATCCTTTCAACTTGCCACATGTATCAATAGTGCTTCCCTTGTTGTTGCGTAGAACCCTGTGGTATGGATGTATTGCAGGTGGTTGATACATTCACCTTTGAAAGGCAACTGGTTATTTCCAGGTTCTGGAGACTAAAGTTGTATGAATGTTTATGTTCATTTGTGTATGAACTTTCACTGCATTTTAAAGATGTATTTTCCCTGAAAATTGAAGCTGACCATCTTATGTGTTTACACGCTCTTTAGGTTTCCCTTTCTCTGAACCACTTCTTGTCCATTGTTGTAGTGAATCAAGGGAATCCTTTGGGAGTTCTTCATACTAATCTCTTTTCAGGAGTAAATGTTACAAGCATCTCCCAGATTGGAACTTTTCTTCTCTGTCTATGATGTCTTTAATTGAAGATTAATCTTTTATTTTAGTGTGATTAGACCCTCCCTCTTACCCTTCTCAGTGGTGCTTTTTGTATTTTGTTTAAGAAATTAATCCTTACTCCACAGTAGTAAAGATAAGCTATACTGTGTCCTAAAATTTTATAGTTTGCCTTTAATGTTTAAGTCTTTAACCCACTGCGGTTTGTTTTGTATGAAAGATGTTACAGAGAGGTCTAACATCATTTTTTACATGCAAAAATTATCCCAGGGCCATTTATAAACTTAGTCCACTCTTTGTCCAGTGCTCTACAAAGCAACTTATTGTACTGGTCAAACGGTCATATATTCTTGGGTCTGTTTTTAGGCTCTCTCCACTTAGCACCAAAAAAAAAAAAAGAGAGAGAGAGAGAGAAGATTTTTTTCCTTGCATGACCCTTGAGCCAGGGAGCTATGGGAGGAAAGAGGAAGATTTATTTCTAGGACACTTGCAATCTAAGGGGGTAGCCCTTCGGGGTCCTAGCTTTAGGTACGTGGTAGGAGAACGAAACACCATGCCTGCAAAGGAGGCTCAGCAGTGTCTTTTGTCTCCTCTGCTTCAGGAGGCTTTCATAGTTCATGTCTCTGCTCTTCACCTGAAAAGCAGCCTCCCTGGTCCACTTACCTGTCTAGGAACCTGCTCCCACTTCACATTTGATCTCTCGCAATTCTATCACTTGCTACATCAAGGAATTTTTGTAAAGATTGTTTTTTGCTTCCTTTTGTTGGGCTGTTTTTACAAGGCTCTCTTTCAGGGTATCGAAGTGGCCACCATCTGCCACGATCAGACAGAGTGCCACCCGGACATCAAGATAATCAACAGGAAACCAAATCGGCAGGCCAACTGACTTGGGGAGTTAAGCAAATTGATTTAGAGCTTCCCACTTCAATCCCTGATTATTCACATCTGGAGTCTTTCGAAAAAACCCCAACCTCCCTGTCTCTTGTCTCTCTCCAGTTAAACCTGGTATTCCCCCTGCTGCCAGGTTAATCTCCTGGAAACCGACTTCTTATCAAGCCACACACCTGCCCTTTGCCTAATGTCTCACTCAGCCGCCCACCAGCTCTACTGGGTCTTAATTAAGTCAGCCCAAACCCCTCTGCCTGGTCTCTGGATTTTAAATCTCTAGTCAGGTTCTCCTTCCACTGGTGCTGTGGTAAAATGATCCCCAAGATGTCCATGACCCAACCCCAGGAGCCTGTGAATGTTACTTCACATGGTATAAAGGACTGTGAGGTTAAAGAATTTAAAAATAGAGAGCTTTCAGGGAATTATCTGATCACAAGAGTCCTTAAGAAGCGAGATAACGTTTGTAACCTGTAATGTCCTCTCAGGAATTCTCACAGTAAGCCATCTGGATCTGGATCTGGCTCTGTCAGTACAAGAATTAGAGCTCAGGACCTTCTAAGTCCTGTACTCTTCTCTCTTTGGACGCTCAGGAAATAACAGAAAGGATGTTTTCCATATGCCGATTAGGAGTTCGTTCACATTTGGCCCTGGGAGGATATATGAAGTGGCACAAAGCCCTGAAGCAAGGGTTCTGTATTCTCTGAATCCTAGCCGTCGCCTCGCAGAACCAAAACTATATGTTAGGATCGGAATGGGCGCAACTAACGAGTAGACACCCCACAATAGGCATAGCTCAGTTTATTATACTTCACGTAATTTCACTCTACAGATACCGCCTTATGTACAGATTGAAGGTCTGGGAAACCCAGCCACAAAAAGGTCCTCTGACCCTGTTTTTCTGATAGCATGCGCTCTGGTTGTTTCTCTGTGGCCCCTTTGGGTCGTTCTCACAATATCTCAAACTTTTTCATACCGTTGTTACACGCTTGATGGACCACAACCTTGTGTAGCTATAGCTGTGGTGTGCAGTGGGAAAGCAAACATGCTGTGGGTCTCACGTTACTGTGATGTTCATGCTATTGCCAGAGTCTGCAACCAACCCCGCACTGTCTCCAAAGTACCTCTGTGTGTTGAAGGCATTATTTAGAGTTGACTGCTAGATTTATATTGAAGAATTTACATGTATAAAAATGCTATATGTGTGTCTTCCCCTACTTGTCTGATGGTCTGTCATACGATGGTGGCTGCTGTGTGGCTGCATTGCTGGGAGTTATACCACCAGTATTTGAAATACCAGCAGGATGACCCAACCTAAGCAGGTTTCAGTGGGGCTTTCCCACTAAGAAGAGACAATAAAGAAGGAATAGGGTGTCTATTTCTGAGGGATCCATCGTGGAACGTGGTCAGATGTAGTGACTGAAGAGGAGCCCCTCAGCTTGGGAGGTCCTCAGAATGCGAACAGGAAGAGCGATTCGCTCAGAGGCCTTGACCATGATGCTTTAGAAGGAAGAAAGCTTCTAGCACCTTCATGTAATAATGGGCCCCAACTCAAAATGGGAAGAAACGGCTCCCAAAACCCAATGGTATTTGTAACATGAATGGTACAAAGTACGAATCTGGGAAAGCTTGAAGGCGTCAAAAATGAAGTGAAATGCATAAAGATTGATATCCTAGGAAAGAGTGAGTTGAAATAGACTGGTTTGGGCCACTTAGAGTCAGATAATCATATGGCTGACTTTGCAGGGAAGAACAAATTCAAGAGAAAGGGCGTTGCAGTCATTGTCAACAAAGGACCTTTCAAGACACATCTCAAAGTACAATGCTAATGTGATAGAGTAATTTCTATGTAGCTATAAGGAAGTGCAGTTAACAAAACTATTGTTCAAATGTATGCACAAACCACTAAAGCTAATGATGAAGAAATGTAAAAAGTCAACCAATTCTCCAGCACTAAATTGATGGAACATGCAAACAAGTATATTCACAATTATTGGCAATTGGAATGCAAAATGTAAAGAAGGATCGGTATTTGGAAAATATGGACTCAGTGACAGAAATGAAGCTGAAGAACACACGTTAGAATTTTGCAAGATCAATGGCTTCTTCTTTGCAAACACCTTTGCTCAACAGCACAAATGGTGACTCCACACTTCCCAGTCAGAATACACAGGAGCCAAACCGACTGTGAAAGTTTTTCTGGGGGAAGTAAAAATGGAGAAGCTCAAAATTAGCAGCCAAAACAAGGCCAGGGGCTGATTATGGAACAGCTCATCGATTGCTCCTATGTAATTTCAGGTTGAAGTTGAAGAAAATTAAAACAGGTACACAAGTATAAAAAAAAGAGATCAAGTGTGTCCTGTCTACATTTCAAGAACAGATTTGATCCATTGAACATTAATGACAAAGGTCTGCTGCCCTAGGATGACATCAAGAACAAGACAGATGGAAAACATCAAAGTGGATCTCAGAAGAGACTCTGAAACCTGCTCTTGATCATAAAGTATCCAAAGCAAATGGAAGAAATGAAGTCACAGGGTTGAATATAAAGTGTTAAAAAGTAAAGTATTATACTGAAATGTGCAAAGATCTGGAGTTAGAAAACCCAAGAGGAAAAACACACCCAGTATCTCTCAAACTGAAAAAACTGGGGCGGGGTAGGGTGGGATTCAAGCCTCATGTTGCAATTTTTAAGAGTTCTCTAGTCAAAATGTTTCATCAAGTTGGTGAAGCACTGGAAACACTGAGGCATCTAAACCAAGAAATTCGGAAAACAGCTGGGTAGTCATGTACCTGGCAAAGATCCATATTTTTGCCCATGCCAACAAAAGCGACCCAACAGAATGTGGAAATTATCAAACAATATCATTAGAATTGCATGCAAGTAATATTTTGATGAAGATCATTCAACAACGGTTGCAATGAAAGATGGGTTCAGAAGAGGACGTGGCACTAAGGGTATCGTTGCTCATATCATATGCATATTAGCTGAAAGCAGAGGATATCACAAAGATATTCACAAAGGATCGCTGGTGGCCTAGTGGTTACAAGTTGGGCTGTGATCTGCAAGGCCCATAGTTCTAAACCACCAGTCGCTTTGTGGGAGAAAGATGAGGCTTTCTACTCCCAGAAACAGTTACAGTCCTGGAAACCCCCAGGATCAGTGCTACCATGTCTTATTCGGTCACTATGAGATGGCAGTGAGTTTGGTTTGGGGGGGCAAAAGTATTTGAGTGTATGGATCAAAGCTATGTGTAACATTAAGAAAAACGAGAATTCTAGAACACATCATTGTGCTTAAAGGGAATCTGTACATGGACCAAGAGGCAGTTGTACAAACAGAACAAGGGAATGTTCCACGTCGATCCAATGTTTCCAACACCATTTGTTGAAGAGATTCTTTCTTCCCCGTTTAATGTGTTTTAGCCCTTCACCAAAAATGAGGTCTCTTTTGATTTGGAAACCCCACGAGTGAACTGGTCTTTACCTCAAACTCACCTGTGGTCATTGGACTTAAGGCTGAAACTCCCTAGTGTGAGAAGAAGCAGATGAGTGATAGCCCAAGGGCCTAGAAGTGGTGGACATTGGACTTTGGTTTAAATCTCTTGCCTTAAGGTTGTCCGATCAATGGGGGGATGACCATATACTTACTGTTTTAATGCCCTCCTTGCATCGTTATGACATTAATATGGTAGGCATGGCTCTGCAGTGAATGAATATCATTAGAAGATTTGCTTATCATTAACTCCTGTTGTTTCTGTAAATAGTGTCCAGTCACTTAAGCGTTTAATATGCACAAGTAAACAATTGAGTTATTGTGTGGGGTTCATAGCTGGTCTATGCTTTAAGAGTTTCCTCTTCTCAACAGTGTTTAATATTCTATATTAGTGGCTAAACCAATGATGCTATCAATGTGAAGTGGTTACACAGTGGGTAGCTGCTCACACAAGGTCAGCAGTTCAAAATCACCAGCTAGCTCCACAGTGGAAGGATGAGGTTTTCTACTCCTGAGAAGATTGGCAGGTAGAACCACATGGGCGATTCTATCCCGCCCTACAGGGTCGCTATGAGTCAGCATTGGCTTGATGGCAGTGGAAGTAGTGCCCCAAGGGGGTGATTGATAATGTCCTCTAATATAAAGTGGCCATGATGTCTCTAAGGTGAACTAGAGACATAGAAACCACAAATGCATGAATAGACTTTGGGCTTGCACTTAATTCTAGCCCCAATCTAAGAAAAATTGGTTCTACATGTCTATTGCTACACTCAAACAACCAAGCTGCTTTAATCACGGCAGCTGTAATAGAAGGTGTTAAAACCAGAGAGTGAGGGACCTCTTGCTTGATTTTTGTTTTTCAGTAGTAATTTGCTTTATCTTAGAATTCCGTCCTGTCTATATTAAGTTGGTGATTAGTCTGTTTCTTTGAAGAATTCTGCTGGAATTTGGATCAGAATTGCATTGAGTTTACCTTCAGGAACATAGGAGCCTTAGTGCCTAGTGGCTTAGTGGGTCACCAGGTCAGCAGTTCAAAACCATTAGCTGCTTCATGGAAGAAGATGAGGCCTTCTATTCCCATAAAGAATTACAGTCTCAGAAACCCACAGGAACAACTCTACCCTGTCCTATAGCGTCACTATGAGTGAGGGCCAACTGGATAGAGGTGAATTTGTTTTGTTTTAATTTTTGGTAACATTTCACTATATTAAATCTTATTCACAAATGTAGGATATTCTTTCATTTATATAAGTATCTTTTGGTTTCTTGTAGAAGTGTTTTATAGTTTGTTTGTTTGTTTGTTGTCTATACCAAAAAGAGCTTGCCGACATGCCACCCTTTCGGGAGGTAGCATATGAGCAAGAACCAGTAGTTCTGAATGAAGAACTTCAAGCTGCATTGAAGACATTAGCCAAAAGCCAGGCTTCAGCAGTCTATAGACTGTCGATTGAAATGTTTCAACAGGCTTGTGAAGCACTGATGAAGCACTTATTTGTCTATGCTCATGGAAGCAGCAGTCAAGGAATTAAAAGAAATTTTGCATTAGGTAAATCTGCTGCACAAGACCTCTTAGACTTAGAGTATTGAAAAGGAAGGAGGCTACTCTGAGAACTAAATGTGTGTCTGACCCAGGCCACGGTATTTTCCATTGCCTTGTGTGCATGGTCAAGTTGGACTTTGAATAGGGAGTCTGAAGAGGAATCGATGGATTTGAATGGTGCTGCTGGAGAAGACTGTTGAAAGTACCATTGACTGCTGAAAGGACAGCCTGATCTATATCGGAAGAAGTAAAATCAGAATGCTCCCTAGAGGCAAGGATAGCAAGACTTCATCTTATATACTTTGGACATGCTTGGTAACGTGGAGGGGCAGGGAAAAAGAAGAGGGTCCCTAAGTAAATGGATCGACACAGGGGCTCCACGAATGGGTTTGGGTGAGGGGATGAGTGTGAGGCTGGCGAAGGACCACACAGTGTCCCCTTCTTTGTGAACAGAGTCACTAGAGGTTGTTACTGACTTGACGGCACCTAAAAACAACAGCAAGTCTTGTTTCTCTTGCTAGTTTTATTACTAAGTATTCTATCTTTTGGAGAGTAGTTGATTTGGTCTTATTTTTATTAATTTCCTTTTTCAGAGTTCTTTTCTTTGATATACAAAATTTTTATTGATTTTTGTTGTTGATCTTATAGTCTGCTATGTGGCCAAATTTTTCAGTTAGTGTCAGAAATCGATTTACCAAGTCTTTGCCATGTTCTCTATATAAGATCATATCCTCTGCAAATAGAGTTTTGCTGCTTCTTTGCCAGTCTGGATGTCTTTGATTTATTTTTATGTCTGATACTTCTGGCTCAGGCTGCCAGAGCTGTATTAAACAAGAGTGGTGAGCTAGGGCAGCCAAGGGAAATCCAAGACATGGTATTTTCAACTCCTCACCTGAAAGCCGGACAATTGTTAAGGAAAACCAAAGAAGAATTGATGCATGCGAATTATGGTGTTGGCAAAGAACCTGGAGGATATTTTAGAATTCCAGACGAACAAACAAATCTGTCTTGAAAGACATACAACCAGAGAGCTCCTTAGAAAGGAGGGGGTGAGGTTTCATCTCATGTACTTTAACACGTTATCATGAGAGACCAGCCCTTGGAAAAGGACCTTGTGCTTGGTAAAGTGAAAACTTAGGAGAAAAAGAGGAAGACAATTGAGATGGAGTGACACAGCGCCATGCTGCAACGCTGTCTCAAATGTACCAATGATTGTGAAAGTGGCCAAGGGCCCAGAGGTGTCGAGTTGGAACCACTCCCTGGCACCTACCAACAATATCTGCCTGCCTGTGCGAGCGAGAAACCACGCCACCGTAGGTGAGTGGTTTCATGAGTAGAAAGCGACTTTCTCACCTTGAAGTCACTGTCGCCAGGGGAAGCCACCAGAGGAAGACTTATCTTCTGTAATCCTGGCTTTTCTTGATTCCTTGTTCAAGTCCACACGGCACCTACCTGTCTCCCTTTGTGCTTGCTTTGACTGTGTCTGACCTTCTCCTTTTAGATCTCAAAGCTCATTAAATGTACAACAAACCCTATCCTGACAGTGCCTCGTTCACATAACTAGGAAAGACCTCTTCCCAAATGGGATCCCGTCCACAGGGTTAGAGTTAGGATGCCAACACCTATTTCGAGAAGCCACAATTCAGCCTTTAAGAATTATATCATGAAAACAGATCTTCAGAAGAGCTTTTATGGCAAGGTTTTAAAGAACCCATTGCTGTCGAACCTATTCTGACTCACAGCAGCCCTGCAGGACGGAGCGGAACTGTTGCACGGGGTTCGGAGGCTCTGAGCCTCTATTTACAGAAACAGACTGGCACAACGTTCTCTCTTGGAGCGGATGGTAGGTTTGAACCACGAACCTTTTGTTCCTTTGTTTGTTTGAGCTGAACGTGCTTGTCACTAAAGACTCCAAGTCCATTTTGGATTTACTCCAATGGCCCCACAAGCCCTTCCTTTGCCAGCAGAGCTCTTAACCGGGGTCACCTGAGATCCCTACTGGGCCAGGAAGCGTTTGGGAGAGTGCTCCGGGATGAAATAAGAAACTGCATCACGGAGGGGTGTGGGATTCCGCGACTCTGCCTAGAAGCAATCACCGCCGACGTTCAGACCAAAACGCAAGCGAGACCATGAGAGGATAGACATCCCACAGTTCAAAACCACTCGGGCCTGGCCCGTGACTGGCAACATCTTGAAAGAGGTTGTGGATGCTCGTGCGTAAAAGGGTTTGTTTGCTGTTCTGACCATGAAAGTTCATAAACAGCCACTCTGCACCTCTTCCGTCTGAAGCGAGAGCTCCTGGCTGGTACTTGCCCTCACTTTTGTTCCCTTATCCTAACCGCATGTTGTTATTCAGTTGATCAGAAATACGGAGCGTACGCCATCACCACCTCTGGAGCCATGGGGCCATGATCCCTGCTTCCACGGACGGAGCTTTATGCTTTGTCAGGGTGACAAAAGAAGGCCACACAGAGCTGCTCCTTTCTAACACACCGTTGTCCGCACAGCCTTACAACTAAGCGCAGCATAGCAACCTGACCTCTCCCAACCCCACCCCACTCTTTTTCTGTCTCTCCCCACGGCGTTCGTATTAAAAAACTTTCCTGAAAGATACAACTAATTCGTTGTTCCGAAATTAGGATTGTGAACCTACTCGCCTCATGTCTGTGTTCCGAGAAAATACAATCTCCTGACAGCAGGGACTGATTCCTTCTTTCCGTTGAACTCCAGCAACAAGCAAAGAGGCTAGCTCATAATCCTGAGCTAATAGGCAGGGCATGAAAGCCAGTTCGTTCCCAAGACACAGCTCCTCAGAGTTAAGAAGGGACTTCAGACTCATCGATTTGCCCCTTCTCAATTCTTTGGGATGCTACATAGTGGAGCATTCTAAACATGCACTCAAAAACCCATTCTATTGACACGGACTCCACCTATCATACAATTCGTAAGTAGGCATGCTTTGAGCAAAATCTACTCCAGTCTCTTCTTGGCTTTCGAAGAGCCAACTCGAACCCAGACTTTCCCCACTCTTTTCCTTTGTGTAAGCCCCTGTTCCCTGCTCGGCCGTCCCTCCTCTTCTCCTTGTCTTTGAGGTCTTCCTTTTTAAAATGACCCGGATAACCTGACTGCTTTTAGGAAGTCTGGTCCAACTACAAATTTCAACCCGACCCTCTCCTTCTGGAAACTCCTACTGCTAATATTAGCATATAATTTTGCTAATTTGTGTTGCACCTCCTTCCCTACATCAATAAGAGAGTATGCTCTTAAGAGCTTGCTTAGTAACTTGTCTTTAAGTAACTAAGACAAACTCACATCACTGAGTCGATGCAGACTCAGAGCGGCCCTGTAGGGCAGGGTGGAACTGCTCCTGCGTTTCTGAGGCTGTAACCCTTTACAGCAGTAGGAAGACCCATCTTTCTCCCGAGGAGCTGCTGGTGGTTTGAACAACTGACCTTATGCTTAGCAGCCCAACACGTAACCACTAGGCCTCAAGGGTTCCTTGTCTTCGGGGTCTTTAAAAAAAATTTCCTAGCGGCACCTACCACATGTTCCTTGGTGAATAACACAAACATAATGCTTGCTTTGTCTAAAGAGAGAGGACAGCCTCCACCGTCTATTGATATCGATTCCCATCTCCCATTCTGTTATCTCCAACAGGCGGAGATGCCAATCTGATTGATCTGATTGTAGAACACGGATGGGCTCACATTTGCTTCGGGGAGAATTCCTATTAAAAATCACTCATCTACTCAGCCACTATTTACTGAGAGTGTTAAGGGCCAGACGCTGCTTTAGACGCCGGGGATGTAGCAGTGAACAGACATGGAGCTACCATCGGAGCCAGAGAAACTGCTTACATTAGCAAATAAATGAGATCATTTCCGTGAAGAGAGCCAAAAATAGAAGTGAGCTGAGTGATGGGGTGAGAGTGGAGAGGTGAGCCATTTAGTTCAAGATGCCAGGAAAGGGCTCTCTCTGAAGGGTGACAATTTCACTGAGGTCTATGACAGAAGAGCCTCTCGGGGGAACAAGATGCTCACCATATGAAATGTTCTCTTTCTATTCAAAAAGTAGGGAACTGAAAATAAAGACATGACCACCTCTCTAAGCCTACTCTCTAGTGAGATACCCACCCAACGGCCATTGAATTGACACTGACGCATAACAACTCAACACGGGATTACTGAGGCTTGCACATCTTCGTTCTCCCAAGGAGCGGTGGTAGATTTGAACTGCCAACCTTGTGATTATTAGTTCAATGCTGATCCAACAGTCCCTGAGAGAGTGGATATGACAGGTATGAGTCTGTAGAATCTCATGGCTCTAGACACCTCATTAGTCACAACGACAAGAAATGCTACGACCTACTTCCCCACATCCCTTCCACCGACAAAGAAATGCTGCGCCCATCTTCCTAATGACCAAGAGCCAGTCCACGATTCATCGAGCCACGGCCAGATTGTACAAAAAACTGAGAAATGACCCACAGGAACCTTGGTTAATGGCAGTGAGAAAGCTTGGGGGGGGGGGGGAAGAACTGTGCAAAGTACTCTTAAAAGTGACAGTGGAAGTAAGAGTCCCTGTATTGCCGCTGCGAGTCGCTGGGTGGCACAGACAGGTAAGTGCTTGGCTACGAACCAGAAAGCTGGTAGTTTGAAGCCACCCAGAAGCCACCAGACAAAAGGTCTGGTGACCCCCCGCTGAGGGCTTACAGTCATGAAACCCCTGTGGAACACAGTTCTCTTCGGGCACACAGGAAGTCGCAGTGAGTCCAACCCAGGGGCAATGTTTTCTGTTTTGTGTGTAGTTTTCCAAAGATTAGAAGGACTTCCCAGGTTCAGCAGGAGCCCAAAGAGCTGGAGTCCAGTGAGAGCGGTCAAGATTAGCTGTAAGCACCAGCTCTCGGAGACCCACGCAGACCATGACGGCGAGGTTGTCTCTGAAGCCAGGGCGCTGTCGGAAAGGCAGAGGGAAGCCAGAAGATTTCACGTGGGAAGAGATAGGAATGGAGTCTCATGTGAATCTCTGATGCTGGCCGGGTTGTCAGCAAACAGGGTCCAGGCAAAAGTGAACGTGGGCCCTGAACTAAGACGGTAATCCAGGCGGGAAACCATGGCAGCTTGGAAAAGGGCAGGAACAATAAGAATAGGGATGATCGTGCAATTCCAAACACATTGTGGTTGTACGATATATTTGAGGGGCAAGGAAATGGGTCCAAGCAACTGGTGCTAGACTCTGATAGGAAACAACTTGGGGAGGGACAGACTTACAATTCAGTCTGGGTAGGAAGACCCCTGATTTAGACATGTTCATTTTGAGATAGTTGCTACACATGCAGTTAAATCAATGTGGGGAAAAACAATAAAAACCACCTGGGTTTCTTGTTCTCCTGGGTCAAAAAGAAGCAGCCTTCTCTTTCTGTTTGCCTGGAAACCTGTCAGCTGATCACCGCTCCAGGCTACACCTCGGTCATCAGAAGTGAAGATTGCAGGATTTCAGTTTTGAAGTTTGTGAAGCAGTAAAAGCCTCATATTGTTCTCTAGCTTAAGCTCCAAGCACTAGCCCGGGAAAAGGATGTCGCATAAGAATGAAGTGTTACTTTGATTTGGACAAAAGGAATCAGACGGTCCAGGTTTTTACCCCTTTGTCACAGCCAGATATCGGAATGGTTTTGTTGTTGTTGTCATTTTGCTTACAATGACTAAAATGCAATTTATGTTCGATTTATTAGTCCTGTCAGAGTAGGCCTGATTCAAAATGGCAAATACCTGCCCATCTCAGTTCATTAATGTCTAGGATAGCTATCTTCACACGTGCTATTTCCTTTTTAATAACTTCAATTTCCCTCCATTCGTGTGTCTGACCATCTGCATTCTAGTTATTCATGGATATCTACAGTTCTTAGCGGCGAAGAAGCTGTTGGTCTTATAAAATTCGATCCTGTGCCTGGCGAGTCCTGGCTTTGTTTCTGTCACCAAGGCCAAACGAATCCCTTCACCTCCTAACCCCTCGGTGTTGTCAACCCTCGCATCCCAATCGCCAGGAATTCTCAATGTATCTTGATGGCACATTTGATCAACTTCAGACAGACGGGAGTGGCCCAATTCCTCCTCAATTCCTCCATCACGCTCATTGGTGGTCAGTCCCTCATGAAACAATCATGACATTGACTGGTCTTCCTTGCAGGCACATGACTACTGTCCTGTCACAGGCAGCACTGTCCTTCAGTGGAGATCTTGAGACATGTGTTTCTGAAGATGAGCATGATGCCATTCATATTCGATTTTCCCTTCCCGGCAAAGTAAACCGAAGAATCATCCGATTTAAACGGCCATGCCGGTGCATTTCTGATCGTTTATACCTAGCACATTGAGCTCCATGGATCCCATTTCATTTTTGATGACTTCCAGTTTTCCCCAGATTCATACTTTGTACATTCCACACTCAAATTCTTAATGTATATTTACAGCTGGGTCTTCTCATTGTGAATCATGAGAAGAAGGTCCCCAAAGCTTGGCTGTATCTGCATCCTTAAGGCCAACTCTACATCAGGTAGGCAGCGCTCCCCCAGTGCTTTCCAACTTGAAGGGCTCATCTATCGGGCAATGTTCTGTTGCCATTCAGAAGGTTCCCAGAAGCTAGCTCCTCAGACGTGGACAGCCTATCCCACCTCCCAGGCTGCTGTTCATCTGGAAATGCGGCTGAAACCTCTTCACAACAGCTGATCACGGTGGTGTTTGAAATTCTAGTGTCACGGCTCCCAGGCGCCCGGCAACACGCAAGCCACCGCAGTATGAACTGATGGATGAGTGGTGGGTAGTGTGCTTCGGGCTAAAGGAGTTTGTTTTTAAAAGCAGGTTCTGTTTCTTGTTTAGCCTCCTTCGTTCATGAGTGGCTCCCTTGGGAGCGCCGTCAGAAGAAGCGTCCTCCGGCTAACGACCGTCAAGTGGCACTCCAGCGCTGACCTCACCTTGATATTTTCATGTCCAATTGTATCATTTCCATGTTCACATAACCTAACTAAGAACCATCGGAAGCCCTCTATCACGTCTCTCATGAAACTATGCACAATATTTCTAAGGGAACTTTGTAAATTTTTGGATGGCCCAGACATCAATCTAGGTTGTGATAAATAAGCACAAGCAGAGTCATCATTTGGGGATACTCTTACAACCCTCGGGGACGCCCCCGTGGCGCAGTGGTCAAGCACTCAGTACTAGCCTCAAGGTCAACAGTTTGAACCTTCCAGCTGCTCCAAAGAAGAGAGGGCTGGCAGGCGGCTTGGCAAAGAGGATAGCCTCATCGGTCCTTAGGGGCAACTCCAGGTGGCCTCTCAGGCCGCCGTGATTCACGGCAACAGATTTCCTTAGGTTGGAAGTAAGGCTTTCACTGAGACAGCAGGAGCAGTCCAAACAAAAAGGTGCCGCTGCCCACCTATGAGACTGGCTAAAAACCAAAGTATCACAACACAAAAGGCTGGCACAGAGTGAAGCAGCGCTCACTGCTAGCTGGAGTGCAGATGGGTACAGCCGCCTTAGAGAACAACCTGAACTTTCTACAAAGCTAGACATGGGCCGACCAGCCAGCAGTCACACTCTATGTGCCCAAGCCGGCTGAAAGTGCATAGTCACATAAAAACCTGACCACAGGGTTTTATAGCAGTTTATTCATAATTGGAAGCAGCCCAGATGTTTTTCAGTGGGTGAGTGGATAAACAAATCAGAGTGCATTCACACCGTGATCCAGGAATAAGAGAAAAGAAGCTATCAATCTGTCAAAAGACATTAAAATAAAAATTAAAAACACCTCACCGCCATCGAGTCAATTCAGACTCATAGTAACCCTATAGAATAGAGCAGAACTGCCCCTGGGGGCTCCTAAGGTTGCATGTAACTCTTTACTGGAGTGGAAAGCCTCATCTTTCTCCCAAGGAGCGACTGGTGGTTTCAAACTGCAGTTAGCATCAGAATGCCTAACCACCACACTGCCAGGGTTCTGTTAAATCTTAAATTCATATTACTGAGGGAAAGAAGAAGGCGTTCTGGAAAAACTACAAAGCAATATGATTTCAACTATGTAACCCTCTGGAAAAAGCAAAACAATAAAGGGTCAAAAAAACATGAAGGGGGACAAACTGCTTAGCGTTTGCCAGGAGAGGAGACAAGAAGAGGGATAGACACAGAGAACACAGAACATTTTCAAGACTGTGACCCACTCTGTGTGATCCTGCCATCGTGAAGAAATACCAGGATGCACTGGTTCAAACCCAGAGGACCACACAATCCCAGTCGTGAGCCCCACTGTAAACTCGTTTGTCTCAGTGAGTAAGCAGGTTATCAATATGTGATCACCAATTGTAACAAAGGTGCCACGGGGAATGTGAAGCCATTAATAAAAGAACAGGGTGCAGGTGTGTGTAGGGACTCTGGATTTCTGCACCATTTCCCTGATAACCTAAAACTGCTCTAAAACATGTCTTTTCAAACAGTACCTATTTTTTAAAATAGCCACTAATTCCAACCCCCACAGATTGATAAAAAGAAACGTCTCAGCAGCACATGCCACAGCGTCTTGGTTACTGATGGGCATTCGTTTGCTTTGGGCAGCTACATGTCGCCTCTGCATGATCCCAGATACACATATTCCTGAACACCCACCATGGCGCATAGTGATCCTATAAGACAGAGTACAACTGTGCCTTTGAGGTTCCAATGTTATAAATCTTCGCTGGAGCAGAGAGCTCCATCTTTCTCCCATGGAGCGACTGATGTTTTCAAACTACTGACCATGCAGTTAGCCATCCAGCCCCAAACACACTGTACCACCAGGATTCCTTATACCTAAATAGGCACACATATTTATGTGTATACATGTGTGCCTATATCAATCTGTTCAATATCCAATCCAAGCAAAAGATCCTTATTTAAAATAAATTAAAATTCTCTTCCTCTTTCCAGGCTCTAGAGCAGTGGTTCTCAACCTGTAGGTCACGACACCTTTGGGGGTGAAATGACCCTTTCACAGGGGTCGCCCGATTCATCACAGTAGAAAAATGACAGTGATGATGCAGCAACAAAAATATTTTTATGGTTGGGGGGGGATCACCACAACATGAGGAAGTGTATGAAAGGGTCGCGGCATGAGGAAAGCTGAGAACCGCTGCTCTAGAGGTTACCAAGTGAAAAAGCCACAGCCATGGAGTTGATTTTGTCCCAAGCCAATCCTCTCGAGGGGTTCTAAGGCTGTGACTCTTCATGGGAGCAGACGGTCTCAACTTTCCTCCACTGAGTAACAGGAGACTTTGAACCACCGACCTGGTGATTCGCAGCCCAAACCCTAGCCACAGCGCCACCAAAGCTCCTGTCTAGAAGTTAAGGCTGTGATTACATGAAAGCTACAGGATAATTTACTTAGTGTCCAGGAAAAAATTAAGGAAGGATCTCACCCTGTATGGAAGGATCATGATGGAAGATTTCTCCCTCATTGAGAAGATGCCCAATTCGTCTTCTTATTAGCAGGTTCTGCACAGCCACTCAGAGCATATTTCAAGAAACTTTTGAAATTTTAAAGAGTTTTGAAATGTTGGAGATTTTTGTTTTGAAGGCCTGAGGAAACTATATTTGAAATGAGGAATTGTCTTCCTTTCGTTTCCTTTGACCAGTTTTATTGGCACTTCCTCCACCTATCAGATAATTCCATAGTTCAATCACATCGGGAAGACTTGTGTAATCAGGACCACAATTGGTTTTAGAACAGTTTCTTCTTCCTCGGTGCTGTGTGTCGCTGTTTTTTCAACTGGGGCAAAAACATGCACAACGGAGCAGTCCCTACTTCCACCACTTCTATGAGACACAGTCTCCCTGCGGCTTGGTTGATGCGCGTTCCCTCGGAAGGAGCCCCAGCAGGTAGAGCAGAGCTTGGGAGGTGCTCTTCTTCTGGCCAGGAGTCCGATACCCACAGCCCGGCACCCCGCGGCTCTGCAGTGATGGAAGGACTCCACAAGGCTAGTCTTGACAGCTTTCCACCAACCCAGCCTGATTCTGAGCTACCTCTCCCCGCTCTCCACATAGATGCTCCCAACTTCGGGGTCCTCCCCGGTCAGTGTTCCCTAGCTCTGGTTTGTTTATTTTGTTGTGTTGTTTAGTGTGCCATGTCTTTGCTTCCTTACTCTTGTTTCTGCCTTGTACCATCCAGTGAATTCCAGCCCATGGCAACCTCCTGGGTTATAGGGCAGAGCTGCTCCACAGGGTGGCTTGGTTCTAATCTTAACAGAAGCAGATCACCCAGATGTGGCTTCCTATCCTCCGCCTCCCCTCTCCTCAACCACACCTCACCCCCCATCGCATCACTACTGGTGTCTGAGGGACTCACTCGACTGTGTTCAAGTGTATGCTCCACTCCCCCATCAGGTCTCTCCCGTCCACTCTCCCTACCCCAGATTAGTCTAATTGAAGTATTTCCCTCTGCACCCAATTTAATTCTCTAATGAGATGACATCTGCAATCTCAGGTGATAGCCTGCGTTTCCAGCTGAGGCTCAATTCAACAGAAGGGAAACGAGTCAAGAGCTTCACTGCACTGATGGCCTGACTGATATTTATACATGGAGGAGTGGGGGCACCCCGCGAAGCAAGGTAACTGCTGGGCCCTATTTCTTTCTTGGTGTTTTCTAGCTCGCTGGGAGGCAGTCACAGGTGCCATGCCCAGCTTCTTGCCTTTCCACCCTCTCCACTAAAAATAACTTCTCTAAACACCAGCCTCATCTTGCAGGTGTTACACACATTGTTTTGCGTGTAATTTATGTGGAAGGGTCATTATGCAGTGGCCATCAACTTTGCTGTCTGGCTTTTCATCATAACTGAGTATTTGGTGGGACTAACATGTCACTAGATACACATGGGATTTCTGTTTCAATTTTTAAGAAAAAGAATGTACTAAAGTTTGTCCCTGACTTCGACGGAGCAGAGGTCTAGAGCCCATTATCGCAGAGATGCAGGCCACATTCTCAAGTGCTGCCCCAGGAGGGAAAGAAAACACACACACAATAGCAACTTACGGAAAAAAAACAGCTTAGCATTTATGCTTGATCTGAGCCAAAAGCCTGAGAAGCGATACCTCAGCATTTATGCAATAAATATTAATGGTATCTTCTATTTGTGTAAGCACTTTACGGTGATGGAGACATTTCACCTTTGTTCTTTCTTCCCCTCACAGAACCCCGGTGATATAAAGGAGGACAAGTTACTAGGATTTCTTTTGGCCACGTGACTCAACGGTGGATCACAGACCCAAGGTCACAGAGTAGAAAGGAGCCAGAGCTTTATCCTCAAGCTCTGTAAATAGTCCGAAGCGACGTCTAGCACTTTCTTGCTCCATGATTAATAATGTGTTGTCCTGTAAATATGCAGCCGGGGTCTTTGCACCGCTTTCCCCCAGTCATCTGGAAGGTTTATGATGAGCTTGCAAGCATTCAGTAGCCCGGTCATCTGTGTCCAGTGATGCAAATTGCTTACAAGGCCAGTCCCAGTTAGGAATTCAGTCTATAGATGGGAACTGTTTTATCGAGATAGCACTGACTGCCTTATGGGGAGATCAGAGCTGTGACCACCATACATCATCAGAATATATATATATATATATATATATATATATATATATATATATATTCTGCTTGGATAGCTAGGATAACTTATGGGTATCCATGCACATTCTGTTGTGATACATTTTCAAAAAAGAACAATGATGTCATTTGTTACCACAACAGAAAAGTATAGCATTTCACTTATCATAATAAGCATTGAACATTTGTTATATTCTGGTGCAATTGGGGACTGTCTTAGTGATGTCTGTACCACAAGTTCTCTTTCCCTAAGATAGCCCAGCCTCACCAGAATCTAACAAATATCAATACTGGAATTCAAAGATAATGGAATTTTTCCACAATTGTGTGTGTGTGTGTCTGTGTGTGTGTGTGTTCACGTGAAGGAAGTTCAAAAAGTACCACATATAACAGACAGAGAGAGAAACAGAGATTTACTTTGGAAATCCGAAGAATTGCTCCACACATATGTGTGTGTGGTGGGGAGGATGACAAAATGACAAGTACAAATCTGTGAGTCATGTGACAAACTACAGACTCAGCTGGTTTGCCTCCCCAAATCCATAGGTCAGACAGCAAGAGGAGCGAGGTGTTGATTGATCTGACAAAAGTCTATTTATAGTCTGAGGCAAAACAAACACACGCAAAACTCCTTTTTCCTCTTCATGCCTTCCCCACATGAGAGAAGGCGATCTGTTTTACTTGAGACCAGCTGATTTGATCACATGTAATTACTTTCCAGCCACAAGCAGCCCGGTGTTTGAGCAGACCGCTGGCCCCGTAGCCTCGTCAGGTTGGTACATAAACTCTACAGGAACTAATGGTACAACATTCTCCACTCATCGTCGTCCATATTAAGCAAATTTGTATTTTACAACCGTTCTGCTCATTTGAATAACCCACTGGGGGAGAATATATTGATTGGGAGTGCTCTTTAATGGATGATAATTAATGTAATTAGGCTGAGCTATGCACTCGAAGGCTGCAGAGCTGAGTCTTAGCCTCCCTCAACAATACTGTGTTTTGTAGTGTTCTGTATTTATGTACTAGATAAGGTAGCTAATAATTAGCTGAATTCCATTTCAACTTAAAATATTGGGATCTACTTTCCCCTTATTTTGTATGTGAAAGTATGCATTCTTCTCCCACACTGAGGTTGACCAGTGTTAGTTACTACCAAGTCTGCTCCGATACCCAGCAACCTTCAGCTGAACATGAAATGCCGCCCTGCCCTGTGCTAGCTTCAAGAGGACTTGAATGTCTTAAGTCCATTGTTGGGCCATTGTGCAGCTCCATTGCACCAAGAGTTTCCCTTGTTTATCCTGATCCTGTATTTTACCAACCACCGTGGCCATTTCTACGAATTGGCCTTTCCTGATGCTGTCCAAAGTAAGAGGGTCAATGGTTTGCCATCCTTGTATGTAAGGGATATTTTGATTGTATTTCTTCTGAGACTAAGATGTCTAATCTTTTGACTGTGTGCATTACATTCAGTATCCTCCTCCACCACCACCACAATTTGAATCTATTGGTTCCTTTCTGTCTTTTCATTACCCAGCTTTTACACATAGATGCAAAAGCTGCATGTATATGAAGGGAGATGTAAATGAGGGAGAAAGATGAGGCATTCTACTCCCCTAAAGAGTTACAGCTTTGGGAATCCATAGGGGCAGTTTCTACTCTGTCCTAAAAGGTCTTTTTGAGTCACCATTGATGCAGTGGCAGTGAGAAAGAAACTCAATAACTTTTCTAAGATTATACTTCTATAAGTTGGATAGACCATTACCAATTCTGTATATTCCTGATTCTAGTCTTTGTAGCTTGTGTCAGTCCAGTTAGACTATAGACACAAACTCAGAGACACTCCTATGTGTATAAAAAGAGCTTTATATACAAGAGAGATTGAATATTAAGAAAACACCCTAGCTCAGTCCAGATCAAGTCCATAAGTCTGTTAATTAGCCCATAAGTCCAATGCCAGTGTATAAATTCCTCTTCAGACTCATGAAACACATGCAGTGACACCAAATGCAGGCAAATCACAGGCCAGTGTGGGGGAAGTCTTGTGGATCCAGTGGCGTTGTAAGTATCTTAGCACTGGCAAGGTTTTCCATGTGGCTTCTCTGGCTGCAAGTCTTTAGTGTCGTGCCACATGTCTTGTCAGTAGGGCATCTCTCAGGGAGTCAGCAAACAGAGAGAGTGTCTCCCACCTCCAAGGAGGAAGACAGGAATTCCCAGAATCCTCAGGAGAAGGCCATGCCCACACAAAAGGCCTCATTGGCTATGACCTGATTGATAGGCTAGACTCCACTCCTTCATGCTGAATCCTCAAATTGACATCAGCTTTTGTAACTACCACATAGTTCCTCCCTAGACCTTCACCAGAGGATGTTTCCTGTGAGATGCTTCTGCTCTGTGGAGCTTTCCTGATTTGTGCTCTAAATACTAAGGCAGTTTCCCAGGCTTTAATTTGTTCTAGGACTTAAATAAAAGTCATCAAGTGTGTTAGTATGGGTACATTAGAGAAACAAATCGACAGAAACTCATAGGTATAAGAGAGAGTTTTATGTAAAGGTTAAGTGAGCATCAAGATAACATCCCAATGCAGTGCTGCCCAAGCCCACAAGTCCAACATTAACCCATTAACCCATATGTCCGACACCAATCCACACAGTCCTCCTCCATCTCCCAAAACAGAGGAAAGCCGAGTCAGTGAGCGTGTAAGCATCTCAGCGCTGGCAGGGGTCTCCACATGGCTGCTCCAACACCCAGGGCTGCATGGGGGTAGTTCCATGTGGCTTCTCCTTGGGGATATCTTGCAGGAAGTGAGCCTTGCCAGCTGAAGCAAGGAACTGGCTAAGGCAGCTGCACCCTGGTGTGACCATCACAAAGCAAAAGACCCGAGAACTAAAAAGGTGAGGCTCACTGAGTCATTTATCCCTCCGCCCTTCAATTAATCCCACATGTGTTTATCGGCCAGGTTGGCACAATAAACTAACTATCTCAGCGAGCACACAGAAAAAAAAAATGAAACCACACCGAATCATGAATCAAACCCTTCATTTCCAGTAGGCTCACTTACTAGGCGCATGAACTGAGCTAATCCTGTAGTCTGTCGGAGCCACAGATGTTAGATGGCGACAATCATGTTTTCACTTCTTCCTGACGTGGTATTGAAAGGGAGAGCCGGAGTGAACAAACTTTAGAAATGATGAGGTGCTGTCGAGTCTGTGATCAGTGTGAGGGCCAGAGTGGGCGTGGGGTGCTTATCTCTATTTGGGTCATCAGACCACACGCTCCGGGCTGGGTGGATGCTTTCCAAGGACTTCAAGAGACTCCAGGAGCTCTAGTGAAAACCAAGGTCAAATCAAAGATGCGGTTTTAGAATACTTAATGTCCTCAGTTCCTCTAGCTTCCTCCTTAATCTCGCCCGAAAGAAAACTGGTGGGGAGACTGAAGCATCAGCTCCAGAATACTAGATTTGACAGCCGTCTTGCCACTTCCACTTAGCCTTCCTCTGGATCACCTGATCTACCAAACTCAGCACAACCAAACGAAACTCACCGCCATCGAGTCCATGCTGACTCCTAGCGAGCACTGCGGGTTTCTGAGACTGGAACTGTTTACAGGAGTAGAAAGGCCAGTCTTTCTCCTGAGAAGCTGCTGGTGGTTGTGAACCGCCGACCATGTGGGATCGCAGGCCCACGCATAACCACTCCACCACCAAGGGCTCCTCAAATTTAGCCCGGTGATCTCTGTTGGCCCTGGGCAACACAGAAGTCACTAGCTACAAGGGGCTATTGAAGCTGAAATTAAGTCAGACTAAAAACTTACTTCTGCACTTGCTTCAGCAAGACATGTACCAACACTAGAAAGGTAAACAAGACCAGTAAGGCCCCTGGAGAAGATGAATACAAACTCATTACGTGTTCTATATTTTTCTAGTCTGATGGAGGTTGGCCTGAGTCACCATTGAAGTCAGGTTTGTGTTAGGATGGCACTTGCCCAACGACTCCACAGGAAACACATGGGGAAGTTGAATGCGGACGGTGCATTGACGAAATTGCAAGGGATACGCTGTAACAAAATGTGTAGGAGTGGTCCCATTTAAAACTGAGGACTTGCTCTGTAAACTTTCAACCAATTCGGAATAAGAAGGTTTGGGCTTTCAGGGGAAAAGCAGAACAAAACAAAGCCAATTCTCGGAGGGCACGGTTCTCGGAGGGCACGGTTCTCGGAGGGCACGGTTCTCGGAGAGCACGATTCTCGGAGGGCACGATTCTCGGAGGGCACGATTCTCGGAGGGCACGGTGCCACACTTCAAGTCATTCCTTATCATGGCTACTGTCTTGGAAATGCAGATAGAGACATTTCCTATCATCTTAGAAAATTATACTGGGCAGCACTGGTCTAGATCATGCATGCAGCCTAATGCCTATTAAATTATTTGAGTCCATTGTGCCTCTAAGTCAGACACCACCACCCTTATATTTGATCTGTAGATCTATGCGCAATCTGTATCAGAGATGTTGACAGCTTAACCAACAAATACCTGATAACAACCTTGGTATGGTATATCTGTAAAAATATTCATAACTTTCTAATTTCCAGGCAACATAGTCACGTTAGAATTCGGCAAAGGGAAGCTTTAAATGTGCTTTGTAAGTGGTTCCTTCTACTTCACACGTTTTTCTCCCTTCCTTTTGCACCCAGAGGGGGGTTTCTCTTTTAAACCTTTGTCATTTAAGTAACCTCATTCCATTTTATAAAATGGGTTGAGTGGGCCCCTCTGCCAAACAACCTTGAAGCATAAAACCTGTAACAGTTCTCAGAAGCAGCTGCTCCCACCCAGGGGCAGAAGGCATTTTTTCCCAACAATTAACACTGAAGATAAAAGAGGGCATCCATTTCTATTCCATTTCCTAAAATGCTGACATCCACATCACTCATTTTTAAACTGTTAATTAAGTATGAATACCTCATAGTACTTCAAGGCCAAATTTCAAAAGTTTAAATACTGTCCTATCAGGTTTTCCCCCATTATACAATCTCACAGAACTTGGGAAGATCTAAAAACATTCATCTCTTTTTTGTTCTTATTTATTTTCTTTCAGTCTTGAAGTGAACTGGCTATCTTCATTTATTTTCCTCTTTTCCTGCGATTTCAAAAGTAACCACAGACCTAATAACACCACGCAATGGAAAATTTAGAAAAATAGAGAAAATGGTGTTTGTAGGAGAGGGGCATCTATAACCCCATTCATCTTTCCCAACTGCTCTTGTATGGCCTGTTTCTTTTTTAATAATCATTTTATTGGGGCGCATAAAACTCTTATCACATACATACATCAATTGTATAAAGCACATTTGTACATTCATTGCCCTCATCATTCTCAAAACATTTGCTCTCCATGTAAGCCCCTGGCATCAGCTCCTCATTTTCCCCCTCCCTCCTGCTCCCCCTCCATCATGAACCCTTGATAATTTATAAATTATGATTTTGTCATATCTTACACTGTCCGACGTCTCCCTTCACCCACTTATAGGGCCTATTTCTTCTATGGTCTTCTTATATCAATACTTGTGCTCCTTGTTGTTTTTGTTTTTCCCGGCAAAGTTATCATTACACCATTCACACAACTCTATGCTATCTTTTAAAAAATAAAAATACTTCTATTTTTCGCATGAACAACTATGAAAAATAGTGCTCCAAGTGGACCACTTACCTTTCACACATTCCTTCTGAACACAGCCCTGATGGGTAAGGTGGGAAGAAGAAGCGTCTCTCGCCCTCTCAAAGTGGTGCTATCGCAGACAAGCTGCAGGAAACAGACCTGCCTGCGGCTAACGGTGGGCTGCCAGGCCACGCGGGCTTTCCTGGTAGAGAGGGCTTTAAGAAGGGAAACTTTCTGCACCTGGGAAAATCGTGTGGCAGCGAGGAGTGGTCGAAGCAGGCACAACAAAAGCAGTTTAGACATCCATGTTCATCCTAAACAAAATGATCTCAGAATGTGCAACTAATCATTGGGGGCGGGGAGCAATATGTTTAAGAATTATTTGAATTTTAAAAAAAAGAATTCTTTGGAAGGGATTTGAAGGAACATAAACATTGATAATAAAAAAGGCCTTAGGTAATGCATTAAAAAAAAAAAAACCAATAGTCATTTCTCATCCACCTCTAAGAAAGCACCATGCTACTGAAAACCAAACAAATCCACTGCCATTGAGAGGACTTCAACACATAACATCCCTCGAGAGGGTTTCCAGGACAAGAAATCTTTCTGGGGACAGACAGCCACATTTTCCTCCCATGGGACAGCTGCCGGTGGAGTTGAACCTCTGCCCTTGCAGTAAGCAGCCCAACCAACGACTACCCCACAGTGCTACCAACGACAAAGCTCCATATATCCAGACGTTCACTGGGTTAGTTCAAATCCTGTAACTTCCTAAGGAGGATGTGGACTGCGACCAGAAGTCTCGAGTTTTCCCATGGATTTCATTTACATTTGTAGTTCAGAGCAGCATCCTCTGGTTCTTTGGGTCAAGACGTTTATAGAGTTCAGGTTCTCTGAGGCCTGGTGCTCTCGTGGGTTGTGAGTCGAGGTGGTAACCTCAAAGCCAGCAGTGTGAGCCCCCTGGGGACTCCGTGTGAGAAAGACGAGGTTTTCTGCTCCTGCAATGATGTACAGCCTCAGAGAGTCTAAGGAGCAAGTCTTCCACTGTGCCCGGAAGAGACGCCATGAGCCAGAATTAACTCAATGGCTGTGTTTTAGGGTTTGGTGCATTTGGGGGTTACAAATAACAGAATTCACCTCTGGTTAGCTTGATCACAAATGAGGTGGGAGGTTCTTGGGAAAATACTGAATTAACTCATGAAACTCAAAAATGAATTAAAGTTCATTATTTTGTTCTTTAGAAAGCTGTCATTATGCTTTGGCTCAGAAAATTCCCAAGGTCTGTGCCACTGAAGTCTCATTCTCAAATTCCTGGGTAAGAAATTGAAACAGTTCCATTAAAGTCTAACATGGACCTTGTATTGACCACCCTATGCCAGCGTTGGGAGTATCACAAAAGCAGGCATGGGAACTGGAAGCTCCCAACTCCAGTGTCCCCCACAGAGATCAGTGGTACCTATCCTCAGTGAAAGAGCTCCATCTTGTCCTGGGTGACATGTTTGTATTGAATTCTTTCTATTTGTCCAGTACTGCTATAACAGAAATCAACAGAAAGTAGATTTGTGTCCCCCCTCTCATCATTTATCAGGCTAGATGTCCAAATTCAGGGAACGAGCTTCAGGGTAAGGCTCTGGGGAAAGATCCTTCTCTCTCTTCCTTCAGCATCTATGGGCCCAGTGTCCCCTGAAGATCTCCCTGTCTTTTTTTTGTTTAAGAATCATTTTATTGGGGGCTCATACAATTCTTATCACAATCCATCCATTCATCCATTGTGTCAGGCACATTTGTACATTTTGTTGCCATCATCATTCTCAAAACATTTGCTTTCTGCTTGAGCCCTTAATATCAGCTCCTCATTTTCCCCCCTCCCTCTCCACTTCCCCCTCCCTCATGAACCCTTAATAATTTATAAATTATTATTATTTTGTCATATCTTACACTGTCTGATGTCTCCCTTCACCCACTTTTCTGTTGTCCATCCCCCAGGGAGGACGTTATATGTAGATCTTTGTAATCAATTCCCCCTTTCTACCCCACCTTCCCTCTACTCTCCCGGTATCGCCACTCTCAACTCTAGTCCTGAAAGGGTTATCTGTCCTGGATTCCCGGATTTCAGTTACTATCTGTACCAGTGTACATCCTCTGGTCTAGCCGGATTTGTAAGTTAGAATTGGGATCATGATAGTAAGGGGAGGAAGTATTTAAGAACTAGAGGAAAGTTGTATGTTTCATCGTTGCTACCCTGACTGGCTCGTCACCCCCCATGACCCTTCAGTAAGGAGGTGCCCAGTTGCCTACAAGTGGGTTTTGGGTCTCCACTCTGCACTCACCCTTACTTACAATACCCTTACTTACAATGATGTGATTTTTTGTTCTTTGATGCCTAATACTGATCCCTTCGACACCTCGTGGCCACACAGGCTGGTGTGCTTCTTCTATGTGGGCTTTGGTGCTTCTGAGCTAGATGACTGCTTGTTTACCTGCAAGCCTTTAAGATGCCAGATGATACATCTTTTGATAGCCAGGCACCATCAGCTTTCTTCACCACATTTGCTTATGCACACATTTGTCTTCAGTGACTGTGTCAGGAAGGTGAGCATCATGGAATGCCAATTTAATAGAACAAAGTTTTCTTGTATTGAGTAAGTACTTGAGTGGAGGTCTAGTGTCCATCTGCCGCCTTAATACTAAACCTATAAATATATGCATGTAGATCTATTTCCCCACCATCCTATATAAATATATTTACATATGCACATGCCTGTATTCAGATCTCTACAAATGCCCTTTGCCTCCTAGTTCTTTCCTCTATTTCCTTTCATTTTCCTCTTGTCCCACTATGATGCTCAGCCTTCATTTGGATTTCAGTAATTTCTCTCAGTTACATTACCCTTACCAGGCCTCTCACACCCTCCTTGCTACTAATTTGAGTCACTTGTTGCTCCCTTGTCCCTGGGTTGGTCAACACCACCTCCTTACCCCTGCTCCCACTCTCCCATGTCCCCCCAGAACCCTTGGTCCTGTTATTTTCTCCTCCAGACTGTTCATCCAGCCTGTCTTATCTAGATAGATCTGCAGAGATAATAATATGCACCCAAAAAACAAGACATAACAAGACGTGACAAAAAGAGAACACAATGATGGCAACAAAAAAGGAAAACCAATGACCCATAAAAGAATAAATTAGTTATTTTTTAAAGAATTTTTTTAATTTAAAAAAGAAGGAAAAACCTGTATATAGATCAAGGTCTGATTTTTGACCTCTAGGCGTGTCCTCCAGTCAGGTCCGATGAGGTGCCACACTCTGGCCCCAGAGTCTGTCCTTTGTATTCCCTCGGGAGCTCCCTGCTCTGCTCCCCCATTGCTCTGCCACATGCCTTTAGTGTTTTGCCTCGGTGTCTTGGGGTCAATCCGGGCCAATCCCAACACTAAGTCTCCAATGTTGTCCCCCATAGGGCCATGAGGTCAACAAGGGATGCCGTTGTCTCACAGTGGGATCAGCCATATGGTCCACTCTGTGTATTGGCTGTTCAGAGTGGGGATATCATCCTCCAGGCCTGGTGGTCCAGGATGTACTCCACTCTCTCTTCCTCTCCATTCACTTGCTCCCATGTTCTCTGATCAGATTTGCCCCTCTCCCCTATATGCAGCTTCAGTGCCATCCTCTAAAGTAAATTCTTCTGGGGGAGGGCCAGTTGTCCACGTAGCTGGTATGGGGGCTGAACCCTCAGGCCCCTCCACTGGCTCCATTCCCATGCCTTCACACTGCATTCACATCCGGAAACATCGGATTTAAGTCTGGTTCCTCTTTCCCTGTGGAGACACAAACAATACCCTCCCCTTGGGTGGGTCAGTACCCTATTCCCCTGCTACACGTCTCTTTTTTCTTTCCTCCCCTCCTTTTTTAGTTGGCTACCATATGTACCCCTGGATTTGCTCTGGCCCTGCTATACTACCTGCTCCCTGTGTCTTACTATCAATCTTCCCCTGTGTCCTAGACCAGCTTACCCCAGCAGTGGAAGTGTTACTACTAGACTCTAGGAGGCTCTAGAAGCACTGGGACCCCTGGTCCCAAGGACACACTACATTCCTAGGTCTTTTTTCATGATGTTAATGAGGTCCCTCTCTCTTCTCCCACCCTCTCCTTTGATGTGAAAGGCCTGGTGTGTCCCAGAATAGAGCTGTGCGCCAGGGATTTTCAAGGGCTACTTTTTCAGAAGCAGATGGTCACACCTTTTCCCAAAGGTGCCTTTGGGAGAGCTTGAACCTACAAGCAAGCACCACCCTAGAGAGCGAAGAATCATTTGAAGAAAACTCCAGAACCATGCATTGCATAAATTGTCCTTTGTGGTATATAAAAAGATGTCACACGGAAACTATGTTCAAACTGATGCCTTATTTAGATAATCTAAATTTATTAATTAATTTGTTAATAAATCCAACAAACTTGAATCCATTCATTTGCTTAATTAATGAGTAAAACTCCATAGGAAAAGCAGGTGGGTGGTACTCAAAAAGCTTGAAATCACTGTATCATGACTATGACAGATATGACCTTGTATGTGACCTTTGCTGTTTATGTACATAGTTTCTTCTTCTTTGTTGCCTCTCTTTGTCACTCGTTTCTTGCACAGAGAACCCCAAACCTAACTAAACTCACTGCCATCAAGTCCATGCCGGCTCATAGGAACCTTATCATTTGGGTAGACTTGTTCCTGTGCATTTCAAAGACTACAACTCTACCAGAGTAGAATGCCTTTCTCCTGAGAAGCAGCTGGTGGTTTCGAACTGCTGACCTTGTGAATCACAGCCCAACCAGTAACCACTATACCACCAGGGCTTTTTGCATATAGAAGGTGCTCAATAAAAGTTGTTTCTCAAAGTCTATTTCTACCCTGGGCAAAATGAAATTGTTGCGCATATCATTACATGAACTCAAAGCTGGGTTTGTGCTTCCCACATTTCTGTGGGGCTCTGCTTTGGGGTAACTAGCCAGGGGTAACTAGCAGACAGGGTTTCTGGGCTCTGAGTGGCACCCTTGAGCCCCTACCCCTCCTCCTCCCCTCCTCCTCCTCTCACTCCACATCTGAGAGAGCTCAGCTCCCACGCCCTCCCCAGAACAAGAATCCCATGTTCCCAGTCAAGATTTTACAAGAACAGTGTTTCCCTGAATCCAGCAATGGGAAACATTTAAAACAATAACCTATCTCTATTTATAAAAATCCAATCCATACAGGAAGAAAAAGTCAATGGATGAAGGCTTTTTGCTGACCTCTTAGCATCAGATTTAATAAGACAAAAAGAAAATATTAAACCTCCAATGAATTAGAGGTTGTAAATGGTCTAAAAATTAGCTTCAATGGTGAGTTTCAGGTTTGCTTCCTCTTTTGCTGAATTTGCTGATTTAATCCCCCTCAATGATACTGACTTGAAATTCGATCTTTTCAGAGCTAGGTTAAATTTTTTTCTCGCTCCTTCAATGTTCCAATTGCCAAACGATAAAGCTTGTGCCATTCTCAAGCTATTTTTCAGAGGAATGACTGCACAGAGCCCTGGTTTGACGTCACTGTCTGGAACCTGGGGGGCAGGACGGAGCGTCGGAGGCAGAGGCGGGTGTTTGCCGACTGAAAGACCAGCCAGTAGACTGTACTAGTCTGCAGCGCGCCACGCTCTCAGGGGATGTCACAATCGCCAGTCAGGGACAACTCAAGGCTCCAACGGTGGCAGAAGCGTCTAATTTCCTGTTTCCTAACTCGCAGCCTCGCAGCCCTGGAAGAACCTTCATTATCCCTCCAGCTCCGAGAGGGAGATTATAGCCTAGTGTCAGCAAGGTGAATACCTGGCCGAATATGGCCTTCTGCTGCTGAGTGGCAAAGCCTGCCTCCTGACACCAAACAATCAGTTCTGTTCCTGGGTGCATTTGTCCGGGTACTTTAGAGAAACAAATCCACAGAAACTCATGTAGAAGAGAGAGTTTTATGTAAAGGCTAAGTGCACATCAAGAAAACATCCCAACCCAGTGCTGCCCAAGCTCACAATGGGTCCAATATTAACCCATTAACCCATATGTCCAACACCAATCCAAAGTCCTCCTCCATCTCACATAACAGATGCAATGATGCTGACTGCAGGAGGAAAGCTGAATCAGTGAATGTGTGAGTATCTCAGCGTCTCCACACAGCTGCTCCAGCACCCAGGGCTACATCAGGGTGGGTCCATGTGTGGCTTCTCCTGAGGGATGTCTTGCAGGAAGTGAGCCTTGCCAGCTGAAGCAGGGAACTGCTAAGGCAGCTGCACCGTGGTCCGACCATCACAAAGCAAGAGACTCGAAAACTAGAAAGGCGAGGCTCACCGAGCCATTTATCCCTCCGCCCTTCAATTAATCCCACATGTGTTTATCAGCCAGGTTGGCACAAGAAACTAACTACCTCACTGGACAACTGTCCTTCCCAGCCCTGTTCTCCCTCTTAGTCTTCCTGTCTCTTCTTCATCTTCTCTCTCTGTTTGTATAGCTCTGTCTGGGAGGAAGCTGGAGCTCTCCCATAAAGTTTACAGACTCTGAATCCTAT
This sequence comes from Tenrec ecaudatus, assembly GCF_050624435.1. Lineage (NCBI taxonomy): Eukaryota > Metazoa > Chordata > Mammalia > Afrosoricida > Tenrecidae > Tenrec > Tenrec ecaudatus. The sequence goes on from NC_134537.1 coordinate 139,276,827, forward strand.
AGGGCTGCTGTGAGTTGGAAATGCCTCGATGTCAGGGGGTGGTAGTGAGTCCCACCAAGAGTCGCTGGCCGTGCAAACAGATAAGGCAAGAAAGGCCAGTGGAGACCACCCAGAGATGCCTTGCCGCAGAAGACAGTGCAGTGCTTTTGTACGGCCTTCCTAGCCACTGCCTTACAGCTCCCACCAAATGGTTTACTGGACCACAAGCGTATAAGGATGCCCAATTTATTATGTAAGTAAACCCCAACCCCTCTGCCACTGTGTTGACTCTGACCCATGGGGAGCCTGGAGGACAGAGAAGCGTTGCTCCTTAGGGTTTCTGCCCCAGCAGATGGCTTCATCGTTCTCCTGAGAAGCTGCTGGTCCTGCAGTGGTTCTCAACCTGTGCCTCACAATCCAATCCTTTTGGGGAAGGGGGTGTCGAACAGCCCTTCACAGGGCTCACCCGATTCATGACAGTAGTAAAATGGCATTAATGAAGTAGCAACAGAAATAATTTTATGGTTGGGGGTGAGGGGTCACCACAACATGAGGAACTGGATGAAGGATTGTGGCATGAGGAAGGTTAAGAAACACTGTGCTAGGGAGTTTGAACGGTCGACCTTGTGGTTAGCACCCAAATGCTTAGCTCGCTGTACCATCAGGGCTTCCACTGGGCAGTGGCTTGAAACTCCACCCACATTGGATGGTCATTTTGCCATCCTGCTAGGCTGACATAACGAGGTACTTATTACACACCTTTTTAACTTAGCGTCCCGGTGCTGAGAACATCCAAGATCTAGAAAGAACTCTAGCACCAAAGACAGAGAGAGCACCAGCAGCCTGGTCACTTGCCCCCTGAGAGAAAGCTGGGTGTCTCCCTGCAGCAGACTGGAGCGTGCCGCATGCAGCACCATGGCAGAAGCCACATGGGCCCTTGGGCAGAAGGCCTGGGTAGCAAGGCAGCCAGAGGAAGAGGCACGGAGCCTGGTTAGTGGGTGGCAGCCAGCAGCAGAGGCCTCGAAGGGCCAGTAACCGAAGTTCAGGAGATCTGGCGCAGAGGTCTGCCCACAGGCGAGGCAAGGTCCAGAGGAGGGCAGTTGCCGACCAGAAGCCTCAGGAGCCACGCCGTCATACCCTTCTCAGATGCCCCGTCGCATGGGGATAGCCAGAGGCAAATGTGACGTGAGCACAGCATCTTGCCCGAGCACAGTGTGCCTGCCCAGGGACATAAGCTTGAACGTGGGTAATTAGAGGAAGAGAAAGTGGTTCCCCTTTGAAAGTCCCATGTTACTGTTTGGTGTCTATGAATAATAATGAGGTGCTTTGCTTTGCCAACACCGTGGCAGTATCTTTACGTGTTCTTCTGGGTCCCAGATGAGCGCAGTACTCACGGGATGAGTGACAGAGAGGGGCTGTGTGCCCCGCTCCTACCCAACCATGGCTGCCTGGGAGTGTGAGGCATAGGTGCAAAGCAGACAAACAGACAGGCTTCCATGAGCTGATCTAGCTAACTGCCATCAAATGAATTCTGACTCATAGCAACCCAGCCGGGCAGAGGAAAGCGCTCCTTGGGGTTTCCAAGGCTGTAATCTGTATGGGAGCAGAGAGCCTCGTCTTTCTCCCATGGGTGCTGCCGAGGCTGCACTGCCGACTTTGGAGTTAACAGCCCACTCTGTTGCCAGGGCTGAAAACCAAATGAACCACCCGACGCCCACACGCGTGGAGTTGCCATGAGTCGGGTCAACTGGCAACTGCCTTGCGCTTTTCGAATCCACACAAACCAATCGCCAGCTCCTTGGAACTCAAGAATCTGAGTATGGGGCTCCACGAGGAGAAGTCAGAGCCAGGTCAGTGTAGTCGTAGCCAGGACTGCCATTGGCCATCCATGAAGAGAGAGAAGACATTCGGGAATCTGTGGTCGGAAAATGAAAGGGCTGTTTGTGTTTTGGTTTTGCCTTAGGACTTTAATTCATCATTGGTTTGGTGCTTGATATGTGAAGTGTAAAATAACTTGCCCGTTCAACAGAAATCTTAAATTGCCTGATCTATGATGATGGCGTCATCCCTGGTGCTGGCACACGTTCTAACCAACAGTACTGATGGTGGCAGTGAACTCTCCTCCCGGCCCTGAACTCATGGGCAGTAGCGCATCTGCTGCTGGGAGTCAAACACAAATTCACTCTTTCCAGTAAAGTGGCTATCTGGTGTGCGTGGTGGGGCGGGAGGGGGGAGGAGATGGGGAGAAACAAAGGTAGAAGTTTCCCTTCAGAGTTTGAGCCAAACCAAACCAAAAGGGCAAATCTTTTGCTTTCTAGATGATTTAGACTCATAATTCACTGCTGTCAGAGAGACAAAAAGAAAAGTGAACATTTCACTAGTTATTGTGTCTCTCCAAGTGGCTCCCAAGTTTGTAAGAGAGATCAGTGAGTCTACCTCCAAAGAATCTAAAAGAATTTAGGCCCATCTTGGTCCCTTAAGCAACTTCTAACCAAGTTACGAGTAGTCATCAACGAACTCAACAGCTGTGAGTTGGGTTGAGTGGATCCGAGCTCTGTTGGCTTGTACAGAACAACAAATTGGAAGACGGTGCTAGACCCGGCAGTGCTTTGTTCTGTTGTACATGGTATTGCTATGAGTCAGAACCAACTCAACAATACCTAACAATAACAGCGGCCAACCTCTAAAGTTCTGAGGGCACTATGGGCCAAATCTCAGTCTGCTAATCACAAGGTCGGCAGTTTAAACCCAACAGCCACTCCACGGGAGAAAAATTAATCTGTGTGCTACTGTAATGATTGACAGCCTCAGAAATCCTACATAGGGTCACTATGAGTTAGAATCAACTAATCCTATATAAGGTTGCTGTACGTTGGAATCAACTGGATGGCGGTGGGTTTGAGTTTGGTGAGATCCATCTTCTAGGAGCCCTACTGGCACAGTCGTTACATTGTTCATTTGCTAACTGGAGGTTAGCAGTTTGAAACCAATGGCCTCTGCCCAAGAGAAAGAGCTAGCAATTGGTTTCTGTAAAGACTTAAAGCTTTGGATCCTAATGAGGAAGTGCTCCTCTGTCTTCTAAGATCATCCTTGGCCTTGTGGATTGTGAATTGGCTATGAACGTCAAGTTCAGCAGTTCAAAACCACCAGCCAGCCAGCCACTCCCTGGATAAAGATGAGACTTTCTATTCCTGTAAAGGTTTACAGTCTCAGACACCCTCTGGGGCAGTGCTAATCTGTCCCATAAGTCTGTCCCATCTATCCCATGTGAGTCTGAATTGACTCAACAGTAGTGAGTTATGAGTCTAAATCATATAGAAAGCAAATGGTTTGCTTTTTTGGTTTAGTTTGGTTTGGTTTGACTTGGCTTGGCTTGGCTTGGATTGGCTTGGTTTGGTTTGGTTTGGTTCAAACTCTGAAGGGAGTGCATACAGCAGTGGTTCTCAACCTTCCTAATGCCACGACCCTTTAATACAGTTCTTCCTGTTGTGATGACCCCCCCAACCATCAAATTATTTTTGTTGCTACTTTATAACTGTAATTTTGCTACTGTTATGAGTCAGGTGACCCCTGTGAAAGGGTTCTTTGACTCCCAAGGAGTCACGACCCACAGGTTCAGAACCACTGGCATACAGGGACACAAATAATCAGCACAGTATGCTCCATTCAAAGCCATTGTGAAGAGAGGGGGGAGGGGTACCTGGTGCAAGGCATCCCATTGGACTGATAGCTTGCTAAGTAATACGCCCTCTCATTACATATGCATGTATTCTAAATGCAAGTTTCAGAAGCCAAACTTATCATTTTGGTTACTACTTTGGTACATTCTCCGTTTAGAAGACTGAGCGATGTGTAATTACAATGAAGGTCATGGGAAACCCTTATTTCCTCAGTGGCTACTTTTCTATGCCACTCAGGCAACACACTTTGTCCCCATTGGTCATCAAAGCTGTCTCCATCATCATCCATCCCATTTGTCATTAAACATACCCAAGCAGGAGGAGGCATGTTGTGAAATGTCATCAGGGACTATCTTTAGGACCATTCTACATCATTATCATCAACATAATGATTACTTTACCAAAAAAAGAAAAAACAACCAAACCACTGATGCTGAGGATTTTACCACTTGTGAGTGACCAGATGACAGAGCTTGAGACAGACCTGCCCCATCGGGTTTCCAAGGCTGTAATCATTCCAGAACCAGACTGCACATCTTTCTCCCATGGAGTGAGTGGCTGGTGGTTTGAACTGCTAACTTTTTGGTTAGCAGTGGAATGTGTTAAGCACTATGCCACCAGGGATCCTTAATGATTATTTTAGAGAACTGCCTTTCACATGTAGGATAACTATGCAGAAAGGCAGATAAGCAAGGAGTGAGCATCTGTGACGACTTTACAGAAGTTGTCACTGTTGTTGAAAATTCATGAATTCACTGAAGAAACAACTTTGCATAGGAGGTTGCTAGTTCAATCCTAGAGTTAATCACTTTGATAGTGTCTGTGTATATGTTTTCATATTGTATACGAGATGTGGCATTTTGATACTTTTCTTGCACATGATATTCCCTCTCTTCAGTCTTAGAGAAAGTGAGAATTATTGTTGTAGGAATGCAAAGAGAACGGAAGCTTCCAAATAAGTGTTTGAAGCCTACAGAAACACACTGGTCCTGAAAGCTCAGAAGTCTGAAAGATAAAAAGTATTTCCAAAACCTTAAGCACTTTATGTACATCTCATGAGCAAAGCTTGGAGGATCTATTAACATTTTACAGACAAAAGAGTATTGCTTGCCTAGTAAATAGTACCTATTTTCTAATCTGCTCCTCTCCCACTAGACTGTAAACAGATTTATGTGGTAGGTTAGTAAAAAATTATTGATACATCTATTTAAAATAAATAAACTCACTGCTGCCCCAAGTATTGGAGACGATTCCAGGGCATGGGGATCCTATAGGACAGATGGAACTGCCCCTATGGGTCCCTGAGACTGTAAATCTTTATCGGTTTAGAATGCCTCATCTTTCTCTTGGTGAGTGACTGGAGGGTTTGAACCTGATAGTTGCCAGCTCAATGTGTAACCTACTACACCACTATATGCATAGATTTAATCTGAACAAGGTGTGCTTGAACTTGTATCTAGTCAGCAGATGGCTGCGCACAATCCCCTCAGTGATACACTTCTCTTCCTCCCCGTCTAATGCCCTTCACGGATGCTCTTTGTGCTATGAAGGGGGCAGGGGGTTATTTTGAGGTCCTGGCTATTTATCAAATTTTTACCAAAACTCAAATGAACATCTTCCTAGATCATCAAAGCTTTGCAAAAACCTTACAGGAATGCTGTGCTACATAAAATCAGTTTTCAGATGGATCAAGCATTTTAAGAAAGATTGGAAAGACTTGAAAGATGAGCCAAGAGAGGGAAGATTGTCAAGCTTGGCCAATGAAGAAATGGTGACTGAAGATGGAAGATGGTCATCGAGTTACCATTGATGCAATAACTACTGAAATTGGGATCTCCCATGGTTCTGCTTCTTAATTTTTAAGTAAACATCTTAGTTTTGGCAAGTGTTTGACTTGACGAGGGCCCAACGTATTGTGTGAAAGTCATCTAGCTCAATGAGTTGATCTTTCCATCTGTCTTTTAAGTACAATCAAATCCAGTGATGATGATTTTATGGAATGAATCATCACTGGGAACAAGTCTTGGATTTACCCCTACTATCAGGTGAGCAAGTTTGCGTTAAAAAGATGGCTTTGAGAGTCTCTGCTGGTCAAGTAGAATTCAAGGCAGAGTCATCAGTTCCGAAGGTCATGGTGGTGGTGGTTTCAGATTTCAAAGGGACCATCTTGTTAGGTTTCCTCACAGGCATCAGGAGCATCCTGGAGCAATCAAGGGAGCTCTTTTTTTTTTTTTTTTTTCCAAGTCAATTCCAATTTATTGCGACCCCATAGGCTGAATTAGACCTGCCCCGGAGGGCTTTCAAACAAGCCATAAGCTTTGTGGAAGCAGTCACATCTTTCCCCTCCGGATTAGACAGAACGTTTGAATGGCCAAACTTTCAATTAACAGGTGAGCTCTTAACCACTTTGCCACCAGGGCTCCTTGGTGCTTCGAAGAGTCGGACCCTTTTTGATTTTATTGGGTCAGCTCTGGAATATATTTAGCTCCACAGTAGAAAAAAAATCTTAAATATCCAAGGATTTATGGAGTTCATTTATCCACTTATCTCTTTTTTTTTTTCTTCTTTTACATTTTATTAGGGACTCCAACAACTCCTACCACAATCCATACATATACATACATCAATTGTACAAAGCACACCCATACACTCCCTGTCCCAATCACTCTCAAGGCATTTGCTCTTCACCTAAGCCCCTTGCATCAGGTCCTCTTTTTTTTCCCCCCCTCCCTCCCCTTTCCCCCCTCCCTCATATGCCCTTGGTAATTTATACCTCGTTATTTTGTCATATCTTGCCCTATTCGGGGTCTCCCTTCCCCCCTTCTCTGCTGTCCCTCTCCCAGGGAAGAGGTCACATGTGGCTCCTTGTAATCAGTTCCCCCTTTCCAACCCACTCACCCTCCACTCTCCCAGCATCGTCCCTCACGCCCTTGGTCCTGGAGGTATCATCCACCCTGGATTCCCTGTATCTCCAACTCAAGGGAGCTCTTTAGGGAGAAGTTTTGAGACATTGCATCAGTGACACAAAGGCCATCACAACAGTGTGCGAGTTTCTTCAAGAAAAGCACCCCATCCGCCCTACAGCTCTGATAGTACCCCGGCAGGTTTCCTTTTGCTCTGAATACTAAAGAAAAGGAAAAGTATTTGAGTTCCTCAAGGGAGTCATCTCAAACTTGCAGCCCAGAATTCTTTAGGGAAAAGTTAAAAGGATAGAAACACTACCTTCAGAAGTATTCAGACCTACATGGAAGCTATATTGAGAAACAACCTCTTCACGTTTTGAGATCTTAGTTTAATTAAGGTTGCTATGGTTTTCTAGGAACACGTTTTGACTTACCCTCATCCTCAGTCCCCATCGCAGAACTCAGCAGCTAATAGATGAACCTGTGGTTGGGTAGATGAACCTATTGTTGGCTAATAGATGAGCCTCATTGTTATCTACACAAAGAAGGTGTGCCAAATGGGAGGGAAGTTGGGCTTGCTCTTTTTCATGATACCACCACTCAAGTCTCCGGTCTTGGTGACTTGAATGAAAACATATAAAATTCATCATCTGAGTTGTAGCTTAGATACTACTGATTATTTTTCCAGTCCCAAAAGAAGGCGGTGCAGTCTTTATCCTTAATCAGTCTTTGAGATGCCAGCAACATCTCTCTTGGATGATTTAAGCGTTGCCTGGTCTCACCAGAGAGCTGGGCCAGATCCTCTCTGAAAGTGCCTTCAGCTCTATGATCATACACGATCCACCAGTTATTATTCCTGTTATTTAATGTCAACCACTTGACATCCAGTCTGTTCTAACTCATGATCGCCCGATGTGTTTAGAGCAGAACTGTGCTGCAAGAGATTTTCACCGCTGTGACCTTTTAGAAGCAACCGCCAGGTCTTTCTTCTGAGGCACCTCTAAGTGGATTCAAACTACCATCTCTGGGGCTAGTAGCATTTTTTGTGCCACCCATCAATTCTAGCAACTGCTTAATAACGTGATAGGTGCTTGCATGGCTTGCGATGATGTAACAGTTGATCTAATATAATTCAATGCTTCTGCCACCTGCACCAAGCTCCCTAACTCTGCAACCCTGAATAGTTCTTCAAGGCCATCTCTTCTTCAACGAAACTAAGACATGGCTACTCTCTGCAACTGGGCTTTAAGTCAGTACATACCATAGCCCTGTTTCTTATTAAAACTCTACCTGGAGTTTCAGATGCTGCACTCAACAAGCCTTAAATGTTCTGCCTCCATCCCATTCGAATTATATTCCATCTTACTGCTATGAACTGAATCAATTGATAACTATATATGTTGGTTACAAAATACGAGCACTTCTATCACACTCCAAAAGAGCTGAATATGCCCAAACTTCACTGGAAGCCTGTGTAGACTTTTCCTCAGTCGCACAGGCTGATGCAGCCCCCTCCGGCAGACTAGACAAAGAATACCGAGTCTGAGGATCTTGGTTAACTCTCTTTTTATGTTGTTGAGGCCCTCTTTTACTCCCTAATCTTTGATCATGTGAAACAGAAACTGTGGTTAGGTGCCATCAAGTTGGATCTGACTCAGTGACCCTACAGTCCACAGAATGAAATATCCCCTGTTCCTGCACCATCCTCACAACGCTCGTTCTGTTTGAGCCCATTGTTGCAGCCACTGTGTCAGTTCATCTTGTCCAAAAGCTTCCTCTTTTTTGCTGCCCCTCCATTTAACCAAGTTCAATATCCTTTTCCAGACACTGGTTTCTCCTGTCCAAAGTACATGAAACAAAGTCTTGCCATCCTTGCTTCTAAGAAGCATTCTGGCTGTACTTCTCCCAAGAAAGATCATTGGTTGGATCTTCTGGAAGGCTACGGTAATTCCATCTTCTCCACCAACATCCTAGTTCAAATGTATGGATTCCTCTTTGGTCTTCTTTATTCAGTGTCCAACTTGCGCATGCATATGAGGTGATTGAAAGTACCATGGCTTGAGTCAGGCACACCCAAGTCCCCAAAATGACGACCTTGCCCTTAAACATTTTACAGAGGTTTTGGGCAGCAGATTTACCCGATGCAGTGTTTCATTTGATCTCTTCACTGCTGTTTTCAGGAGCGTTGATTAAGGATCCAAGCTAGATAAAATCCTTGACAACTTCCATCTTCTCTCCATTTAGCTTGATGGACCAGTGTGAAGACTTTGGTCTTCTTTACACTGAGTTGTAATCCATACTGAAGACTGCAATCCTTGCTCTTCAGCAGCAAGTGCTTCAAAGCTTCCTCACTTTCTGCAAACAAAGTTGTGTCATCTGCATATCACAGATTGTTAATAAGTCTTTCTCCAATCCTGATGCCATGTTTTCTTCATATAATCCAGTTTCTCTGATGATTTGCTCAGCACACAGATTGAATAAATATGATGAGGGACTACAACCCTGATTCACACCCTTCTTGGTTGTAAACCATGCTGTATACTCTTGTTTTGTTTCCACAACTGCCTCTTGGGCTACGTTCATGTGCCACATGAGCACAATCAAGTGTTCTAGAATTCTCATTCTTCCCAAGACTATCCGTGGTTGGTTATGGTCCAGACAGTCCGTTGCCTTGGCATAGTCAATAAATCACAAGTAAACCTCACTTTGGTATTCTCTGCTTTGAGTCAAGTTCCAGCTGACATCAGCAATGATATTTCACATCCTCTTCTGGATCTGGCCTAAACCTCTGGCAGCTCTATAAATCATTTTATTGGGGTCTCATACAACTTCTTGTCACAACCCATCCATCCATCCATGGTGTGAAGCACATTTGTACATTCGTTGCCATCATCATTCTCAAAACATTTGCTTTCTACTTGAGCCCTTGGCATCGGCTCTTCATTTCGGCTCTTCATTTTTCCCCTCCCTCCCCCATCCTCCCTCCCTCACAAACTCTTGATAATGTATAAATTCTTATTTTGTCAGGTCTTACACTGTCCAATGTCTCCCTTCACCCACTTTTCTGTTGTCTGTTCCCCAGGGAGGAGGTTATATGTAGATCCTTGTGATCAGTTCCCCTTTTCCCCCACCTTACCCTTACCCATCTGGTATCTCTACTCTCATTATTGGTCCTGAGGGGTTCATCTGTCCTGGATTCTCTGTGTTTCCAGCTCTTATCTGTACCAGTGCACATCTTCTAGTTTGGCTGGATTTGTAAGGTAGAATTGGGATCATGATAATGGTGGGGAAGAAACATTTAAGAACTAGAGGAATGTTGTATGTTGCATCAGTGCTATACTGTACCCTGACTGGCTCACCTCCTCCCCGAGATCCTTTAGTAAGGGGATATCCAGTTGCCTACAGCTGGGCTTTGGTCTCCACTCCGCACTCCCCTTCATTCACAATGATATGATTTTTTGTTCTTTGACACCTGATACTGTTATTCTTTAAGGAAGTAGAAATCCTCATCTTCCTCCCATGAAATGGCTGGTGATTTCGACCTGCTAACCTTGCCATTACCACCCCAGCACATAACCCAATATGCCTCCAGGGCTCCTGTTTAACCAATCAGAGTAGTACTGTCATTCCTATTCTACACATAAGGAATCAAGCTTATCCAAGGTGATTTAATGGGCTGTCATCACAAAAGTCGTTAAGAGCAAAGCTGAGTTTGAAACTCAGGCCTGACAGCAAAAGGTGGTGATTGTTGGACATTCTCCATTCTGTGTCTGTGTCAGTCTGGGTAGACTAGAGAAACAAATCCACAGAAACTCTTATGTATATAAGAAAGACTTTTATATCAAGAGGAATTGAACATTGAGAAAACATCCCAACCCAGTCCAGTCCAAGGCTGTAAGTCTGATATTAGCCCATATGTCTGATACTGATCTACAAAGTCCTCTTCAGACTCATGAAACACATGCAATGAAACTAAATGCAAGATGATCACAGGCAGTGGGTAGAAAGTCTTTAGGTCCAGTGGCGTTGTAAGCATCTCAGTGCCGGCAGGGGTCTCTCTGTGGCTTCCCCGGCTTTCGAAGTCTGATTGTGTCCATGTGCCTTGTCTTCTGCAATGTCTCCCAGGGAGTAGCAGAGAGAGAGAGAGAGGTGTCTTCATCCTCCAAAGAGGAAGTACCAGATTTCCCAGAATTCTCAGGAGAAGGGCATGCCCACACAGAAGTGTCATGAGCTATCTCCAGAATCACAGCCTAGACTCCACCCCTACACTCTTCATCCTTAAATTGACACCAGATTAAGTGACTTCCACAGTGGGATTCCAAACACAGGCAAGCGGGCTTGCCCTTTAAGAACCCTGAAATACAGTTTGGAAAACAAGATGGACTCCGGTAAAATTAAGTAGCGATGAATAATTGAAATAATGGTCAAGTCCCAAGAGAAAATTAATCTCAAGGAAGAGCAGGATTTGTTGCTACGGATCATCAGGCCATAATTGATACAACTGTTGAGCAGAAAGGGAGATGCATGAATATTTTCAAGTGTCAGTAAACACAGTTCATGTGTTGGGAATTTCTAAATAACTCTCTGAGACTGGAGGCAGGACGGAGGCAGGCAGAGAAGATCTGTGCCCTTGTTTTCACTGTGAAAAGACTTTGTGGTGTGAAGCCAAAGTGGCATCGTGGGGAAGCAGGGCGTCCAGGGTCCTTAGCCAAAGCTCTAAACCAGGAACTGGTTCGACGGGTGTGGTTGGTCTTCACATCGAAAGTTTTCATTTCAGATTTCGGGGAAGGCCTTGAGAACTCTGTATTTAAAAGTTGTGAAGAGCGTCATTTGAAGTCAACTGTGCGATATGCTTTGGATTTCGTTCCATAATGTAATACAACGCCGGGGTAAAGAGCTCTACTTCTAAGAAAAGAATCTTGAAGGGTTAGTTCAAGTTTAAGACTGCTAAGCGGGAGTCACAGTCTAATGACTGGCTTCCAATTTCATTCTCGTGCTGATAGATGTAACAAAGCAGCGTGCTCCTCCACGTTTCCATCCCGTGGCACAAGGAGATGCTAATGTTCTCTTTTCCATCTGCATTGCAGATAGGAGTCATGTGCACTTTCACCGAAGAGCACGTAAACTCGGGTTTTTAAGAAGCCTAGAAATAGAATGCCAAATTTAGACCTGTATTTTTACTTCTCCCTGTGCCAGAATGACATTCCCTTTGAATAGCTACCCAACTGGTTTGTTAAGCAAAACTCATGATTGGGTAAGTCAAAGCCAGGTTAAGATTTACAGAGTTATACCAGGGGAGGAGCACACTATTCTTCGTGTCTCTTCCTTCCCCTCTGCCAAAGAGACTGAATTTGGGGAGCCCTTGAGCCCGAGAGGCCATATGTCTATAAGTTCTCTCCCACCCCACCCCGGTCAGAGAGTGGTCACGGTTGACAAGCTCCTGAGCGCCCAGCCCAGGATTCCAACTCCCTTTCTGTCCGTTCCAATCCTGGTCTTTCTGGCCCTAGCTGCTCTGGCCCTTCCTGGGGCTGGGCTCAGTGCAGGATGCCTGTGTCTCCTTGTCCCCACGATCTCTCTTTTACCTGCCCTCGGAAATACTCCCTCCCCCAACAAAACCTGGTGTGTGTTCTTCCTTTTGAAAAACGCAGACATGGTTCTACCTGCTAAAAAAGGGATAATATTTTATAGATTTTAGTATGCAAGTCACTGTACTTTCACGTGTATTTAGCCTTCACAACCACCTCTGTGGTAAATATTATTATTAGACCCAGTTTGTAGGTCAGAATTTGAGCTCAGATTTAAAATGATTTACCTGTTAAGTGGTAGAATTATACTTAAACTCCCATGTCCTGACTCATTCCAAGAACTCACCACAAACTCTTGACTTATCCTGCTAGAAATAAACATGCCTCTTCTTAATTTCCATTTATTGCTGTGGGAACCTCTATTAACCCCTTGAAGTCATCTTTGTAATGATTGCTTCATCATTCAAGACATAAGGGGTTCCAGGTAGATAATGAATAACAGTATTCATTGCATTCACAGTATGGATTGGGGATGTTTTCATGCTTTTAAACAAAGCATGCTTTGCAGGTTTGACTGCCATAGTAAGTCACACTGATGTTGGATTCCACCGTGCCCTGAAAAGGAGAAAGAGGAAATCGTTTCCTCATGCTCAGAATGCATTTTTGACTTTCGAAGCTTTTTAACTCAAAATATACTGTGAAGACTCAAAAAGGACCTAAGGGGTTAAAAATGGTGCAGTTTGCTGCCCAGTCTCATAATGCTTCAAAAAGAATGGAATTTTAGACAAGCCACCAAGGTCTAAAAAGGTTGGCTTTGGAGCCAGGCTGGCATCGGAATCCAGCGTCCCACTTTTATTAGCAATGGGATCTTCAGGATGTTGGTTAACCTCTCAGCCTCAGTTGCTGCATATGTAAAAGTTGCTGCATATGTAAAAAAGAAGTGTGATAGGACCTCATTCAGAAGACAGGTGAAACCTGAAGCATGTAGAGCAGGGGTTCTCCACCTTCCTAATGCCGTGACCCTTTCATACAGTTCCTCATGTTGTGGTGACTCCCCAACCATAAAATTATTTTTGCTGCTACTTCATAACTGTAATTTTGCTACTGTTATGAATCATCACATAAATATCTGATGGTCTTCCCAAAGTCCTCTACTTCTATGTTGGGTTTGAAAATTCATTGTAATGGTTAAACCAAATTCATTGACAATCATCACGATTCTCAAAAAAAAAACCCAAAACCCTCACTGCCACCGAGTCAATACCAATTCATAGTGAGCTTATAGGACAGGGTAGAATTGCCCCTGTGGGTTTCTGACACTATAACTCTTTACAGGAGTGGAAAGCCTTGTCTTTCTCCCACAGAGCTGCTGGTGGTTTTGCTCTGCCAAGAGTGAGGTCAGCAGCCAGCATGTAACCGCTTCACCACCACGATAGAGGGAGATTAGTTGAGGAAGTTAACAAGTTCCTATAAGCCAGGAGCAGAAAACCTTAAGAACAGTCATTGATCCAAGCAACGCCTCTCTTCGGTCAGCAGCCAAGACTCTCTCTAGTCCTCAGTCTCTCGGCCACACAGTCCCTTGGCTTCTGCCTCTGTGGGCCCAGAAATCCACCCACTGCTCTGCCTCAGAATCCCAAAGTCTTGGCATAGCTCCTCTGCTCTGTCTATGGTTGAGTTATGTTGTTTGGTCTTCTCTGCTTTATTTTCTAACGGCCATTGCAATGGCTACACAGAACTCACAGATAAAATGCATGGTTCAAGGGTTTATTAAGGAAGTGAATAAGATTTAATGTCAGTGAGAACTGCTCAGGATAGGAATCAGGACATATTACAAAGTTCTTCCAGGTCTCAAATAAATGCCTGTGGTGGTTACATAATTTCATGTCAACTTGATAAATAAGTATAGGGGCGGAGTCTAGTCTGTCAATAAGGTCACAGCATGATGATGGCTCTTTGTGGGTGTGGCCTTCTCATGAGAATTCTGGAAACTTCCTCTTTTTCTCCCTGGAGGCAGACCACACTCTCTCTCTGTTTGACAAGCCATGTGGAGCCACGCTGATGGCAGCCAGAGCCCTGGAGATGCTTCCACCACCATTGGATCCACAAGACTTTTCACCAACCGGCCTGTGATCTTCCTGCATTCGGCATCATCTTCCTGCAGTGGCTGTGTGAGTCTGAAGAGGAATTTTTAGACTAGTATTGGACTTATGGGCTAATATCAGACTTGTGGACTTGATCTGGCCTGGACTTGGATGCTTTCTTAATACATAATGAATACTTTGATATAAAGCTCTCTCTTATGCAGATATGAGTGTCTCTGGATTTGTTTCTCTAGTTAACCCAGCCTAGCACACTGCCCCAAGGGGGCATACCACTCTGCTCGAAGCCTGAACCTGAAAGTACTCAACTCCACTTCCATGGGTCGGCAATCCTAATGCCCCGAATTAAGAGCCCAGTCTCCTGCACAATGGCATTCAGCTTTAGATGCCCCCGGGGTTGGGAAGGCCACCAATCTGTTCCACATTCGGGCTCCTGGGTTCTGCTGCTGATTCTCTGATAGCACAGCTGTTCTCTGGATCCAAAGATTTCCCTGCACAGATGTCCAGAGGACATCCTCCACTCCCGGGTCTTCCTGGCAAGGAAGACATCCTGCTGCTTTTCACAGGGATACTTTCATATGTAGCAGAATGACATGCCAGGGAATCCTGTTCCCAGGATTACCCACAGAAAGGCCTATGAGTATCTTTCCTCACATTCTTATCAGATTCCTGCCAGGAAAAGTTGTTTAGTGGGCGTTGGTGGGAGTTGTTTAGACTTTGGCTGCCTCATGCTCTGGTGTCAACCTGACTCCTTTGCTCTGTCCCATGGTCTCCATGCCACAGCCTCTGGTCTCACCTTCCAACAGAGCTCTCGAACGTACTTCACCGGTGACTCCTTCCTTTGCGGCCCTGAAATTTTTCTCCGTGTTCCTGTTCATTCTTATATGGAAGTGTGGGTTTTGCCTTTCTGCGGACTAGATCCTCACGACTTGCCTCACACCTCTCCGAAGGCAGACTCAGAAAGCATTACACCTTAATCCTGTCACCGACTGTGCACTCCAGAATGGGATTATCACCATGGTTTAGTCCGGGTAGACTAGAGACACAAGTCCATAGAAATTCATATATGTATAAGAGAGAGATTTATACAAAGGGTAATTGTACATTAAGAACACTCAAACCTAGTCCAGTCCACACCTATAAGTCCGATACATATTCATGTGCGATACCAATCTATAGAGTCCTCTTGTGACTCACGAAACACAAGCAAGGCCAGTAGGTAGAAACTCTTTGGATCCAGTGGCATTGTAAGCATCTTAGCACTGGCAGGGGTCTCCATGTGGCTCCTCCAGTTGCCAGGGCATTGGGGTCTGTCAGCATAGTGCCATGTGTCTTGTCAGAGTCTCCAAGGGAGTGAGTAGAGAGAGAGAAGTGTCTCCCACCTCCAAGGAGGAAAAACAGGAATTCCCAGAATCCTTAGGGGAAGGCCATGCCCACACAGAGGCCTCATTGACTATATCCTGATTGACAGTCTAGACACCACCCCTACACGCTTAATCCTGAAATTGACACCAGATTATGTAACTACCACACACCACAAGCATAGAGACTAGAATTTGCGATGCATCACAAAAAGGATTACAGTTGAAGAGCGATATTAATTGATTACATCAAAACCAGTCAAGGGGTCCATATTTGAGAGTTGAAGAATTAGAAGAAGACAGTATTGGAAGAGCCTGGAGAACTTTCCAGAAGCTGGAAGTGTGTGTAGATACCAGCTCCTACCGTGGGAGAGCTGACTTGTTAAAGAATGCTCAAGGACAGAGAGGAAGCCAAGTGACAGCAGCTCAATAAGTGAGGGGAAAGTTCAAGGTGAGAGGTGAGATTTGTGAGGCAGCTCAGAGCCAGTCAGAGTTTTTAAAACAGATTCCATAAAGTAAAATATTTGAGGCAGACATTTGGCTACATTACAGAGGATGAAATCAGCAGATGACGTGTCTCAGTAATGTGGGACAGGAGAATATTAACTAAATGGTTAGCTCCTGGGGGTGAGGGACAAAGAATAAAGCTGCAGAAGATTGTTTAATTATGTCTCAAGCAATTTAAGATCATTGTTAATCCTGTACATTCTTTATTGCTATGCAACATCGAAATAAAATCATCACTGCAGTTCTGACTTTTGTTAGCCAAAGCAGCCAAATCTAGAACAAAACCCTTATAACACCACATTTTTCTTTGGTAAAAGTTTATTCTCTGCCAATTAAAATGTCCTCCTTGGGAGACGACACAAAAAGTACATAAACTTGGTGGCCTCCAGGGAGGGAAACTGGGTGTCTTGTACAAGAAGTGAGAGGCAGAAGACAGACAATGTAGCCTATTGAGTTTACTGAGTTTAGAACTCTAGGGTTAATCCAATAAGCCTATAAATAAGATTAAATCCAATGTACAGTCTTCATTTACATTTATTTCATGTATCCTGATAAAAATGAATAGGTCGATAGGAAACATTGTTGTATATAGAGAGAAGATGGACGTGGTCAAGAATTTTATTTTGTTTGGATCCACAATCAGTGCTCATGGAAACAGTAATCCCAGAATGAAGTGACCTGGACAAATCTGTAGCACAAGACCTTTTTTTTTTTTAAGTGTTGAAGGACAAGGATATCACTTTGAAGACTCAGGTGTGCTTGACCCAAGCCATGGTGTTTTCAATTGTGGACATTGAAATATGGAAGACCAGAGAAGAATGGATGGGCTTGAATTTTGGTGCTGGAGAAGGATACTAAAAAGTAAAAAAACAAATGGATAAACCAACCTGTCTTGGAAGAAGTATGGCTGAAGTACCTCTTAGAAGCAAGGATGGCAAGACTTCATCCTGTGTACTTTGGACATGCTGTCAGTAAGGCCAGGCCCTGGAGGGGGACCCCGTGTTTGGTAGAGTGGGGAGCCGTGGAAAAGAAGAAGACCTCAGGAGATGGAGGAGCGTGGTGGCTGCAACAATGGGCTCAGGCAGGGGAACGGTTATAAGGATGACTCAGGACAGGGCAGAGTTTGGGTCTGTTGTGCGTAACATTGTTATGGATTGGCACGGACTCAGTGGCATCTGACAGCAGCATTTTATTATTAATAAAAATTCAGGATTAGCTTGTCCAGATCTCTGAAGCAGTAATTAATTAACTTTTGAAAGCTCTATCAGCTACTCTAATATGAAGTGATGAATCCAATTATCAGTGTCTGACAATGAAACATCTGCTGAGTAGACCGCTACTTCTGGTCCGAAGGGTTGGAGTTTTCAGTAGCTGTACCAGGGTCACCAAAGGTTTCTTCTCCGTGTGATTCTGAAACACATCAAAGCTTCTTCAGACCTTGTCTCTCCTGCAAGCTGATCTTGGACGGGCAACTTTCAGAACATGTCCACGACTGCGCGTGCGTTCCTTGTATTGACCACAGTCCGTGACCAAACCGAATACCAATCCATTAGGTAGAGTTCCTTTCCAAGGCACCCGGCAATAGGAAGAAACAGGTGCAAACATCCAGTCACATTCACAAGGTGGAATATAAGGGCGGTGAATCGAGGGAAACTAGAAATTGCCAACAATGAAATGCTTGAATACCCTTGTGAGGATACCCTTGAATACTTGTGAGGATTTCAGTCTTCTTTATGTTAAAATGTAATGCACACCAAAAGCTATATAATCCGATCTTCATCCGTAAGTGTTTCAAGCCCTTTGAGCTGTCAGGAAGCAAGGTTGTGTCATCTGATGTGAAGGAGAAGGATCCTCCAGCTGCATGTTCAGACTGGGCCACGTAAACCATTTCCTTAAAGATGAATGAGTTCTGTGAGAGTTGCAGTGAAGTATGAGACCCTGGAATACGAGGGAAGGTCGCAGAGGAGAGGTGGTGCTTGTTATCGGGGAGAATGGAATAGTACAGCATCTGGCAAAGGCAGACACTGCACTGCTTTCATCTCTGCCTCCTAGAGGAGGTATTCGTTTTCACTGTTAGCACTGACACGGTGGCTGCAGCAATGTGCTCAGACTTGACAGGTTTATGAGGACGGTATTGCAGATAGCTGTTCTGAGCTGGAGCAGACTAGGGGGTACGTGACGACCACCATAGGTCAGACCAGAGGGCAAAGAGAGAACACGGTGCCTACGAGTGGCCGTGACTTTCTTTTCAAGGGCACAAAAATATTCTAAAATTATTTTATGGTAATAGTTGCATAGCCCTCTGACTACACTAAAAAGTATATCAGATTATATGTTTGAACAGATAACTTTTATTACATGTGAATTATATTTCGAAAAACTGTTTTTTAAAAAGTCAACATAGCCGGCCCCACTATGAGACATGATGCCCCTCATTGACCCATAACCCTCCAAGGGACAACACCAGAGACACCGTGTGGGAATTGCACTTGATCTAATCCTGCCACACCGAGGCAAAACACTAAGGGGGTGCAACAGAACAGTAAGGGAATGGAGCGGCAAGGTCCCCAGGGAATGCTGAGGATGGACTTTGGGGCCAGGGCATGGTGCCCCAACAGACTGGACATTCCTAAAGGCCAACAAATAATCCTTGAACTAACAAGTTTTCTTTCTTGTTGTGTTTTGGTTTGGTTTTTGTCATTGGTTTGTTGTTGTTGTTTGTGTATTGTTGATTGGTTTTGTTCTGTCTTGTTTTTGTGCATTTTATTATCTCCGCAGGTCTGTTTAAATAAGATAGGCTGGATGAACAATCTGGAGGAGAAAACAACAGGACGGACAGTTCCAGGGGGACATGGGAGAGGGAGAGGTGGGGGGGAAAGGTAGTGGTGTTAACAAACCCAGGGACAAGGGAACAAGTGATCCCAATTGGTGATGAGGTGGGTGTGGGAGGTCTGGTAGGGCATGATCAAGGGTAATGTAACCAAGAGGAATTGCTGAAACCCTGGTGAGGACTGAGCATGATGGTGGGATAGGAGGAAAGTCAAAGGAAATAGAGGAACGAGCTGGGAGGCAAAAGGCATTTATAGAGGTCTAGATAAAGGCATGTACATATGAAAATATATTTATATATGAGGATGGGGAGGTAGAGAGCTATGTACACAAATTTATAGGTTTAGTATTGAGGTAGCAAAAGGACATTGGGCCTCCACTCAAGTACTCCCTCAATGCAAGAATACTTTCTTCTATTAAATTGGCATTCTATGATGCTCACCTTTCCAACACAACTGCTGAAGACAAAGTGGGTGAATAAGCAAATGTGGTGAAGAAAGCTGATGGTGCCCAGCTATCAAAAGATATAGAATCTGGAGTCTTAAAGGCTTGAAGGTAAATAAGCGGCCATCTAGCTCAGAAGCAACAAAGCCCACATGGAAGAAGCACACCAGCCTGTGCAATCACGAGGTGTCGAAGGGATCAGGTATCAGACATCATCAGAACAAAAAATCTTGCCATAGTGAATGAAGGGGTATTGCGGAATGGAGACCCAAAACCCATTTGTAGGCCACTGGACATCCCCTTACAGAAGGGTTTCGGGGAGGAGACAAGCCAATCAGGGTGCAATGTAACAATGATGAAAAATACAACTTTCCTGTAGTCCCTAAATGTTTCCTCTTCCCCCCACCCCTTACCACCATCATGATCCCAATTCTACCTTGCAAGTCTGGCTAGACCAAAGGATGTACACTGGTACAGATACGAACTGGAAACACAGGGAATCCAGGGCGGATGATCCCTTCAGGACCAGTGGTGAGAGTGGCAATACTGGGAGGGTAGAGGGAAGGTGGATTGGAAAGGGAGAAGCGATTACAAGGATCTACATATAATCACCTCCCTGGGGGATGGACAACAGAAAAGTCAGACAGGGCAATATGTGACAAAATAATAACCTGTAAATTATGAAGGGTTCGCGAGGGAGGGGAAAAGGGGAGGGAGGGGGGAAATGAGGAGCTAATGCCAGGAGCTTAAGTGGAGAGCAAATGTTTTGAGAATGATGAGGGCAATGAATGTACAAATGTGCTTTACACAATTGATGTATGTGTGGATTGTGATAAGAGTTGTATGAGCCCCTAATAAAATGATTTAAGAAAAATAATAAATAAGTTAAATGAAAAATAAATAAAATTTAAAAGTCAACATAGAACTTCTTAGTACCACATTGTAATTTACAATCAGGTGAACTATCGCCTTCAAAAAGAGAGAGAGAGTCTAACACTGCCAATATATATGGGTTTATGAAAATGGAAACAAAATTTTTTGTGTGTGGCAAAAACAGATGATGGCTATGTCAGATTACAAAATGAAGGATGATTGCATCATTACACAACTACCAAGCTATTGAGGATCATGGCCCAGAACCTTAACTGTCACAGCCAGTGCTACTCCTGTCTCATATCTTAGCTTCTTAACTTCCAGATGTATATCATTAATATGCAAAATAGTCAGAGAACAAGGCATATGATAAGTGAGGAATGAGGGTGTTTATCAACATTAAACGTCATTGAAAGGCAAATGACAGCTCACAGTAGCCCTCATAAAATAGCATGTCACTTGTCTTCAGTCTGGTCCTCTTTTACACAAAGCAGCCCCTTACATCCAACTACCCATATAACATCTCTACATAGATGCCTGCTAGGACATCTCAGTCTTCACTTGTCCAAAGCACACTGCTGGCCCTTGCCCCGGCTCCTTCTGAAGTCTCCCTCACTTCAGTTAAGACAACTCATTTCTTCTAGTTGCTGCGGGCCAAACCCTCGGTGGCAATTTTAATTCAAATCTTTTGCAATCCACATTCAATCTTCTCAAATCTACTTTCAAAATACATACATAATTTGACCACAATATTTTCACCACTTCCACTGCCACCTTCCAGATCCAAGTCACTATGATCTCTTATACTGAATGTCTGTAATAGACTCCCAAGGGGCATCAATCATCACGTCTCCTCTTGGGCCCCAACAATGCACTCTCGATAACCTGAGTCAACCTATTAAAGCATAAGTCAGTCAGCTCCTGTACCAAAGCTTTCCTATGACTTAAGGTGTCTGCAAGAATCCTGGAGTGGTGCAAACGGTGACTGTGTGGCTCACAGGAAGGTTGGTTATTAAAGTCCGCTCATAGCACCTCTGAAGAAAGGTCTATGGATTCATTTCTGAAAACTGTCCTTTGAAAGTCCCATCAAGCAAAGTTCTTCTGTAGCTCATGCGATGCCCATGAGCCGGGTGGGAGTTGGCTCAATGTCACTGGTTGAAGAAACCCTTCATGACTCACGCCCATCTTCACCATTAGCTCTGATTTCCTCTCCCACTAGTCTCCGCCTTGCCAATGGTGGAACCAGCCCCTTTGTCTTCCCTATTAGAATACTAGTCTTGCCTCAAGACATTTGTCTTCCTGTTCCCTCTTCCTGAGATGTCTCCTGAATTTCTCCAGCCCTCAATTTAGAGGATACATTCTCAGAATGTTTTCCTGGTTACCGTAATCAAAACTTACCCCCTTTTCCCACTTTTCATATCCCTTATCTTTGTTTCATCCTTCCTCCTTAGCATACATCACTATCTAGTTTACGGAGGGCCAGGACCCCTGGTGATTACACACTGGGTGACACTGTGGGTTGTGAATCCCGGGATCATCCAGAAAGAAGAGCCAAGAGCGAAGTATAGTCCAGACCCCTGAGCTAAGAGGAGGCGGCAGCAAAGGCAGCAGCGAAACATGGAATGGTACGCAGGGTGGTGGGTTTCCTAGCCCACAGGAGTAAGTTGAGAGCCTTCCGCAAGAGGCTAGTTGCAAAGAGGGGCGTCCTTTGCCTAGTGGAGAGAAGTGGTCAAGGGGCCACAAGGTTGAGAACCAGAGAGAGGTAGGAGTGCCTGCTGGCCCCCTGGAAAAAAAAGAGGCTCTCACACAAGAACCTCTATCTGAAATGTTTCTGATCCCAACTTCTAACCTCTTAGCTTCCTTAGTCAACCCCATAACCGTGAGTCTTGCCTGTGGGCTCCGTGTGGCCACTGCAAGGGATTATCAGCCCCGTTAGAGAAGCAGAGCGCCATGGGAGGGACGGCTGCTATCAGAACGGGACAAAGAAGAGTGGGGTGCCTGACATCTGTCTCCCGGGAATCAGCCTTGCGCTGGTGTGGAGCTGAAATGTCCTTCTTCATGGACCCAGAGGCGTCAGGCCTGGCCATCCATCATTCCATCCATCAGTTCACCTGCTGGAATTTGAAATGTAAGTGACATAGCTTTCCACAGCACAGCAATACGCAAACCACCACAGACGCACAGATTGACAGTCCAGCACTGTTATATAGCAAATGAGCAATAGATATCTGTTCAACATAGATTGAATAAAAATATCCAGAGAACAAAAGGGCCACATCCCCTAGGTCCCTAAAAGTGAGGCACCAGCAGAAAACCCTGTCTATTCTGAAATCACCTGACTGGGTGCACGTCACCCAGCAGTTTCTACTTGGGAAGGTTGTCAGAGTTCTGACCTCAGAGATCTGTCCTCCAGGGTCTCCGAGTCAGATTGGACTAGACGGCAGTGAGTTTTGTTTTGAGACAGAGTAGGTAAAATCCACATCAAGGTCTATCCGAGGGCACCAAGAGACAGACACTCACGGGCCACTCTGCCAGCAGCGCCCGCTATTGGGAAGTTACTAGTTTTTCGGTTCGTTCTAACAACGGTCAATTGATCTGGTGTCAAAAGTGATGCGGATGGCAGGGACTGCGGTACCTTGCCGTGTATAAACCTATTCGCAGACCTCGGCTGTTAATGACCCTATTCTTTATGTTCACGAATTGCGCTGAGTCTCCACTATATTCCGACACCTGAGAATAAAACTCACATTTTACATTGCCCATGATTGGACTTAGTTCATAGCATCTTCCTGTATCTGAAAACTCCCCGGGCCTGGGAGGGAAGCTGAAAGGAGACGGGTGGGAGCGGCCTGAAAATTAGGCACATGTTCTCAGAGGAGTCCGTGGAGCGGGAAAATGGGAAAGCCAAAGGCCTCTGTCAGAAATAACTGTGGTTTCTGGGGCCATGTTACGCCATTCCCCACCCCTTATGTTTTTTAACTTGTAAGGGTGCTAGAGATTAGCCTGATAGCAGCCCTACTGTTACAGAATTAATTCTCATTTCCATGTCTTTTTCCCATCTCCCTTTCCCTAAAACAAGCCCCAAATCAGGTCTTCTCTCCTCAGTGACACAGGTACTGCATTCATATAAATCTCTTTCCTGCCCAGATGCTGTTAAACACATTTTCATGAGGAGTAATTTTGTTCCTACAGAATACAAAGGCCTGGTGGTGCCGTGGGTTGAGCACGGGCCTGCTGACTGCTAAGCCGGCAGTCTGATTGCACCAGACAAGAACGTCTGTTCCTGACCAGATTTACAGGCTTGGAAACCCTATGGAGCCATTTTTTTTCTGACCTGTAGGGTCACTATGAATAGGAATCAGTTCAACAGCAATGAACTTGGGGGTAGAGGGGGTTGGTCTGTAGAACAAATAATGGAAGGGGGTGACTTGTCCCAAGGCACACGGCTAATTAGTATCCATGCTGACTTCCACCCACCATCCAACTCACCCTTAGCAAGTGTTCAGGGAACCCTTGACCTTCGATCCAGGAGACCATCGACTGAGATACTCATTTCATAAGCAAAAGATGAGCCAATTCTCTCTTTGGGGAATTAGGAAGCAGAGAGAAAAGAAAATTAAATGTTAAAATTAGAACCTCCCAGAAGTGAAAAATAAATAAGTGAAAGTGTTCATCATTCATGCAAAAAAAGCATTATACTCTTATGTGCAAACATTTTTAGCAAAATAGTGTTCCCACTAATGTTTTATAAGAAATGACACCCCATATATGGTATTGCTCTAGTTTCAAGAACGTATGCAGATCAATTATTTATAAAGCTGTGCTTTCTACATCAAGCCTTCTCCTTTTTGTTTTGCATTTGTTTTTCCCAGAGATATAACTCCAAGATTTTCTGTTATCTTTTATGCTTAAAAAAAAAAAGTAGTAGCTCTTATGTGACTGATGTCCCAGTATCCCAAGACATAAGCTCTCAGATGAACAGACACAGTCTATGCAGTGTGCATGACACAAACCCATTTTCAGGAAAAATTACTCATCTTATCTGGCATATCCTGGTATACCCAGACTCATAAATTTTTCTTTTTCTTAATTCATTGAATTTTCTTAAATTCTTTCTCAAATAGAGGAATGGTGTTGTCAATAAATCAACGAGGGCTCTGTGACCACAATGGCAAGCACTATCGATCTCTAGAACAATCGCCCTAAGTTTGATCCTGTTCTCTCTACCCTTGGGTTCCATTCTTTTGTACGTCCCAACTCTCACCATCCTCCAACACAACCAGAAAGCAATAGAGAAAAATGCAAGTCGACTGGTTCAGTGGCATTTGCTTACCTGGGAAGGGCTTTGTTCTCAGACACACCAAAGTGCGTCAGATCCAGCAGCCCCCGCCCCCAACAGGCTGATGTATAAGACACATGCGCAGGTGCACACACACACACACACATCGTGTTCTCCCCATAAACTGCAGCGGTAACAAAGGTCAAAGCATCCCCAATCCTCAGGATACAGATCGTGTGTCGCCTAATAACAACAACCCTGAAGGAGAGCTCATTCTTTTTCTTTGAGCATCTCACACAGAACACGGACATGGTCCTCACAGGTTCACAGAGGATCCCTGCACCCTGGACTCAAGAAATGTCACAGAAAGGGACTTGCACCAGAAAACTCATCAAAGATGGTGAGAACAAAGAATAACCTGAAATCAACCACCATGTCAGACCTACTAGGATGGTTATGCTCAAGAACACAGGACATTATAAAGTGCTGGTAGGTGTGGAAAAATTGAAACTGGGCTGCACTGCTGGTACGGATGTAAAACAGTGTAGCTGCTGTTAGCAATCGGCTTGGTGGTTCAGTTAAACCTAGAACTATCTTATGACCCAGAAGTCTCACTCCTCAGTACATACCCAAACAAATCCACAGTCACTCATGGCCGTAGCAGCCATGGCCACAAAAGCCAAAAGGTGGAAATGGCCCAATTGCCCACTATGTTAGACCAGGTTGACTACAGAAACAAATCCATGGGCATATATAGGTGCAAGAAAGAACTTTATATCAAGAAGTGATTGTATATCAGGACAACATTCCAGCCCAGTCTAGATTAAGTCCATAAATCTGATACTAGTCCATAAATCCAATAGTAGTTCATAAATCATCCCTCTTCAGACTCACGCAACCACAAGCAATGATGCAAAATGCAGGAAGATCATAGGCCGGTAGGTGCACAATCTTGTGGATCCAATGGTGGTGTATGCATCTCCGGGGCTCCGGCAGGTCTCCAAGTGACTCAGTGGCAGGAAGGTGAAGGCAGAGGAAGAGAGGGAGTGCTCAGGATCATTCTTATGAGAAGGCCATGCCCACATGGAAGTACCATCAAGCTGTGACCCGATTGACAGGCTAGACTCCACCCCTTCACTCTATTTATTAAATTTACATGAGATTATGTAACTACCACACCCACCCATGCGTGAATAAAATTTAATACACACACTTAGCAGAATATTATTCAGCTACTAAAATGGATGAATCACCAACACGTGTTACAACATGAATGAACCTTGAAACGATTGTGCTAACTGAAAAAAGCCAAGCAACTACCAAAAGAGGGCCCCCTGATGTTTGGGTCCATTTATATTAAATATACAAAAATCAGTAAACCTGACAATGCAGCTGGTGGCTGGCAGACACTGGAGGGACGAAAGTAGCTGTTTAAAGAGCAGGTTTTCTTTATGGGATAAAAGAAGAGTTTTCTAGGGAGAGTTTTTGTGGATGTGCTAAAGTGCCCCAAATTGTTCACTTAGGAATGGCTGCTTGTCTGTCACATAAATTTTTACTTCAATTTTTAAAAATTCTCAGCCAAGTTAAAAATTATAGCCACCATTTATTGGGCAATGATGCTGTCATAGGAAGTATTTTTTTTACATTTCACTAGGGGCTCATACAACTCTTATCACAATCCAACATATACATACATCAATTGTATAAAGCACATCCGTACATTCATTGCCCTCATCATTTTCAAAGCATTTGCTCTCCACCTAAGCCCTTTGCATCAGATCCTTTTTTCCCCTCCCTCCCCGCTCCCCCCTCCCTCATGAGCCCTTGATAATTTATAGATTGTTATTTTGTCATATCTTGCCCTATCCGGAGTCTCCCTTCCCCCCCTTCTCTGCCATCTGTCTCCCAGGGAGGAGGTCACATGTGGATCCTTGTAATCAGTTCCCCCTTTCCAACCCACTCACCCTCCACTCTCCCAGCCTCGCCCCTCATACCCCTGGTCCTGAAGGTATCATCCACCCTGGATTCCCTGTGCCTCCAGCCCCCATATGCAGCAGTGTACAACCTCTGCCCTATCCAGTCCTGCAAGGTCGAATTCGGATCATGGTAGTTGAGGGGAGGAAGCATCCAGGATCTGGGGGAAAGCTGTGTTCTTTATCGGTACTACATCACACCCTGACTGACCCATCTCCTCTCCTAAACCCCTCTATGAGGGGATCTCCATTGGCCGACACTTGGGCCTTGGGTCTCCACTCTGCACTTCCTCCTTCATTCACTATGGTATATATATATATTTTTTTTTTCATGATGCCTTATACCTGGTCCCTTTGGCACCTCGTGATCGCACAGGCTGGTGTGCTTCTTCCATGTGGGCTTTGTTGCTTCTGAGCTAGATGGCTGCTTGTTCACCTTCAAGCCTTTAAGACCCCAGACACTATCTTTCGATAGCCGGGCACCATCAGCTTTCTTCACCACATTTGCTTATGCACCCGTTTGTCTTCAGCGATCGCGTATCATGGAGGTGTGCAGCCAATGATAGGATTTTTTGTTCTTTGATGTATAGGCAGTATTTTAAGGACTAGTAGACGCTACAACCTTACCAAAATCTCCTGAGAAAACTGTAATTAACACGATGTCCAGATAAGACTCCACCACCTTCCTGGCAGGTGGTCATTCTGTGGTGGTTTGCACGTTGCTAGAATCTAAGCTATGTTTCCAATCTTTCAAATACCAGCAGGGTCACCACGGTGGACAGATTTCTGTGGAAGGCAAAGTAGGAATAAAGGCGTGGCAGTCTACTTCTGAAAATTTGCCAACAAAACCCCTCCGAATCCCAACAGACTATTGTTCATCTAGTGCCAGAAGATGAGCTTTCTGGGATGGAATGCACCCAGAACACACGCTGGCTGCCACCCCGGAGACGTCAGCAAACCAGTGCTTGTGAAGGTGGCTGTGTTTGATTCTCCTGTAAAAGGGGTCAATGCTGACTCACCAGCACATAGCAACAGAGAAGGTAAGCGAGGTCAGGAAGAGGACACAGTCATGTCCGTGTTCAGAATCACAGCTGTCGCATTCCATTGTTCAAAAAGCACTTAATAAGAGCATCCTATGAGCCAAACCCTGTCCTAGGAACTAGGGGTAAACTAGGGAGCTTCTATTTTAGTAAAAGAAAAAGACCATCGACAAGCAAATGTGTATTCACCTGAATGTTGTTGCTGTTGTGAAGGACCACCCAGGCGGCTCTTGCCCATAGCGACCCTGTGCCCAACAGAACAAAACACTGCCCAGTCCCGCACCACCTCACAATCGTTCCTGTGCCTCCGCCCATTGTTGCAGACCGTGATGCCTTCCTCTTTTCCACGGTCCTCTCCTCTACCGAACCCGATGTCCTTCTCCAGGGGTTGGTCTCTCTTGACAATGTGTCCAAAGCACCTGAGATGAAGGAAGTCTTGCCATCCTTAAGGGGCACTCTGACAGTATTTCCTCCAAGACAGATTGGTGTGTCATTTTAAGAGCTTGTGGCACTTTCAATGTTCTTCTCCAGCATGGCAATGCAAATGCACTGATTCTTCTTGGGTCTTCCTTATTCGTGTCCAATTTTCACATGCAAATGAGGCAATTGAAAATACCATGGCTTGAGTCAGCTCGTCCTCAAAGAAACATCCTTCCTTTTCAATACTCTAAGGGAGGCTTGTGCACTACAATGCAACCTGTCCTTTGATTTCTTGACTGCTGCTTCCATGAGCATTGGCTGTGGACCCAAGCAAGGTGAACTCATGGACAACTTCAACCTTTTCTTCAGTTATCATGATGTTACCTATTGTGAGGATTGTGATCTTCTTCACACTGAGTTGTGGCCCACACTGAAGGCTGCAGTCTTGATCTTCATCAGCAAGTGCTTCAGGTCCTCCTCACATTCATCAAGCAAGGTTGCCTCACCTGTGTATCTCACGTTGCTAATAAGCCTTCCTCCAATCCCGATGCCAAATTCTTCCTCATAGAAACCAGCTTCGAATGATGGTAACAAATGTAAAAATGTGCTTGGCATAATGGATATATGTATGGATTGTGATAAGAGTTGTACAAGCCCCCAATAAAATGATTTTTAAAAGAAAGAAAGAAACCAGCTTCTCTGATTATTTGTTCAGCGTATAGATTGAGTAAGAATGGTGAGAGGATACACCCTGACCACACCGTTCCTGATTTTAAACCATGCAATGTGCCCTGGTCTGTTTGCACAACTTCCTCTTGTGCATAGATAGATACAGATTTAGTATGAACACAATATTTATATGTATAAAGTTCAACTATTTTCCACTAAAACAAGCAATAGAAAAATGTTAAAACTGTACCCCATGAAAGGTGGAAATTGTACCAGACCCACAAAGACAAGGCACGCTCATGCATTCTAGCTCTCACAAGGTTCACTGAACACACATCAATTTACCTATCAATTATCTCGTTGGCCAACATTTCACATTTACAACTATCCTAAAATCTCTACTAACTACTCTGTGCATTGCCGATGCATATCTGGCAGAAATGAACAGCAAGGTTCAAGGCAACAATAACATCAGCTGTGATACACCAACTTGGCTGGGTCATGATTCAGAGTGGCTTGACAGTTTGGTAACGATGTAATTATCTTCCATTGTGTTAGTTTATCAGGTCATCCTGTATTTTGCATAATGTCAGCTTCCAAAATAACCTGTTCTTTGGAACCTAACCATGGTGTCAGTAAGTGAGAAAAGGGGGTATCAAATTTTTCCATTTGTGGAAAAGTAAAATGAAAAATAATAGATTTTTTCCACAAACATTGTGAATCCCTTTTATGCATCTCTCTCTCTCACTGCCATCGAGTTGATGCTGACTCATCGAGTTGATGCTGACAGAGTTGAACTGCCTCTGTGAGTTTCCAAGACTGTAACTGTTTACAGGAGTAGAAGGCCCCATCTTTCTCCCAAGGAGTGGCTGGTGGTTTTGAACTGTTGGTCTTGTGGTTAACAGCCCAACACATAACCACTAATAAGGGTAAGGAAAAGGTATTGCTACACAATCATAGATGGTTTTATTATATAAGAATATCAAAAAGTGAAGCTATTGGTTCTCAGCATGTGCTCCATCTAGGTGTACACACTTCTAACGGCAGTGTTTCCCCCTCTCTCACACGTCCCTGAAGAGCTCCGGGCTCTTTGGTTTCCACCATGCCAAAGTAGCAGCTTGGGCATCTTCAAAGAACTCACAAAAAGAAGTCTGAAGGGGGAAGACCAGGCTGTCAGGTGGAAGGGTTAAGGTTTCCCAAGAAAATTCCCCTAGGGTTATATTTGCTATCTTAAGAAGGAGGAGAGTCATTGTGATGGGAAAACCTTGATACAACTTTCCTGGGCTTCGTCTCACCAGTGACGTTTCAGTGTTCTTGAAACTTCTTTCAACGGCATCAGGTAACAAGCATCAGAAGATCCAAAACAAAAACAACAAAATTCTTGAGAACAAGAGGGGTCGTAGTAGAGGCCCCAAACCCATCTGTAGACAATAGACACCCCTTCACAGGAGGGTCACAAGGAAGGGATGGTCAACCAGGGCACAGTATAGCACCGATGAAACACACACTATTCCTCTGGTTCTTTCAGGCTTCCTGCCTGCCCCCCCCCCACTATTTTGACCCCAATCCTGCCTTTCAATTCTGCCTAGACCAGGAGCATGTACAAAACAGACGGGAGCCTGAAAACGGAGATTAAACTGGACGTTGTTCACCCTTCAGCTGCTCGATGAGAAAACAAATAGCCCGTCCACCCTCCTCCGCGAAGCAGGTGAAGCCTTTCCAGCAACAAATAGTCAGCGGGTCGGCCTTGGGCTGTTTCCCCACCCTGGGCAGCCTGGGCTCTCTCCTTCCTCGCCTGTCTGGCATGAAACCCCGCGCACACCTGCTCTGGGGGACCTGTGCCTTCGATGAAGGATGACCGAAGAACTCACTATTGGGCTTCCTCCCGCCCCCCCACCTGGCACCCTGAAAAACACTGCAGGGCCTTTGATTTTTGGGTTTTAGCCTTTCCTTTCTTTATTTTTATTTTTTAATCATTTTATTGGAGGCTCGTACAATTCTTATCACAATCCATATATACATCCATCATGTCAAGCACATTGGTACATTTGTTGCCATCCTCATTCTCAAAACACTTGCTTTCTACTTGAGCCCTTAATATCAGCTCCTCATTTTCCCCCTCCCTCCCTGTCTCCCCCTCCCTCATGAACCCTTGATAATTTATAAATTATTATTGTTTTGTCATGTCTTCCTAGAACTTTATCCCCGTGTCATGCAATTCAATAATTCAAGCACATCAAGAAGAGTGGACAACGATCACCACATTCAATTCTAGAACATTTTTCCTTCCTTGTACTCATTGTTGTTCATGTGACTTTTTTTCTCTAATTTGGCAAAAATACACACAACCAAACATTCTCCAATTGCACAGCTGCGACAGGTGTCGGTCAGTGCCGTTCAGTATGCTCTTTGTGTTGTACAACCATTATCAACGTCCTTTACAAATGACCCCACCCCATGAACATAGACTCAATGCCCCCTCAGCACCAACTCTTCCTCCTTCACCCATGGTCACCACTGGTCAAGTTGGGTTTCTTTCTCTTTTTTAGTCATTTCCTTGATATAGTAATCACATATCATATACTTCTATGGCTTAAATGCTTTTAAAATGTGCTATATATGTATCATCACAATCAGTTCTAGTGTTCCCTCCCCCATCCACATTCATTGTTTGCTCCCCAAATCCCTTCACCCTCCCCACCGGCCACACCTCCCCCATATCAGTTCTTGTCTCTGTGCACCCACTCCTTCTGTGCTTCGCTAGTTGGGAAATCCAACAGAAACAAACAAACAATATGACAAGAAGAAAATAAAAAGACAAAGATAAAATTAAAGAGTAAGAAAGAAAAGACCACCAGCAATATTTTGAAAGCCAGAGAAGAAATTTCTGTCCTAGAGCAAATGAGAAATACTTGAGTCTAGAGCAAATTCAGGTTGGGTCCACAGGGAGGTCAACTGATCGAGTATCATATTATCCCATGGCTCAATCCACCATAATCAAGTTTCCAACGGTCTCTGCCTGCTAGTAAAGTTGTTCGAGTCCCTTGCCTGTGACTAGAGGGGATCTGCCAGAGGCTTACTCTGACTGGATAGTCTGCAGATGGGTTTGGGGTTCCCACAGTCCTCCATAGCCTTCTGCCAATTGGGTGTTCACAATTTAAGCTCTGATACTTTTCTCTTTGTTATTATCATTGTTGGATCACACCGGCAGGTGTGCTTCATCCAAGTGGACTTAGTTGATACCTCATTTAGAGGGCTCCTTGTTTGAACACAAGCCTTTAAGTGAACCCCAGACTCTATTCTAATTGATAGCCAGGCACCATCTGCTTTCTTCACCACACTTTGCTGTAGCGCCCTTGTCTTCAGTGATCATTTAATGAAGATGAGTATCAAGCAGGGCCATGTGATCAGAGCTAACTGTTCTTGGATTGGTGCCAGAGTTAAGTGGGAGCTCCTAATTCATCTACTTGTCCATGGGTCATGAAGACTCTGGTTTACTTAAGGAGTCTTACGCTAAAAACCCACAAGACCACCAAAAGAACAGAAAAGCAAAAACCCAACAAACAAAAGGCAGTAAAACAAAAAAACAAGGAAACAAAAAAGAAAAACATCATCAATCCTCCCCCCTGGGATATCAGGTGATTGCACTGATACATCAATAATTTATCCAATGACATAGAATTTGAGATTATATTGATAAGAGGAGCCCATATAAGTGTGGTCCAACTGAGAGCTGCAAGCCATGAGGTGTTGCTTTGCACGGATTGATTTCTTAATTGATGGAGCTCTGTTTACACGGAGCCTGGGGATTGGGACTACAGGAAAATGTCTTCTATCAATTCCTACAAGTGCAGATCCTTGTCTAACAGATTAAAACCTGTCATATGAATGCAAGGGGAGCATTGAGGTATTAACTATACCGTGGTTCTGGGTCCCTTTTCATTGGACACTCTCTAAGTCAAGGGCCCCAACCAGGGTTCACTGACCGCTACTTCCACCGTCTTGGGTGGCCACCCTTTGCTTCTTCTCCCACGAGACTGTTTCAGTCCTAAGTTCAAAGGCACGGGCAGTCTTGAGGTGGGGTTCAGCTTGTTCAGCCAGGCTTCTACATGGAGTCCTGGGTGGCCCTGGGGGTGCTATGTTGCCTGTGAGGCCAGCATCTCAGGTCAGCGTGATGCTTAGTCCATGGCCTGGTTCACCGAGGGTTGGTAGGAACATTTTCATCATGTCTATCCAGCAACTTAAAATCAGGTTTACTGTCCCCTTAGGTTCCCTACAATTTTTGTTTAGCGCCCTTTCTATGCATGCTTTTATGTAACCATAAAGACATTCGCCAAAGACGCCGTCCCAGACTTTGAATGCTTTACATTCTACTTGGGAAGCAAACACTTAAGAAACATATACATCCCCAGTAGCTGAAAGTACAGGTTGGAAGGCTTTGTGGGAAACACAAAGAACCACAGCATTTGCAAGCATTTGTAGGGTTGGTGCCCTGGGATGGTTGAAAGACCATTTCAAGGGAGGCAAGAGTCCGCGATGCGCAAGATGAGAGAGTGAGAAACCTGTGGTTCCCTTACCCAGTTTCCATCCGAGATTACGCACGCACGGAGGTTTGTGCACAGGCATGCGTGCGATTTATACTGCCTGAAAATGTCTGACTGCTGTCTCGCGAATAGATGAATGGAAGAACACAATGCAGAATGATCCGTGCCTTCTAGGGAAGGACTAGAAAGACCTATTCTGGAGACAGATCCCAAACCAGTGCCACCACGCTCCCCCGGAGTAAAGGTAGAAACTCCTCAAAGGGAGCCATCAATCAAAGGAGAGGGGTCTTTGAGCTGTGAGTTCCGCTTGGTTTACCCCCATCTGGGACTGTGTTCATGGAGGTCTCTGCTCATAAAGCATCCCAAAGACATTTCTAGGATGCTGCTGAGACGTCCTCCCCTCGCCTCTTCTCCCTCCTGTCCGCACTGCTGAGTGTTTGGCTGCCTTCTGGGGAAGCTCTTGGTTTCTGCTTAGAAATCTCAGCTGTTTCTGTTCAGTGACTGTGCCTAGATTCTGAGTCACAAGACAGACAGGAGCACCATTCCGGGAACCTGAATGCGACACACATATTCAAGCCAGGATATGAGCTCTGGACAGATAACTGTCCCTGGGGTTTTTTTTGTGAGCACGTTCAGCACCAAGACGCTCTCACCTTCTCCTCCTCGAGATGCACGGCTGTGTCTATGTCCACAGATGGCGTTTGTTCTTTTGGAGCAGAATTTTTCCTTTTTATCTTGTTTCGATTCTTGATTTTAGCAGGAGATGAGGTTTGATGTCTGAAAAA
Source organism: Tenrec ecaudatus (assembly GCF_050624435.1). Taxonomy (NCBI): domain Eukaryota; kingdom Metazoa; phylum Chordata; class Mammalia; order Afrosoricida; family Tenrecidae; genus Tenrec; species Tenrec ecaudatus. Next base: position 139,310,737 of record NC_134537.1, read on the forward strand.
TTCAGGTAATAAGAAAACTGCTAAATCTGTAAATTTTTTCTGAAAGTGAGAATAGTCGCCCCTCAAATCTTTCATTCTAATGTCTGGCTGATGGTCACACCACGTTGATTGTGGCCCCCTTGTTTTGCCAGTACATGCTTGCTGTTAGTTCATTTGTGGCTCCTATTTCCCTCCCTGAGCTCAGGAGAGGCAGAAAGTGGAGGAATTTGGCTTGACAGGAAATTAAGAAAACGCACAGGAAATGTCAGGAAACCTTTTTGAACATAAACCACCGTTGGTAAACGATCATCTACTCGAATGGGCCAAAACCCCAGATGGCAAAGCTATGGGTAGCCTTGCCATTGGTGTATCCCTCAATTGTGGATTGAGGAGCCCTGGCGCCCTCCTGATCACATGTTGGGCTGCTCACCATGAGTTGGGTTGTCCAAAACCAGCCCACTGCTGGAGAAAGATCAGACTTTCGGCTCGTGTCCAGATTCATTGCTTTGGAATCTCATTGGGCAGTTCTGATCTGTCCTACGGGGTTGTTGTGAGTTGGAACCGATTCAATGGCATTGAGTTGCTTTTTAGTGTTATGAATTCAGAGAAGGTTTAGCAATTGCTCTTTCTTGACCTTCTCTTACACTGGCCAACACTCATTTTGATGCCTCAAATATTAGACTTGTTTCTCGGGATACTTGACCTGCTGGTTCCAATTTTCCCTTATCATCCCCAGTTTTCTCAGATACAGAACATATGCCTTATACCACACTTCACTCTGCTCACCCATAACAAAAAAATCAGGATATTTTAATGTCATGTTAGCTAGTCTGAGATAGCGGAGATGCACACTGGCTCTATTCCAAGTCGTTTGTCTTGTGCTAAATATTTAGGCCAAGTTATCCTTCACATGGTGTCCTTTACCCCAAATGTACAGTGGAGCAGTGAAAATTACATGAACTTGGGATTTTCTACAAGCACCGCTTCACCTTTATTAGGAACTGACTAGCAGGCAGTTCCAATCTGTTATCTTAAAAAGAGGCCAGAAATAAGAGTTACTCTACAAGATAGGAACTGGAAACACAGGGAATCCAGGACAGATGAATGCCTCGGGACCATAGTGAGAGTGGCGATACTGGGAGGGTGGAGGGAAGGTGGGGAAGAAAGGGGGAACCGATCTCAAGGACCTACATATAACCCCCTCCCTGGGGGACAGACAACAGAAAAGTGGGTGAACGGAGACGTTGGATAGTGTAAGACATGACAAAATAATTTATAAATTATCAAGGTTTTGTGAGGGAGGGTGGGGAAGGGAGGGGGGAAATGAGGAGCTGGACCAAGGGCTCAAGTAGAAATCAAATGTTTTGAGAATGATGATGGCAACAAATGTGCTTGACACCATGGATGTATGTATTGATTGTGACAAGAAGTTGTACAAGCCCCCAATAAAATGATTTTTTTTAAAAAGAGTTACTGTGTAATATATAAGGAACTCTGATGGCTCCGTGGGTTGGTTTGACTGCTGATCACAAGGTCAGCTATTCGAGCCCACCTTCAAGAGGTGAGACTTTCTGTTCCATAAAGACGTGCAGCCTCAGAAACCCACAGCAGAAGCTCTGCTCTGTCCTATGGGGTTGCTGTGAGTTGTAATCAACAGACTAGCAGTAAGTTTAGTGGAATAAATTGAGTTCTGAAACCCAAAACGGGTCTGTCAGATTTCAAACGCCTCTATGAAAATTGAATTATTCCAGTCTTGCTACAAGATGGCACAACTTCTCCACCTGTGCACAGAAACTTTTTTTAATATTAGAATTTTTTATAAAGAAGCTTGGAGTTCACGTCACCTCTGAAATATTTACCATGAATTATCCATTGACTGCCATATAGTAAAATGTGTTCTAAATTATCTACTGTATTCTTGGAAGAAGAAAATGTTAGATCTTCAAAATCTTGGTGAAAATTTCTTTGAAGTCTTACATTTTTAAATTGCCCTCGCACTTTTCATATATGTACCTTTTGGATTTTCTATTTTATTTTCCATTCTTCTGTGTTCTGGTGTTGCAGTATCCAACTTGCAATTCCGAATATCTTACAAACCTCCCCACCAAAACGAGAAACCTACCACCGTCTAATTGTTACTAAGTCAAAGTGACTCTGCAGGACAGAGAAAAACTGCCCCTTTGGTTTTCCAAACCTTTAAATCTTTTAATGACTGCAGAGAGACTGGTGGGTTCAAACCACTGACCTTATGACTGGTAGTGAATGTGTAAGCAACTAGCCACTGTGGGTCCAGATAGAGCTCGCCTCTGGAGTTCTTTAAGAACTAATTTTCAAATATGCCTTACCTGTTTGGTCTTGCCCTGTAATTTGTGGGTCTGAATTCTTCTCATATTGAAAACTAGGATGATAAATTAATAAATTGGCATAACTTAATAGCTGAAAATACAGTCGAATACCATATATAAGAAACTAGAGTTGGCGCCATCTACCCAATGCAATTTCCTAAAGTAGTGCCCCACACAACTCCAAGAATAGGCCCCAAATCCAAGACATCTAGAAAAAAAATTTTTTCTATTGGATGGTGTTTTTCTTTACATTTTTAACTTTCACGTGCAAGGGGAGGACAAAAATCTAAATTAGGAGCACAGTAGCCTGAGGGTCCCTGCTGGGTCTAAGAAGTGGGCCTGTTGACTGGGAGTGCTGACTGCCCAGTAGAGACTGAGACTGAGTTCACAAATGCTAAATGAACGAGTGTTTGCCCTTGATGGCAACAATGAAGGGAGAATAATAACGAAGGTTTGGGTAGGAAGTAAACTGTTCTAGGGAATCAGTCTTAGCTCAAGGCAGAGGATGAGAGAAAAACTGGTGAGGCAACTCGGCAAACCTGTCTAGTCTCTTGTCCCACTCTTTTCTGAATGTTCGGCCTCGTGACCTGCTGCTGAACAGTCCCAGCCCTGAATACGCTGGGGAACAGTTCCTCTTGGCACACACGGGGTCGCCCTGAGTCCGAACTGATACAAAAAGGAAATTAGCAACCACCCCACCAGTGTGGCAGAAAGGTATCTCCATCGCAGGCCCGTGAAAAGGGTTACTTTTCAAAAAATTGGTCTCTGCAATCAGGAGTCATCTGCCTCACATCTTCTAAAAAGATAGATCAGTTTTAAGTATCCAGATTGGGCGTCCTGCTGGGACTGGGAGAGTCAACTGGTATGTCCACTGATGGTCAATCTTCTCACCATCCACGGTCAACCTGCTCTCTGTACCATCACAAAACATGGAACAGTTGCTGTCAAGTGCCTTCTGACTCAAGGGGACCCCATGAGTAGAGACAGGCTCAGATGTCTCAAGCGAAATCATCCATCAAATGCCTGGCCTCCCCACCTCCTCTCCATCCTCCCCTCCTCCTCTGACTCATGGAAAGTCTGCATCACATTCTCTGTGCTTCTGAGGGCCCGGCTCAGAGTCTCCCTATAAATCCCACTAACCCACTGCAATCTGCAGTCAATACCGATCAACAGTGACCCTCGAACTCGATAGGGTTTCTGAGGCTTTACATCTTGATGGGAGCAGAAAGCGTCATTTTGCTCCTGCAGATCAGCTAGTGAGCTTGAACTGCCAAACTCACAGTTGACAGCCCAACACATACCTAAGAGTACGCCCAGGGCTCCTTCTCCTTATAATTAGATAGCACATCTGGGGTCTCCTTGCCTAAAAACATGGTACCAAGGGTAACCCCTGTGGCTGCATCCTTAAAACTCCTCTCTTTGATTACTCAGTCATCTCCTATTTCAGTTTTCTGTTAAAATCAGAAACCTCTAGGAAAGGTCATAGCTCAAATTATGATCGGTTGTTTCCTTAAATATCTCTTCAGACTGCAGTAGAGGAAGACAGTCAGCTGGTGGTAAGCAGCAATGACAATGGGGAGGGTGCTGGAAAGTGCAGAAATTGGTCTGGAAGAGGGTGATGGCGCCTAAAGGATACAACACGCCTGAATGCAGGAGAGAAGACGATGCCAAGGACAAACTCAGCAGCGGGCATCTATGGAATGGCAGTGTTAGGCACTTGTCTTACAAAACCACGGTGACGTGACCGGGGTGTTGCAGTTATTGCCAGGTGCTGTCGAGTTAGTCCCGACTCACAGCGCGCCTACGCACAACACCAAGAACACCACCGACCTTGTACCCTTGTCTCAATTGCTCTTACGTTTGAGCCTATACTTGCAGCCGCTGCAGTGATCCATCTTGGTGAAGGTGGTCCTCTTTTTCACTGTCCGTCTACTTCACCAAGCAGAATGTCCTTCCCCAGGGACCCATCGCTCCTGACAACATGTCCAAAGTACGTGAGATGAAATCTCGCCATGCATGTCTCTGAGGGGTGTTCTGGCTGTACTCCTAAGATATATTTGCTTGTTCTTTTGGCAGTCCAGAGTACTATAAATGTGAATGGGCCAATACCTTAGAACTCTGTGCTGTGCGCTGCTGTGCCCATATTGGCTGTTCTACTAAACCATGCTTTAAAGCATATTTTCCTTCTACAATCAGCCCTTTCTTGCAGGACTGGGCAACATTCCACTCTGTTGTTCACAGGGTCGCTTTGGCTGAGAGCCAACTCAATGGACCCCCAGGACAGCAGCAGCAAAGAGACAAAAAAACTAAAGACGACCATTCTTCCTGATTGAGTCCTGGGTCAGGAAAAGGAATCTTCTTTCCTTTTAGTCTAAAGAGCATTCATGGCACAAGTGGCACGTTTTTAATAAGACCAGTAGATTAGATAGATTATGATGCATCTGTTAATGTTCCTGATTTTGATCATTGAACGTTAGTTATATAAGAGAGGATCCTTGCTCTGAGACAGTCAACAGTGAAGTAGTTCATCATAAAGGGCCAGGATGTCTTTTTGTTGCTGTTGTTGTTGTTGTTGTTGTTAGGGGTCATCAAGTTGGTTCTGACTCTCACTCGCAAATAACTCAAGAAACAAATATCAAGTTGGTTCTGACTCTCACTTGCAAATAACTCAAGAAACAAATGAATGTGTGCAAAACTTATGCTGTGTGTGTGTGTGTGTGTGTGTGTGTCACACATGAGAATAATCAAGCAAGCCAAAGGGAAAAACGTAAACAAGTTGATCAATTTTGGTAAGGTCTATTCAGGAATTCTGGTCCTAGTCTTGCAATTGCTCTGCATGAAATTATCTTATAAGAGCAAGAAAGACAGGCAGACAGTAGCTAAAGAATAAGGATGCTGCTGCCTAGAAGTACTCACCTGGAAAGAATGGCTCGTTGCCCACAGTTCACCATCACCACTGCTGGCAAGTTGTCTCAACTTACAGCCACCTTAAATTGGGTTAGTTTCCAAGGCTGTTCATTTTTCCAGGAACTGATAGCCTCCTCTTTCTCCCACGGACCAGGCAGTGGATTTGACCCACCAACCCTGTGATGAGCCATCCAACTCGTACCTGATAGCATCACCAGGACTGAGCTTCACCACAGTCCCAGTACATGCCTGCTGCTCAGACTGCATGACCACCCCATGGTTTCTCCTCTCGTTACAGATCTCCTGTAGGGATTTCCCTTCCTCACATTAGAATTTTGTTCTGTGGTTAATGTTAATGGTCTAGTTTCGACATCTCAATATTGGAAGCTGCCTCTCCTCCTTTTGGGACCAAGAAATGGCCACTTTCAAACAGAAGAGCCCAGTAAAGCACCGAAGCCATGCCATGTCACTGTTCGAAGGCTGGGCATGAAATGACAGGATTCCATGCCACCTCTGTAAGGAAACAAGCGGGTGGTGAGCATAATGCCAGCTCCAGCCTTGAAATTGGATTATTTTCCTCCTCAGGAATAGAGAAGCCTGCATAATATTGGCTTTCTGAGTGAATGGCAGCAATCTGTTTATTTCCCCACTGCCTCATCCTATCCCCTGTGCAGTCGTCTGATAAGACGATGATCGCAAATGCAGTGCACACATGCATCTTTCTCAGATGGTTTTGAGAAAAGTAATAACTGCAATAGTTTTTAGTGTGAGAAAGCACAACGAAGCCCATGACAGCTTGCAGGAAAGTGAGCTCAGGATCCACATTTAAAGAACTCTGATATTTGTTTGGGTGGGTGACTGCTTTGGGTTTGGGGGGTTGGGATGGGAACATGTCCATGTTTTCCAGCATTCGTTTCAGCCAAAGAGAATAAGCAGAGACTAGATTAGAGTCTCTCACAGAGTCTCTGGACTCCAACAAAAATGAAAACCGCTAGACTGTAACATTATAAGGTTGAAAACAAAAACAAAGCCTGGTTCCAAGTACCAGTGTTATCGCTTTTAAGATTGAGATTATTAGGCAGGCATCATCAATTTAGGTAACATTATTTTATGATGCCAATATCTCTATGTGACATTAATCCAAAAACCATGTATGAGATACCTACTATGTGTCACAAACTATGGGAAAACCTAGTCAAATAAGACTTAATTCTGCCCATAAGTTATTTTAACATTATATCATTTCCTCTCACCAGAAAAAATGATGGTTATACAAATGTATATTATACTCTCTTAAATGTAAGCTTTTATCAATAGAGTACATCTTCTAGGAACTATACTTAAAGGAAAATACTCAAGCTGCTTTTTGGGCAAGGATCATTCTGAACTTGAGATCAAACTTTTGAGTTGACAATGTTTAAACCAAAGATGCTTCATTCATATTACTCCATTTTACTAAAAAATATTTTGCTAAGGTGAAGCTGGACATCAAAATGCATTTTTTTTCACTCAGATTTATAGTTTGGGATTATAGATTGAGCAGCTTCTGGACAGGAATAAATTTAACATATTCCTATTGGCTGCCTCATAAACATCTTTAAGCTTATTAAGAATAACAAGCTGGAAAACGTTTTAAAAAAGAAGAATATGCTGAAAGACTCTTATTAAAATTCCAAAAGCATTACAAACGTACGTACGGCAGGAGCCCAAGGTCACTGGAATCAGTCCATATGTTCCCCAGATGAGCGCCGAAATGGATGAATACATTCTGATATATTCATTTTAAAACAACACCCTTATACCACCGGTCATGTCACTCTGTACATGAGTTTGGAGGTTTACAACAATATCATGTGATCATTAAAAAAATGGGATAAGATTTTTTTATTTTACATGAGCTAAAATGCTCATGGTGGAGTGAATATTATGGTAGCCAAACTCCCGGAGATGCCCAGTTTCACCCTCTCTGTAGTTTCCTTCCACATTGTACCAGCATTCGGCTATGAGACTAACCAACGCAGTAGAAATGATGGCATGTCACTTTTTATAGTAGGTTATAAAAGACAGCAGCCCCTGTCTTGCTTCTCCCTCACTCAGAGTCTCGCGCTTGGCCATTAGCTCGCTCACTCAGGGGACACCAGCTTCCTTTCATTCATTCGAGCAGCTCTTCAGAGAAGCCTCTTTCTGAGACCATGTTTCCAGAGACATACTTTATTTAGCCTGTTCTCAATTTCAGTCTTGTGATTTTTCCCAGTCTCCTGTCAAATTCCTCTGTCCCCACAGTGGCCTCAAACATTCCCTTAAAAATGATGTCCGTCTTTAAAATCTCTCCTTCGACGTCACTTTCTAGTAAGAATCACATAAGCTGTGCCTATTTAGATAGACAAGGTTTACATCCTAGTATGTCACTCCTCCCGTTGTCCCTGGGAAATCAATCTCTCAGACGTTGTAGTATGGTCACTGTTTCCAGTCTTTCTTCTCTCTTCACCCCAATGAAATTGGCCTCTGCCCTTCACTGAACTGATTTTTATCAAGGTCACCAAAAACATGGTTTGGTCCAATCTGAAGGTCAACTCTGTGTTCTCAAGTTACTCAGCTTTCCAAGAGGGTTTGAGGCAGTTGATCGCACTGCCCTTCTGGAAACTCTTCCTTAAGTTTCTCTCCCACCACGCTTGGCTGGTTTTCCACTTGCTGCAGAGGTTGCTCCCTGTCTACTTTGCTGAATCCTGCACCTCTGCCTGACTTCTAAATGTGCCCTAGGGTTCGTCCTTGGTTCTCGTCTCCATTTCCAGGTTCTTTTAAGGGCATTTCATCTGATTCCCTGAATTCCAAGCCAGCCATATGCCAGTGATTCCTGCCGATGATTTCTTGAACTCCAGATCAGGGCAGACAACAGCATCCCCAACGGCTGAAGGACAAGCCAATCTCTCTTGAAAGAAGTAAGACCAGAGTGTTCCCGAGAGGCAAGAAGGGCGAGGCTTCATCTTACATATTTGGGACATGTTGTCAGGAGAGGCCAGTCTCTGGAGGACATCATGCTTGGTCAAGTGCAGGGGCAGTGACAAAGAGGTTCCTCAATGAGACGGATTGACACAGTGGCTGCAAAAATGAGCCCAGGCAGAGGAACAGTTGTGAGGATGATGCAGGACCAGGCAGTGTACCCTTCTGGTGGGCACAGGGCTGATAAGGGTCAGAATCGACTCAATGGCACCTAACAACAACGCCACATCTATAAAGCCTCCTAGTCCACCGACTTGCCTTCACCTCTCCCTTGCTGTCTCCCTCTGCGTCAGCCGTGTTGGCTTCCTGGCTTATCCTTTAACCTGCCGAGTTTGCCTCTGCCTTAGAAGGCTTCTTTTAGCTCCTTTTATTTGATCTTCCTCCGAATATCACAAGGTGACCTCCTTATCATCATTAGGACTCATCCAAGGCTGTCCATTCCTCCCGTGATTTTCATGTCTAAAGTATCCCCCAATCATAGACATTTTTATCGCATTATCCTGTTTAATTATCTTCATCACATTGCTATGGTTGGATACTATACTCTTTATATGGATGGATTGAGTGTTTTCCCCCTACCACCGGATTGAGCCCATGAAGACAGAAACCTTTCACTGCAGTGTCTTCAGCTGCTATGTTAATAGGGGCCGAATAAATGTAGGAGGGAAATCTTATATGTTAGAAGCTTCCTTTTCAAAAGATATTCCATGTGAATAATCCTCTCTTCCCTAGCTAATGTTCTAACCTCCTCACGCTGCACACTATTCTTCCGGTCTACTTCGAGGCTGTACATGAGAAGTAAGTTGACTACATACACACACACACACAAACTACACACATACACTTGTAGGAGGGCGCATGCACACACATGAAATGGAGTTAGAAGTACATTCACCTAAAGAAGCATTGAATCACTCAGTTGATTTAATAACATTTACAAAATTTCCAGAGGATTTGATAGAATACTTGTCCTCTCAATCACATTATTTAAATTATCTGAAATCTTATCCAGTTCTCATTTCTGTTACTGCCTAGTCACAGTCAAAGAGCATTGAATGTTGCTTTTCTTATGATTAAAGAGATACCAAGATTTTAATTATGATCTAATTTGTTTGGGGTAGGGATATCAGTCAATATGATTTGGTTGGGCACGCCTAATCAGACTTTGGCAATGGAGTTACCATTTGAGATATAATACTAATATTAAAGGCATCTGCTGATCATGTGTGGATGGTATACTGTTAATTTGAAGTCAGTCTTTCTTGTCTTAAGCCATTGATGTTTAAAGGTAGTTTGTTAGTGCAACATGACCTAACTCATTCTGAGTTTAAAGAGCCTGGTCCAAGGAGAACCCTTGCTTGGTCTTTCTTTGAACACCATTTTTAGGCCCAGTGTCTCAACCTTCTCACCTGCTTCCTATCATGACCCTTCACCAACTTTGGGGTATTACTTAAGCACTTCATCTTGGATCTTACTGCCTTCCCCAGCTAACGAGCACACTTTTAACTTTAAATTTTATCTAAAAAATATGAATAATTGAGGGTTTTGTGGGAAATTCTCCAAGAAAAAAAGTAAGGTGTGAGATATTGACTCTCTTCATCTCACATCCCTTTCATTTATTCATGTATGAAATAAAATGTATTGAGATTTGCTATTAGTCCATTTCAGACAGCAGCAAACATTGGTCAAAACAAACAAACATGGGAATGACATTCCAGTTAGAGAGACCAAAATTAATCAAAAAATCAAATGTAAAATGAAAATGTGCCCTGTGACAAGGGCACACAAGTCATCCATCTCCTGGGACAGTCCTGGCACGTCACTTCTGGCCATCAGCCCATGAAAACGGAAGTTGACAGCAACCCGGTCCTGCTGCACATGGAGGTCACCACGAGCCTGGCAGGTAACAACAGCACGGGGGTTTCGACTAGAAGCACACGGCTGTGGCACTTATCATCAAGCAGCTGGCAAAGAGGGGGTTTTAACGGAGAAGAGATAATACTTAAACTTTGCCATTTCAAACCAGGCCAAGGATGTAGGGGAAAGTGTTAACCCCTGGAAAATGTTGGTCTATTGGAATGATGGGGTACAGAAATTCTCTGCATTTTGCGTACAACTTTTCTTGTAAATCTATAGTTGTGTCAAAATCACAAAGGCTTTTGTTGTTATGATATTAATACTATTATTCTGGCAGCCTCTGCCTTTGCTTAACAGAATCCCCTGGGTTGGTCATCTCTGTACAGTGCTTGATTCACATGCTTGGTCCACTTTAATTGCCTGCCATGGTTGTCACTCTTCTTCTGCTTGTGTTGATCAATGTCCCTGCAAAATCCTGTGCCCCAAATTCAGTAATAAAGGTGAAATGGAAAAAAAGTCCATTTTGAATTGTATTTTACATGAAAATAATAATTTTATTATTATATTAATTATTTTATATTCGTTACCGTTATACTTTCAGGATTTTTAAGGTTTTAAAATTAAGTTCAATTTTTTAATTTATAAATTTAAAATTTATATTATATATTTATATTATTTCTGGGGAAATAATAACTTTCAATTATATGAAAATAATAATTTTTTAAACCTGATCATTTGGGTTTTTAAAAATTGGTATATTATTAATATGGGAGATCAGCAAGAGACATGGGATTTCTGATAGAATAAAGAAAGTGGCCTAAATACATTAGTTACTGATATTCACTGTTAACATTTTGACACATTTCCCAATTATTATGCATTTTGCTTTTCATGTCACAATCTTAGTTACCTATTGCTATGTTTCAAATTACCTCCAAATTTAGCTGTTTAAAGCAGCAAATAATTATTATCTCCTATAATACCTAAAGTTTGACTGGGAATGTCTTAGGTGAGTGGTTTTAGCTTAAGGTTTCTTAATGAGGTTGAAGTTACCTTGTGGGTTAGAACTTCAGTCATCCGAGTGGACCAAAGAATTGGTACCCACCTCACTGAAGTGGCTATTGACTGGAGGCTCACTTTCTTAACACACGGCCCATGCAAATCCTATGGATCACAACAAAATTTTGTCGGCTTTAGTGCCAGAAGATGAACCCTTACATTGGCAGGGACTCAAAATACCCAGTGGCCATAAACATGCCAACAATCATGAAGGTGGCACAGTACCAGACAGTATATCCTTCTGTTACGTCAAGCATTGCCATGAATTCGAGCCAATTCTACAGCAACTAAGAACAACAGCAACCATGGACAAAGTGCAATCCAAGAGAGGAATTTGAATGTTTGTTTCTTTACATGGAAGCATGACTGAAAGTGGAAGATATAAATTTTAAAAGCAGCCTTAGAATTCCTCTCAGAACACAAGCAAAGACATGGTCGTTTGTGTTGGGTGCCATTATGTCATAATGACCTTAAGCACAACAGCACAAAGCATTTCCCTGTCCTGTGCCATCCTCACAATTGTTCCTACACTTGAGCCCACTGTTGCAGCCAGTGTCCACCCATCTTGTTGAGGGATTTACTCCAGGGGCCAGTCTTACCTGACAAAGTATGTGAGATGAAGTTGCATCACGCTTAAGCATTCTGGTCTTACTTCTTCCAAGACATATTTGTTTGTCCTTTTAGCAGTCCACGGTACTTTCAATATTCTTTGCCAGTATCGTAATTCAAATTTATTGACCACCTTCCTTACTCAAGGTCCAACTTTCACAGGCATGGGAGACTACTGAAAAGTTCATGGAATGAGTCTGGCACACCTTAGTACCTCAAAGTAACCTCCCTGCTTTACCACACTTTAAAGAGGTCTTATGCAGCAGACCAATGGACTGTGTTGTCTTATCTCTTGACTGATGCTTCCGTGTGCATCAATTATGGAGCTAAGCAAGACAAAATCCTTGACAATTTAAATCTTTTCTCTATTTCAATGTAGACATAGCCATTATGACATAGACATGGACATTATGGGAAAACATCAAATAAACAAGTAGAATGGGTCCAGAAAATTCAGGGATATTAAGATAGAGTAGATGTGAAAGAAGAAGAAACAATGACTAAGGAAATAATAAAAGTCCCATGTACCAAAAACCCCGAGTATAGAGATCTGCACAGTTACAATAGTAACAGGAAACTTTAAGTCAATGGTAACCCTAATGAAAGAAAACACATACCTAGTCATAAGCTAACTTTAAAGAAGATTTTAATTCTAAAGATGTTTTAAAAATATCTTAGGCTGAGGTTGACCCTGAAGTTCCCATCTGCTACATAAATTCTGAAAGGTAACAGGGCAGCCTTTAGGACCTTCTGAGGTACAGGATCATTCATGTTTGAGCACAAAAGAAAAATTCGTTTCAGAAGTGCAGGACCAAAAAAAAAAAAACCCTTTCCTAAATATCCTGTGTCAAAAGTACTCAAAGACACCGTTTAGTGTGATAACAAACCAATCAAAGCAAAGACTTCAAGGTTAAAAATATGTGGTACACAAGAAACCCCAGTGATCTGTGAAATCAGTCAAACTTATCATGAAGTATAACTAGTTATGTTGTTGTAGCGTTTAAGACAATTGTTGAGGTGTTGGCTGTTCAGAATTCTCACCTACCACTGGAGAGACCAGAGTTTGAGTCCCAGCCAGTGCATCTCATGTGCAGCCTCTACCCATCTGTCCATGGAGGCTTGTGTCTTACTATGATGCCGAAAAAAATGAGCCCTGGTGACGCAGTGGTTAACACTTCACTGCTACCCAAAAGGTTGTAGGTGTGAACCATTCCACGGCTTATTGGGAGAATGCTGTGGCAATCTTCTCTGTAAAGACCACAGCGTTGGGAATGCTAGAAGCAGTTCTACCCTGTCAGTATGTGTTGCAGTAGACTTGACATCAACAGATTTGGTTCCGTTTTGTTGTGCTGTTGCATAGATTGCAAACCCACCAGCTGGTTCTCAGGGGAAATGGAGAATTTACAGCCTCAGAAACCCAACATAGGATCATTATGAGTAAAAATCATACAATCAAAAAGTGATGGTACCCAGGTATAAGGCATCATGCAAAAAAAAAAAGAATACGTGTGTGTATATATATATATATATCACATTGAATGAAGGGGGAAGTGCAGAGTGGAGACCCAAGGCCCAAGTGTCGGCCACTGGAGATCCCCTCATAGAGGGGTTTAGGAGAGGAGATGGGTCAGTCAGGGTGCAAGGTAGTACCGACGAAGAGCACAGCTTTCCCCCAGATCCTGGATGCTTCCTCCCCCCAACTACCATGATCCGAATTCTACCTTGCAGGGCTGGATAGGGCAGAGGTTGTACACTGGTACATATGAGGGCTGGAGGCACAGGGAATCCAGGGTGGATGATACCTTCAGGACCAGGGGTGTGAGGGGCCATGCTGGGAGAGTGGAGGGTGAGTGGGTTGGAAAGGGAGAACTGATTACAGGGATCCACATGTGACCTCCTCCCTGGGAGAGGGACAGCAGAGAAGGGGGGGAATGGAGACTCCGGATAGAGCAAGATATGACAAAATACCGATGTATAAATTACAAAGGGCACATGAGGGAGGGGGGAGCGGGGAGGGAGGGGGAAAAAAAGAGTACCTGATGCAAAGGGCTTAAGTGGAGAGCAAATGCTTTGAGAATGATTGGGGCGGGGAATGTATGGATGTGCTTTATACAATTGATGTATGTATATGTATGGATTGTGACAAGAGTTGTATGAGTCCCTAATAAAATGTAAAAAAAGAAAAGGGAAAAAAAGAAAGAAAGAAAAGAAAATGATTAGGGCAAAGAATGTACAGATGTGCTTTATACAATTGATGTATGTATATGTATGGACTGTGATAAGAGTTGTATGAGCCCCTAATAAAACGTTTAAAAAGCAAAAACCTCCAGAAAAAAAAAATCAGCCAACTAGAAAAAAAAAAAGTGATGGTACTGAAGAAGTCCAAACTGCACTGAAGACATTAACCAAAAGCCAGGCTCCAGGAATTGACATATTACTAACTGAAATGCATCAACAGGCTGAGGCACACCTCGAAGCACTCATTCACCTATGCCAAGACATTTGGAAGGGACCAAGCTAGCCAACCAACTGGAAAAGATCCATATTTGTACCCAGCCCACAGAAAGGTGATCCAAGAGAGTAATACATTATCAAACAATACTATTAACAATGCACACAAGTAAAATTTTGCTGAAGTTCATTCAACAAAAGTTACAGAAATACATCTACAGGAGCTGCCAGAAATTCCAGCCTGATTCAGAAGAGGATGTGGAACCAGATGAATCACTGCCAATGTCCGGATGGAACTGATGAAAGCAGAGAATGGCATGAAAATGTTTACTTGTATTTTACTCTCAAAATAACTCCACACTGTGGATCCTAACAAACTACAAATAGCACTGAAACAAATGGGAATTCTAGAATATTTTATTGTGCTCCTGTGGAGCTTGTACATAGACCAAGAGGCAGTCATTCAAAATAGCAAAAGAGATTTCCAGGAAGATGGCGATGGAGTGACACATACCAGAGGGACTCCACAGAATTCAGCCCAGGAGAGTTGCTTAGAGGGAAATTTAATGCTGCTGGAACGCAGGAGGAGGATCATAAAGATAAGCAGGCACAGACCCACGGGGTTTTGAGGGGCTGGGGGCTTTTGGCTTACCTCAGTGGAGGCCGGCTAGGGCTTGGACCTTGTCCCCACCACTGTCTCTGGTGGAGCCGGGACCATTTGGAGCCCACGGGGGGACTTGATCTCAACAAAGTTACAGTTTGCCGCCACCTGCCTCAGGGCAGGGACTGGACCCTTGCTGCTCCATGGGCAGGGATTGGGGTTCAACTACATTGTTGTTTTTGTTTCCATCTCTTCTCTCTGTCAACCCCCCACAGTCTTGGATGGCTGCACAGGGGCTTTTTCTCAACACAGACACAGTTTGCTGCCACCTGCCTCGTGGCAGGGACTAAACCCTTGCAGCTCCAAGGGTCGGGATCAAGATTCGACTACCTTGTTACTTTTGTTTCTCTCTCTTCACTATCTCCACACAGGCTCAGGAATAATTTTATTTTATCCTCTTTGTCTCTTTCCTGTTCTCTCACACTCCACTGCTGACCTCCAGACCACTCCCCTTAGCCTAGGGCATTTACACCTGCACCAAACCCAGCTAGGAGAGATCCACCCTGTGTAGACAGCCAGAGGCTAGGGAAAGCCCTACTGACCTCCACCAGGGGATAATCTGCCCATCTTCTTATCGGGGGATTCCTGCCTGTGTGTCTGGGGCCCTAAGGCAGCTCGGCCAACACTCGTCAATATTGCAAGCTGCTGCAGGAACCTCTGCCCAACCCCCATAACACCAAAGCAGGCAACCCACCAGCCTTCTGGGGCAATCCCTGAGAGGGAAGCCACAGGAGGATAAAGTGGTAGGTTAATTCCATAGTCACATTAGCTGTAGGCAGTTCAAAGAAGCACTCCTACAAGTCTCCCAGAGAGCGCCAGTGCTCTTCAACTCCCTGGAAAATGGCACCTGGCTCCTCTAAAACAATGCAATTCAGACAGCCATCAGCCTCAACGACCAAAAAAAGAAAAAGGAAAAACAAAAAGCAATGGAAGATGTCCTGAACATAACAACATGCATAGAAGAAACAGACTTTGAGCTGCCACCGAAAGAAATTTTAAGCATGCTGCTTGGAATCATATAGGACATGAAGGAAACAATACAGAAAAAGGATGAAATGATAGAGGAGATAAAGGCCAAAGGCAAATACAGGAGCTTAGGGAGGAGATAAGAAAAACCATTAGCAGAAACACGGACCCCGAGATTCGACTGGAGGAAGCAAAGAACCACATCAGTGACTTGGAGGACAGCCAAACATTCTTTAACAAACGCGAACAAAAATCTCATAAGAGAAACTGAAGAAAACCTAAGAGCTATGTCTTATGCTATGAAGCAGAACAACATTAGAATTAATGGCTTACCAGAGGAAGACACAACAAAGAAATCATCTGCAACAACAGGGAGAAATTTTTTTAAGGAAAACTTCCCCAGCTTAATGAATGAAATCTATGCAACCATTCAGGAGACTGAAAGAACACAGGCGAGACTAATCCCAAGAAGAAGTCACTAAGACACATAATAGTTAAACTATCCAACTTTGAGGAAAAGGAGAAAATCATGAGAGCAGCTGGGGAAAACAAGCAATCACATATAAAGATTCCCAAATAAGAATATGCTCAGACTTATCAGCAGAAACTTTGAAGAAGAGGAGAGAGTGGAGCAACATATTCCAAAATTTGAAGGAAAACAACGCAAACCCAAGAATACTCTACCTAGCCAAATTATCGATCAAGATAGATGGAGAAGTAAGGGTCTTCCCAGACAAGGAAAAACCTCAAAGAATATTTTAGAAGAAACCTAGCCCTACAAAAGATGCTTGCTGACCCAGTATGAGTAAAAGAACAACACTCACCAAGCATAAATAAGAGACCACCACACAGAACAACCTCAACTAAAAGGGAACAAAGAGAAAACAGACCCCAAGATAGAATTGGCTTAAGGCCGGAAAGAAGTCAAGAATGATACACACACACACACAAATGCACAACACACTAATGAGAAAAGAAAGCAGGAAAACTCCCAACACAAAAGGTATAAGATGACATTAGAGTCCGCAGATGGAGATAATAACCCTGAATATCAATGGCCTGAACTCAGACATTAAAAGACTGAGAGTAGCAGTCTGGCTTAGGAAACATAATCCATCAATCTGCTGCCTACAGGAGATACATCTCAAGGCTACAGACAAAAATAGGCTGATAATCAAAGGCTGGAGAAAGGCATATCAAGCAAACAACAATTCAAATAAAGCAGGAGTTGCAATCCTAATCTCAGGTAAAATTTACCTCAAAGTGCAAACCATAAAAAGAGATAAGGAGGGACACTATATAATGCCCAAGGGAATGGTAGACAAAGAACCACTAATCATTGTAAACATATATTCCCCGAATGAGAGACCCGTTGAATATGTCATCTAAACACTCCAAAAGATGAAAAAAGAAACCACAGCTTCAACAATTATAGTGGGTGACTTCAACACACCGCTCTCTGAGAAAGATAGATCACAAGGAAAGAAAGTCAACAAGGAGGCTAGAGATCTAAACACCACAATTAGACAATTTGACCTGATAGATATTTACAGAGCTTTTCATCCAAATACCAAAAAATTCACGTTCTTTTCAAGCCCACTCGGCACATATTCGAAGATAGACTACATGCTGGGGCATAAGGCAAATCTACATGAATTTAAGCACATTGAAATCATGCAGACCTCTGTCTCTGACCGCTGTGCCATAAGGTTGGATACCAACAAAAGGAAGACAAAGAAAACAAGAGCAAACAATTAGAGGATGAATAACTCTCTACAGCAAAAGGAGTGCGTACTGGCGTAGATCAGAGATGAAATTAGGAAATTTCTAGAAACCAATGAGAATGAGAACACAACGTAAAAAAACGTATGGGACACAGCAAAGGCAGTTATCAGAGGAAGTTTCATAGCAATACATGCACACCTGAGAAAGAAAGAAAGACTCATGATTGATATGCTGGCACAAAATTTACAACAACAAGAGCAGAGTCAGCAGGACAATCCTACTAATACCAAAAGAAAAGAAATTATAAAAATCAGGGCTGAGATTCAGAAGAGGGAAAATAAGAAAACCATGGGAAAAATTAATGCTCCTAAAAGCTGGTTCTTTGAAAGGATAAACAGAATCGACAGACCGCTGGCAAACCTAACCAAAGAAAGGAGGGAACAAATTTCAATAGCAAGATTAAGGGATGAAAGAGGGGACATTACAACAGACCCTAATGAAATAAAAAGGATAATTACACAATACTATGAGGGTTAGTACTCCAATGAATTCAAAAATTTGGAAGACATGGACAAATTCTTGGAAAAACAATCCCTCCATACACTATCATCAATGGATATCAAGAATCTCAACAGACCCATAGCAATAGAAAAAATAGACAAGGTTATCAAGGGATTACCAACAAAAAAATCCCCTGGACAAGATGGCTTCACTGGAGAATTCTACCAAGCATTTAGGGAAGAACTAACACCAATCCTACACAAACTCTTCCAGAACAAACACTTCCAGGAGAGATCTGGGGGGGGGGGGGACAGCCTGAATCCCAACTACTAAGTGGACACGTGCCCCTCCCCTGAGAAGAATTCATTTCCAAGGATGGCATTGAATCTGCAGCTCTGGGAGAGGGACATATCTGATCAGAGCACAAGAGAGCAGATGAAGGGGGAGGAGGAGAGAGTGGAGCACATCCTGACCCACCAGGCCTTAAGGACGATGTTCCCAATTAGAGCAGCCAGTCAACAGAGAGGACCACATGGCCAGCCCCACTAGGAGACATGACGCCCCTCACTGATCCATGGCCCTGTGGGACAACACCAGAGACACAGTGTGGGATCTGATCCCACCACACCGATCTGATCCCGCCACACCGAGGCAAAACACTAAGGGAGTGTAACAGAACAGCAAGGGAATGGAGCGATGAGGTCCCCAGTGAATGCTGATGGTGACTTTGGGGTCAAGGGCGTGGCACCCCAACAGACTGGACTGGAAAACACTCCTAAAGGCCAACAAACAATCCTTGAACTAGATACAAGCTTTTCTTTCTTGTCATGTTTGGTTTGGTTTTTTGTCATTGGTTTGTTGTTATCATTTTGTTGTATATTGTTGCTTGGTTTTGCTGTCTTGTTTTTGTGCATGTTATTATCTCCGCAGGTCTGTCTAAATAAGATAGGTGGATGAACAATCTGGAGGAGAAAACAACGGGACCAACAGTTCTTGGGGGACATGGGAGAGGGGGAGGTGATGGGAAAGGTACTGGTGTTAACAAACCCAGGGATAAGAGAACAAGTGACCCAAATCGGTGGTGAGGAGGGTATGAGAGGCCTGGTAGGGCATGATCAAGGGTAATGTAACAAAGAGGAATTGCTGAAACCCTGGTGAGGACTGAGCATGATAGTGGGACAGGAGGAAAGTCAAGGGAAATAGAGGAAAGAACGGGAAGGCAAAGGCATGTATAGAGGTCTAGATAAAGACATGCACATATGTAAATATATTTATATATGAGGATGGGGAAATAGATCTATGTGCCTATATTTATAGGTTTAGTATTAAGGTAGCAGAAGGACATTGGGCCTCAACTCAAGTACTCCCTCAATGCAAGAATACTTTCTTCTATTAAATTGGCATTCTATGATGCTCACCTTCCTGACACAACCACTGAAGACAAAGCAGGTGAATAAGCTGATGGTGCCCAGCTATCAAAAGAGATAGTGTCTGGAGTCTTAAAGGCTTGAAGATAAACAAGCGGCCATCTAGCTCAGAAGCAAAAAAGCCCACATGGAAGAACACACCACCCTGTGTGATCATGAGTTGCTGAAGAGATCAGTTATCAGATATCAAAGAACAAAAAATCATATCATTGTGTGCTCACCTCCATGATATGATCGCTGAAGACAAATGGGTACATAAGCAAATGTGGCGAAGAAAGCTGATGGTGCCAAGCTATCAAAAGATATAGCATCTGGGGTCTTAAAGGCTTGAAGGTAAACAAGCGACCATCTAGCTCAGAAGCAGCAAAGCCCACATGAAAGAAGCACATCAGTCAGTGTGATGACGAGGTGTCGAAGGGATCAGGTATCAAGCATCATCAGAACAAAAAATCTTACCATAGTGAATGAGTGGGGAAGTGTGGAGTGGAGACCCAAAGCCCATTTGAAGGCCAGTGGACACCCCTTTACAGAAGGATCTCGGGGAGACGAGCCAGTCAGGGTGCAATGTAGCAACGATGAAAATACAACTTTCCTCTACTTTCTAAATGCAACCCTTCCTCCCCCCCCCCCCCCCCCCCCGCCACTATCATGATCCCGAATCTGCCTTGCAAGTCTGGCTGGACCAGAAGATGTACACTGGTGCATATGGGAGCTGGAAACACAGGGAATCCAGGGAGGATGATCCCTTCAGGACCAGTGGTGTGAGTGGTGATACTGAGAGGGTAGAGGGAGGGTGGGTTGGAAAGGGGGAACCGATTACAAGGATCTGCGTGTGACCTCCTCCCTTGGGGATGGACAGCAAAAGGAAGGGAGACATTGGACAGGGCAAGATATGACAAAATAATAATTTATAAATTTTCAAGGGTTCATGAAGGAGGGGAAAAATGATGACCTGATGCCAGCGGCTTAAGTGGAGTGCAAATGTTTTGAGAATGATGAGGGCAATGAATGTATAAATGTGCTTTACACAATTGATATATGGACTGTGATAAGAGTTGTATCAGCCCCTAATAAAATGATTTCTAAAAAACAAAATAGCAAAAGAATACTTCAAGATTTAAATCAGGAACGGTGTGCATCAGGGTTGTATCCTTCATTATATGTATTCAGTCTGTATGCAGAGAAAATAATCAGAGAAGCTGAACCATAGGAAGAAGAACTCAGCATCAGGATTGGAGGAAGACTTATTAACAAACTGCAATATGCAGGTGATACAACTTTGCTTCGTGAAAGTGAGAAGCACTTGAAACACGGTGGAAATCAAGGATTGCAGCCTTCCGTATGATCACAACTCAATGTAAAGAAAATCAAAACCCTCACAAGGGGGCCAATAGTTGACATCATGGGAAATGGAAAAAAGATTGACGTTGTCAAGGATTTCATCTTGCTTGTATCCACAATGCTCAAGGAAGTAGCGGTCAAGAAATCAAATGAGGCGTTGCGTTGGGTAAATCTACATCACAAGACCTCTTCAAAGTACTAAAGAGCAAGGATGTCATTTTGAGGACTCAAGGGTACCTTGTGATGTCTTAACTAATATTCTCTGTTTGATTTCTCTGGGTTCTAATATTCGTTGCAATGGCTACACAGAACTCTCAATATTCACGATTAAAGAGCTTATTAAGGAAGTTAATGAATTGTAATGCCAGTGAGAATGGCTCAGATTTGAGTTGTTCATCAAGACATGTTACAAATTTCTTTCAGGTCAACTAATAATGTCCAAAGGGACGTACCGCTCTGCTGAAAGCCTCAAGCAGAAAGCATTCAGCCCAAGGTCAAGCTCGATGTGTCAGCAAACCCAGCTGCCTGAGTTAAATGCCCAGAAACACCTCCTTCCAGTAAGCTCCACCCTGAAGGCACTCAGCTCCACTTCTATGTGTTAGGAAGCCCAGCTTCCCCAATTGACTACCCAGTGGCATCCTACTCTGCAAGTCAGTCTCTTGTAAAAAAGCAATTGGCTTTACTTGCTCCTTGGGTTGGGAAGTCCACCACTCTGTTCCATGCACTGGCTCCTGGTTCTGCTGCTGTTCCTTTGATGTTAAAGCTGTCTTCTGGAACCAGGAGGTTCACTGCTTAGGAACTAGGGTCCAGAGGATATGTTGCACTCCTGTCTTTTGCTGCTGATGCTTCACTCAATCACTGCCATCAAGTGGATGCCAACTCATAGTGACTTTATAGGGCAGGGTAGGATTGCTCCTGTTCCAAGACGATAACTCTTTTCAAGAGAAGAAAGCTCTGTGTTGCTCCTGAGAAGCAGCTAGTGGTTTCAAGCTGCTGGCCTTCCAGATAGCATTGACCACTACCACACCAGGGCTCCTTGTGGTTTGGGCTCATTTAATACAAAGTAGGATGACATTCCCGGGAAGCCTGTTCACAACTACCCACAGGTGAATCCTATCAGATTCTTCCCCCACCTGCCTACCACACCCATAAGGGATGCGGAGAAGGTCAATTGGTGGGCATTAAAGACTTTGGCTAGAAGAGTTACATTTAATAATTCACTGCCCCTGCATGTCTGATCTAAGACGAGATATTTTTAAAAATCATCATGTGCATGTGCAAGTTGGGCACTGACTAAGGAAAACCAAAGAAGAATCAATGCATTTGTGTTAGGGAGCTGGTAAAGAAACTTGAAACTACGGAGCACGGCCAGAAAAGGGCAGAACTAGACCTTGGGAGAAGTACAGACGTGATGCTCCTTGGAAGTGAGGGCGGCAAGAGATCATCTCCGTGCGCTGGACGTGTTTCCAAGAGAGGCCGGTCCCTGGAAAAGGGCATGCTGCTTGGCAAAGGACAAGGGCAGCAAACAAGAAGAAGGCCTCCAATAGATGGTTGACACCGGGGCTGCAGGCCTGGGCTCAAACGTAAGAACCATTGTGAGGATGGGGCAGGACCGGGGGTATTTCCTTCTGTTGTGCACAGGGTGACTGTGAGTCGGAGCCTGCACAATGGCGCACAGCAGCAACAACACAACAACAGTCCACACTGACCCAGTGGCAGTACTTTTGGTATATAACATTTGTTTTTAAAATGGATGATAAATTAAACAGCAAGAAATCACAAGCTATTATGGAAGAGACAAAGGCCATATTGTAGGGCCATAATGAAATGAAGTGGAAAGAAACAGAAAAACAGACTCAGAAATATAAATGCATACACAATACAGATATGAGAATGGAATATAAATCCATAGAAATTCAGTCTTCTGTGTTCTCAATGACAGGTTAGATTAATCACTAAGCAAAAGCTGAGAATGAACAGGAGAATTTGGATAGCAAATGAGTCGGAAGTGAAAGGTTATTCATTAAATTATCTTTTATAATTTGTTATAGTAATCTGGAATAAAAAGCTAGATTCCTTTCTCACTGATGACTTCAAAATAAATTCTTAATGGATTATCAGTTTACATAGCAAGAAGTGAAATGAAAAGATTACAAGGAAAAGTGAGCGTCAAGTGAAGAAGGCATTTATAAATATGACACAGCCAGAAGAGAGCATGAAAAAAGACTGATAAATATAACAATAAAATTTTTAAATTTCTGTAGAAAATGTATTCAAATAAAAATAAAAGCTAAGGGAATTTTTTAAATCACTTTATCGGGGGCTCACACAACTCGTATCACAATCCATACATCCATCCATGTGTCAAGCACATTTGTTGCCATCATCATTCTCAAAACATTTGCTTTCTACTTGAGCCCTTGGTATCAGCTCCTCTTTTCCCCCCTCCCTCCTTACTCCCCCCTCACTCACAACCCCTTGATAATTTATAAATTATTATTATCTGTCATATATTACACTGTCCAATGTCTCCCTTCATCTATTTTTCTGTTGGCCATCCCCCAGGAAGGTTACAAGTAGATCCTTGTAATCAGTTCACCCTTTCTACCCAACCTTCCCTCAGCCCTCCCAGTATTGCCACTCTCACCATTGATCCTGAAGGGATCATCTGTCCTGGATTCCCTGTGTTTCCAGTTCCTATCTGTACCAGTGTACATTCTCTGGTCTAGCTGGATTTGTAAGGATAAGGTTGAATTGGGATCATGATAGTGCGGATTGGGAGCATTTAAGAACTAGAGGTACATTGTATGTTTCATCATTACTACACTAACTGGCTCATCTCCTCCCTGTGACCCTTCTGTAAGGGGATGTCCAGTTGCCTACAGATGGGCTTTGGGTCCCCAATCTGTACCACCTCTCATTCACAATATATGATTTTTTGTACTTTGATGCCTGATACCTGATCCCTTCGACACCTCGTGATCACACAGGCTGGTGTGCCTCTTCCATGTGGGCTTTGTTTCTTCTGAGTTAGATGGCCTCTTGTTTACCTTCAAGCCTTTAAGACCCCAGATGCTATATCTTTTGATAGCTGGGCACTATCAGCTTTCTTCACCACATTTGTTTATGCACCAGCTTTGTCTTCAGCGATCATGTTGGGAAAGTGAGCATCATGGAATTCCAGTTTAATAGAACAAAGTGTTCTTGCATTGAGGGAGTACTTGAATGGAGACCCAATGTCCATCTGCTACCTTAATACTAATCCTATAAATAAATGCAAATAGATCTATTTCCCCATCATCACATATAAATATATTTATATATGTACGTGTTCTAGGGGAATTTTTACAACTATAATGAGGAGTTTGTTTTCTTCATATATGAAGAGCTATAGGGAGCCTTGGTGTCTCTGTCAGGTGATCAGTTCAAACCCACTAGCTGATCCTTGGGATAAAGATGAGGCTTTCTGTTCCAATACATATTTACAGCCTCAGAAACCCTGTGTAGGGTCCCTAGGACTCAGGATTAGCTTGGTGGCAGTGGCATTTTGGAGGGATGTGAGTTAAATAAAAATTGAGGATCTTAAAGAACTACCTACAGTCATTCTGCACTTCCAATAATGCTAGAGGCAATTTGAACACTGATGCAAAAAAAAAAAATGTGTCTTCTCTCTCTTTTCAAGAAAGAGAATTTTCTAACTCATAAGAAGTTAGGGGTTTTTTACCACAAGCCAAAAACCCACATTTTCCTAGTTGCTTAGAGACAAGTCCACACTGACCAGATTGTTAATTTATAAATTTGGAAATGATTGCCATGAAGAAATAAGAACCTCATCAGTCAAGTTAACCATGGGCCAAACTCCATGACATTTATTCGATATGGAAAAGATTTATAAAGGAGGAAGGACCACTGCTTTGCAATCAGGATGAGCTGATCATTCCCGGAAAGGGCTGTTTCAATGGAATAGCAATTGTGAATTCCTCCTGCTTCTATCTCACCATTCATCAAGGGAGAACACTGCTCATTTTCGATCTACATGAAAGATTTGGGGAATGCTCTCTCATCTTATGCCTTTCACTTTTAAGGGAAGATGTCTGATAATGGGAAGAGCACGAATTCAAGTATCTGAATGTGTGTTCTAATGCCCTTTTCTGAAAAATGATATCAACTTCATTGGACTCTGAGAATCTGTACTCACAGGGCCCAACACATCATAACTCTTTAGTGACCGGTTTCTTTGCTTTTCCTTCCTGTAAGCATTCCCATTTTCTTATCAGGGCTGCTCGGCTCTTCCGTTGCTATTCAGGTCCTCCCCAGCTTTCCAGGCCCTGCTCAAAACCGACCGGATGTTATTTTGCCTTCTCATCTAAAGTATGCACCACAAACAGTGTGTACTCAGAGGATAGGGAGATATTTGTTTGGTTAATTTAACAAATACGCAATGAGCTCACCATAAATGCCAGGAGAGCCTTACCTTTTCAACCAAATAATAAAGACCCCGCACTCTGAGGCAACACCTTAAGCTGCTTTGCTTCGCTGACAACAATTGGCAGATGTCATGGAGTGAACTGTGTTCCCCAGAAATACATGCGCTGAATTGTTGGCCCTTTAAGGAGCCCTGGTGGCACAGTGGTTACTCATCTGGCTGCAATCCACAAGGTTCAAAGTTCAAAACCATCAGCTGCTCCACAGGAGAAAGATGGGGTCTTCCAGTCCTGTCAGCAGGCACAGTCTCTGAAGCTCGCAGGGCCAGTTCTACCCTATCCTGTAGGGCCGCTATGAGTTGGCATCGACTCGATGGTAGGGACTTTGGTTCTATCTGTGTATATGATCTGGTTTGGAAATAAATTTTTGTGTTAATGAGATCATTCCGTGTAGGATGAATCCTAAACATAATCACTTCAGAGTTTTGAAAAAGAAAAAAAATCAGCATAGACTCAGAGACACTACACACAGCAGGGAACAGAAGCTATGGGGGTGTCTTCTACATTCCAAAGAACGGAGGAATGCTTGGGACTCTGGAAAAGGAAAGAATAGGCTTTGAGCTGCCAAAACTGGGAGAAAACAAACTTCTGCCCTTTGAAACCACCCACTGTGGCATTGCATTACAGAATCACTGGGTAGCAGAGCCAGTCAATGTTCAAAAATTAGTTATGAGCTTGAGTGAATGAAAGCTTTCATATAGTGCACCTAAAATGTTTAGATAAACATTTTTAAGATAATTTAGCACATCAATAAAATCACTGCTAACCTCAAGCACCAGAGCTGTGGGTAGGTTGTTGGGGAGAGAAGAAGTCAGTTTTCAATCTGTTATCTATCCACGAAATGATAGCCATATCATGACCTCACAGAGCTCTTTTTAAAATACAATTAAACATTTCTCACAAAATCTCCCATATGTTTCTCAAGTTTGAGCTCCAGTTCCAAGATTGACACGAGGACTCCCTCCATGCACTAACCCTTCTTTCAAGTGAAATGTTGGAAAAAAATCTTTTTAACAGAACTCAAAAAATGAAGTGGATTGTATTTAGTTTGGAACATTTTTTGTAACCAATGAATTAAAATGTAAATTGTTAATCCAGAACCATGAAAGTTTTTTTAAACATATGTCAGAAACTATATTTTGTACTTTGATTTTGCTTTCATTAAGCATAGTTTTTACCTTTTCTATTACCTAATAAAAAAGCATAAAGAGCAATCTACGCGTCGTGCTAAGATTTTAATAATCATTATCTAACAGCTCTGTCTCCTACAGAAACAGGCTTGCTTTGTGCCTTGGCTTTTAACTGCGCTGCTAATTACCTAGATCTTTAAGTTTCAGCTTTATGTTGCCCATGTATGCCCTAAAGGAGCCTGGGAACTCTGTGTATTAGGCGCTTGGCAGCTTTCTCTGTGGGAGAAAGAGGAGGCAGTCTGCTTCCATAAAGATTGAAAACCTGGGAAGCCCTGGGAATCAATCAGTTCTCCCTGTCCTCCAGGGTTGCTCTAAGTTCAACGTGACTCCGGGCAGCAGGTTTGGACTTTGTGGATGGCGTCACTAATTAGGAATGCAGATGACCAAAGAACAGGACACACATTTCATGTTGATGAGCCCCGAGCTAGCAGGAGACTGAACGACAAGGAACGGAGTGACCTGCTGTGCCAGTGGAAAGGGTGTTTCTAGTAGCCCTTTCTAGGAAAACAGACAGCCGCCCATCCTGGGGGGCGCCCGGAGAGGGAAGTGAGGCATAGAGGGATCAATCAGAGAAGTGGTGCAAAGGCTGAAGCCCAGGCTCCACTTTCCGCACTTCTGCTAAAAGAGCGGAGTGAGGGGTGTGTGGATGAACCCTCGCTCTAGCTCTGATGGGATGTCGCACTGTCACAAGAGCGCTGGGGAGTGGCAGAGGCTCTGACAGGGGAACTGCAGGCACTCGGTATCCAAGGAGGAATATTTTGAAGCATGCGTGTACAAACACAGCCGGGACTAGCTGAAATAACACGAGGCTCGGCATAAACAGCAGCGGTCCTTAACCTGAGCCCAGACCATCCCGCTGAGGCGTATGCCGTGCTCTCTACAAGGAGGGGAATGAAATATGCGCCATTGAACTGAAGGAGTGAATGAGTCCTGCCTTGGGAGAGCCCTTTACACATCCCCAATTCTCTGTATACTGCATGATTTGGGGTCCTTAAAGGGACCCCAAGGGGACTCCTGTCTGTTCCTCCCGCTCCCTTCCTGCCCACCCCAAAGACGGGCCATGAGTTATATATGTAGAAGTTGTGGAATTGGAGAATGTTTTGTTGTGTATATTTTTGCCACAAATAGAAAAAAAATCATAATTACATAAGTACAAGGAAGAAGAAAATGTTCTAGAATTGAATGTGGTGATAATTGTACAACTCTTCTTGATACACTTGAATTATTGAATTGTATGACATGGGGGTGGAGTGCTAATAAAACTGTTTTTAAACATAGAAAAGCTGAAGGATTGATGTGTACAGTGAAATAATTCACTGATCTGGAACCACAACTCCAGTTAGGCATCTTATGATTCCTGTGACTTTTTAAGCAGGCAAATCAGGGTAATAGCTTATATTAGTTTGTATTATAAATATGAAATAGCTTATATTAAACAAACATATGAAATTGTAAAGACTTTCCTTTTTATAAGTATAAGATGGTAGGCCAAATGGGCTGATCATTTAGTCAAAGGTTATCCATAACTAGATTATTACATAGTGCACCTGTCCAAATAGAATCGTAGAAACCAGGTAAGCATAAATCTGCTCCTTCTGTAAAATCAAAGCAAAACTGTGCTTTCTCCTCCAGTGTCTGAAGGTTAATAACTAAAGCTTTGAGAGATCGGACTTAGAACATTTGTGGGACTATTTCTCACACAACTTACTGAGATGAAAATCTGGGGACTATGCAATATAATTCTTACAACTTGCTTAGCTGAGAATGGTGCCTGACATGTTATTCAGATAAACAAAGACAAAATCTCAAAAAGAAATTATGAAACACTTCAGGAAGTAGGCAATGTCAACTAATGTGAAGAATTGGCTTGGAAACTTCGGGGTTCAAATCCAAGCTCATAATTTCTTCTCTGTGAAATGTTTGCTTTTGAAGCCTCCATTTCATCATGCATAAAATACATCTGTTTACATTCAACATTTCCCTTTACAACAATTTCCTTGGTCCCATTTGAGAACAGGCTATGCATCTGAGGAAAAATTAAAGCTTTTCCAGAAATGAAACTCGAAGAGGGACTTGGAAACCCACACGCATATTCTTCTCACACTCCGCTGTTGAGTCGATGCTGACCCATTGTGACCCTACATGACAGAGTAGAATTACCCTCTAGGTTTCCAAGGCTGTAACTCTTAAACAGAGCAGAAAGCCTTGTATCCACCCCCACCCCCCACGCCCGGAGCACCTGGTGCTTTGGAACTGTAGATCTGATGGTTGACAGCCCGACACAGAACCCACTACCCCAGTGGTTCTCCACCTTCCTGATGCCACAGCCCTTTCAGACAGTTCCTCATGTGGTGGTGACCTCCCCCACCATAACATTATTTTCGTTGTTACTTCATCACTGTCGTTTTGCTACTGTGATGAATTGGGTGACCCCTGTGAAAGGTTGTTCAACCCCCAAAGGGGTTGCAACCCACAGGTTGAAAACCACTGGACTACACCATCAGAGCTCCTTGGGTAGTCTTTTAAGTGAGTATTAATATTAACATCTCTAGGTTTACTACTGAATTCTGTGTGAAAGAGGTCCACACTGTGGGACTCAAAGCTGGGGGGGTGGGTCCTTAGTTATAACCACTGACTCTTCATCTGTCCTGTTTGGACCCCCAAACACTAAGCTATTTCAAGTGAAATAGAGCCAACTTACCAGAACTACTGCTGTCGTTAGGTGGCACAGAGTCCGTTTTCATCCATAGCAGCCCCAAGCACAGCAGAAGAGACACTGCCCAACCTGTGCCATCCTCACAATTATGCTGGAACGCTTTCTTACAGCCAGATGTCAATCCGTCTTATTGAGGGTCTTCTTATTTTTTGCTGGCCTTTTTTTTTTTTTTTTAACCAAGCATGGTGTCCTTCTTTGGGGACTGGTCTCTTCTGGCAACGTGCCATCCTCACTTCTAAGGAGCTACATATGTACGGTTTTTTGAGAGCACATGTCTTAAGGGCACCTTCATAGACATGCAATATCTTTCTCAGGCTTTTAGGAACACAATGATCTGCGTCAATAACTTTGGAGGATCTGAACAAACTCTTAGAGAAGAAAAGGGCGAGTCGTTATGAATGACCATGAAAAGTAGTCCAATGCAGGCACAGGACTATAGTTGAAAGGGTATGTGTTAGTCCAGGTAGACTACAGAAACAAATATAGTGACACTCATATGTGTGTAAGAGGACTTTATACCAAAGAGTAATCGTATAGTAAGAAAACATCCCAGTGCAGTCCAGATCAAGACCATAAGTCTGATATAAGCCCATATGTCCAAAACCAGTCTATAAATTCCTCTTCAGACTCACACAACACATGTAATTACACTGAATGCAGGAAGATCGCAGCCAGTGGATCGAAAGTCTTGTGGATCCAGTGGTGGTAGCAGCATCTCAATGCTGACATGGGTCTCCACATGGCTCCCCCAGCTCTAGGGCTCTGGCTCCAACAGTGTAGCTCCATGTGACTTGTCAACAGGCATGTCTTGCAGAGAGAGTTTGTGCGTCCCACCTCCAGTGAGCTATTTATAGCACCTCCAAATGAGGTAATCAAGCTGCAACCTGATTGACAGGCTAAACTCCACCCCTCCTTCTTAATAGTCTCAAGTTGACACCAGATTACGTAACTTCCACAGGGTGTGAGCCAAAATTTCGTGTGAAAAAAAATTAAGTTTTCAGACACAAAAACAAGAGTAGTTTTGTTGCTGTTTTCCATTCTAACCTTTAAAGAGCAACTGGTTTGCCTCAATTATTGTGAACTAAAAGAGCAATGCTGTTAGACCATTAAGGTGTTTCTGTGCTTTTCCTCTGGTCTCTTAAATCTTACTATGAACTTCTTAAAAAACCTAACCCAGATAGACTACAGAGAGCATCATTTGGAGGCATTTGGTAAATTGCCTGTAATTCCGTCTCACAAGAACAATGGACGTGGGACACTTATGTTCGGAGCTGCGGGGGTGGAACTGCGTTTCCAGGGAGACAAAGTGGGCTCAGGAAAAGAGCCCCTCCTACTCAGCCTTCATAGAAATGCCTCTTGGGGCTGCGCTGCCAGGACCAACAGTCTTAGGGAGCGGATTGCAGTAGAAATTACTCAGGTTGAAGATTTTTCCACTGCAAAATTTTTAGCCTACCTGTTATTGTTGTTGGGTGCAATCCAGTGAATTCCAGCTCACGATTCCTTCCTGTAACAGAGCAGAACTACCTAACAGTGTATGTTAGTCCAGGTTGACTAGAGAAACACATTCATAGAGACTCATATGTGTATGAGAAAGAGCTTTATATACAAGAACAATTGAATATTGAGAAAACATCCCAGCCTAATACAGATCAAGTCCATAAGTCTGATATTAACCCATATGTCAGATACCAATCCATAAATTAATTCCTCTTCAGATTCACGCAGTCATGCAATGATGCCAGATGCAGGAAGATCACAGGCCAGTAAGTGGAAAGTCTTGGGGATCCAGTGGCAGTTGAAGCATCGCAGGGCTGGCAGGGGGCTCCATGTGGCTCCTTCTGCTCCAGGGCACTAGCATAACTCTGTGTGTCTTGTCAGCAAGCATGCCTCGCAGGGAGTGAGCATGTGTCTCACCTCGAACGAACTATTTATCTCCTTAACGCCTCCAAATGAGGTCATCAAGCTGCAACCTGATTGACAGGCTAAACGCCACCCCTTCACTCTTAATAGTCTCAATTTGACAACAGATTATGGAACTACCACACAGTGATTCTAAATTGATATCTTCATGAGGGCCAGAGCTCCAGGTCTTTCTTCCTGTGAAACTGCTAGGTGAGACCCAAACACGAACCTTTGGGTGAGCAGTGGAGCACTTAACCATTGCAGCACCAGGATTACTAATTTTTATCAGTTTTATTGGCACTTGATTCACAGTTCAATAGTTCAGTCATATCAGGAAGAGCTGCACAATCTTTACCACAATCAATATTAGACCATTTTCTTCTTCCTTGTACTCATTGTTATGCATGTAAGCTGTTCTTTCAATTTTGGCAAACATATACACAATGAAACATTCTCCAATTCCACAACATCTACAAATACAAATCAGTGCCATTGATTATACTCTTGCGCTGCACAGCCGTCATCCATATCCCTCTCCAAACTGTTCCAGCACCATCAAAATAAACTCCATGACCCTTAAGTGAAAACACGTCCTCCTTCGCCCATGATGGCCATAGGTCAAGTTTGGTTTCTCTTTTTTTGTTTGAAACGTTTTATTAGGGGCTCACACAACTCTTATCACAATCCATACATACATCAATTGTATAAAGCACATCTATACATTCATTGCCCTCATCAGTTTCAAAGCATTTGCTCTCCACTTAAGTCCTTTGCATCAGGTTCTCTTTTTTCCCCTCTCTCCCTGCTCCCCTCTCTCTCATGAACCCTTGATAATTTATAAATTATTATTTTGTCATATCTTGCCCTGTCCAACGTCTCCCTTCACTCCCTTTTCTGTTGGCTGTCCCCCAGGGAGGCCCCCACATGTAGATTCTTGTAATCGGTTCCCTCTTTCCAACCCCCTCTCCCTCTATCCTCCCAGTATCGCCACTCACATCCCTGGTCCTGAAGGTATCATCCGCCCTGGATTCCCTGTGCCTCCAGTTCCTGTCTGCACCAGTGTACAACCTCTGCTCTATCCAGACTCCCAAGGTAGAATTCAGGTCATGATAGTGGGGGGGTGGGTGAAGGAAGCATTTAGGAACTAGAAGAAAGCTGTATTCTTCATCCGTGCTGCATCGCACACTAACTGACTCATCTCCTCCCCTAGATCCCTCTGGTTTCTCTTTTTTTTAGTAGTTTTCTTGATATAATATTCACATATATTTCCACCATTAAATCGGTTTTTTAAGTTTTATATATATGTATATATGTATATATATATATCATCACCATCAGTTCTAATGCTCACTCCCCCTCCTGCATCATTGATTGCTCCCCAATTCCCCTCATCCTCACCCCTTCACCCCCTTCCTGATAAACCATTGCATCAGTTATTGTCTCTATGCATCCACTCCTTCTGTGCCTCATAAACTGGGAAACCTCACAGAAGCAATAAAAAAACAAAGAAGAAAGCAATAATAATGATATAAAAAATTCAAAGCATAAGAAAGAAAAGCAAGAGAAGAAATTTCTGTCATGGAACAATCAAGAAATATCTGAGCCTATGGCAAATTCAGTTGGGTCAAGAGAGAGGTCAACTGACCACGTATCATTTTATACCATGGTTCAATCAACCATAATCAAATTTTATAATAATCTCTGTCTGATAGTAAAGCTGCTTGAGTCCCTTGCCTATGACTAGAGGGAATTTGTCAGAGGCTTAATCTGACTAGATACTATGCAAATGGGTTTTGGGTTCCCACTGTCCTTCATAGGCTTCTATAAATTGGGTGTTCACAATTTAAGCTTTGATATTTTTCCCTTCATCATATTTGGAGTTTTTTATTGTCATCTTTGTATCACAGGGGCTGGTGTGCTTCTTCCATGTGGACTTAGTTGACACTTCACTTCAATGGCTGCTTGTTTGAATACAAGCCTTTAAGTCAGTCATTCTCAACCTATGGGTCACGACCCCTTTGGGGGTCTAAAAACCCTTTCACAGGGGTCAATCAATTCACAACAGTAGCAAAATTACTGTTATGAAGTAGCAACAAAAATAATTTTATGGTTGGGGGTCACCACAATATGAGGAACTGTATGAAAGGCTTGCAGCATTAGGAAGGTTGAGAACCACTGCTTTAAGTAAACTTCACACACTATTCCAATCGCTAGCCAGGCACTATCTGCTTAGTTCACCACACTTTGCTGCAGCACCCTTATCTTCGGTTCGGTGATCATTTCATGAAGGGGAGTATTGAGCAGGGCCATGTTATAAGAACGAACCATTCTTGGATTGGGGCTGGAATTACCTGGGAGCCAAGAATCTATCCACTTGTCACAAGTAATGAATGACTCTGGTTTGCTTTGGTAGTCATATTATGGCATAAACAAAAACCAGAGCCAACAAGAGCAACAACAAAAATATAAACAAAATTTTAAAAGAAAAACATTGACAATCATCCCCCTGGGATTTAAGGCAATTGCATTGATAACATGAATCATTTATCCAATGGCACAGAATTTGAGATACTATTGATAAGAGGCACATATGCAAGTATGTCCAACTGAAAGCTGCCATCCATGAGGTGCTGCTTTGCACGGATTGATTTCTTAACTGATTGAGCTCTGTTCACACTGACAATGGGGATGGTGCTATGGGAATTTTCCTGTATCATTTCTTACAAGGCAGACCCTTGCCTCTGAGATTAAAACCTGTCATATTAATGCCAGGGGAGAATTGAGGTAATAAATGTATGGTGATTCTGGGTCTCCTTTCATTGAACACCCACAAAGCCAGGAGTCCCACTCAAGGTCCAATGACTGGCATAGCCACTGTCTTGGGGTGGCCCTCCTTGGCTTCCTCTCCTCATCAGGATATTTCAGTCCCAAGTCCAAGGGTACAGGTAGCGTTGCGGTAGGGCCAAGCTTTTGTTCTAGTTGTGCTTCCACGCCAAGTCTCTCTGGTGTGGCTCTTGGGGGATGCCATGTTCCCTGTAAGGCCGGCGTCTAAGGTCATCACAGTGCTTAGGCCAGGTTGAGGTTCACTGAGGGTTTGGTAAAAACGTATTTGAAGTGTCTAACCAGGACCACAGAACTGAGTTTATTCTCCGTGAAGTTTCCCTTATTATTATTATTATTTCCCTTATTATTGTTCCGCATCCCTTCCCAATGTGAGGTTGCTACTTCCCATGTGCCCTTCATACCCACCAACAGAAACAGATGCCAGTGCCTCCTCTGGAATGTAGGTGTTCCCTCCCTCGGTCTCCACCTGCTTTTCCACTAAGTTTCTCTTCTCATTTCTATGGAGGGCCTGTTTTTTGTGAAGACCACCAAGAGCAGCACTGAGACAAGGCAGGATTACTTTCCAAACTACCTAATCTTTCATAAAAGAAGCCCTGGTGTCACAGTTGTTACGCATTGGGCTGCAACTCGCAACGTCAGATGTTTGAAACTACCAACCGCTCCGCAGGGAGAAAGATGAGTCTTTCTACGCCTGTGAAGTTACACTCTCAGAAACTCACAGGGGCAGTTCTACTCTGTCCTTTAGGGTCGCTGTGAGTCAGCATTGACTGGCTTCCAATTAGTTTGAGTTAGTCTGGGTAGACTAGAGAAACAAATTCATAGACACTCAGATGTGTATAGGAAAGAGCTTTATATAAAGAGTAATTTTACATTAAGAAAGCATCCCGGCCCAGTCCAGATCAAGTCTACAAGTCCAATATTATCCCATATGTCCAATGCTAGTCCATAAATTCCTCTTTAGACTCACGTAGCCATGCAATAATGCCGAATGCAGGAAGATCACAGGCCAGTGGGTGGGAAGTCTTGTGGATCCAGTGGCGGTAGAAGCATCTCAGCGCTGGCAGGGGTCTCCACATGGCTCCTCCAGCTCCCAGTGCCCTGGCTGCATCAGCGTAGCTCCATGTGAGTTGTCTCAGGAATGAGTGTGTGTGTCCTGCCTCCAGGGAGCAATTTAGCTCCTTAGCACCTCCAAATGAGGTCATCACTCTTAAGTCTCAAATTGACAACAGACAATGCAACTACCACAGAGTCCTTCAAAAAGGAGCCCTAGTGGCCCCATCAGACAAGGATTGGACTGCTAACTAAGGTATGCTGTTCAAACCCACCAGCCGGTCCGTGGAAGAAAGTTGAGGCAATCTGCTTCCTTAAACATTGAAAGCCTCAGAAACCCTACATAAGCTCAGTATGAGTCAGAAGTGATTCCATGGGGATGGGTATAAGGAACCTGGCAGAGCTGTGGTTAAGCACTTGGCTGCTGACAAAAAGACCAGCCATTCCAACTCACCAGCCACTCGGAAGGAGAAAGATATGTCAGTCTGCTTCTGTAAAGGATTGCAGTCTTAGAAGCACGATGAGGCAGGCAGTTAAACTCTGTCCTGTCGACTCATATTGACTTGGCAGTACTGAGTTTGGTTTGGATTTTTGGTGAGTCCCGCATTTATACACCTTCGTTGCTCACTGGGCTGCTAAAGTCAAGGTCAGTAGTTCGAACCCGCCAGCTACGCCGCAGGAGAAAGATGCCACCATCTCCTTCTGAAAAGATTGACAGGCTCAGAAACTCTAGAGAGCAGTTCTCCTTGGTCCTGCAGGGTGGCTATGAGCCGGAATAGACTCCATGGCCGTTGGACTTTAGTTTACCTGATTTCTACAATCAGGGCTGTGGAGGAGAGATATCAACATGGCCTCCCCCTCGTTTCCTCGGGGAATTATTATTATTATTATTGTTTTTTAGCCTTTTTCCACCACTTACTGCCTTTGGGGAGCTGGGGGGAGGGGTGATTTTCTAACTGGTGAATTTAGGGACTATAACATCTATAGCTTAGCTCCACTCCCTTGTTTCTCATAGAGGGAGCCTCCTCTCAAGAGCTCCTCTCCCACCAGCTCTTCCATGCTTAACAATGGCAGGGCTTGTCAGGACAACTGGAACCCAGGCACTGAATCTGGGGCTGACTTAGGAGAACCAACTGGCTTTCTATATTTATATACGTTCGTATGCATTTGATTGTACATATTCATATGCATTCGATGTTAAAGGTTACATCATGGTAAATGGAGAAGAGGTGGAAGTTGTCAACGATTTGGTCTTGCTTGGATCCACAAGCAATGCTCATGGAAGCACAATCAAGAGATCCAAAGACATTTTGCCTTAGGTAAATCTGCCGCACAAAACCTCTTCAGGGTATTAAAGCGCAAGAAAGTTAATTTGAGGACTAAGGTGCGCCAGACCCAAGCCATGGTGTTCTTCATTGCATCGCATGCAGGTGAGAGTTAGACATTGAACAAAGAAAGCCGTGGAAGAAGAACCAATGCTTTTGAATTGCGGGGCTGGA
The DNA here is from genome assembly GCF_050624435.1 of Tenrec ecaudatus. Taxonomy (NCBI): domain Eukaryota; kingdom Metazoa; phylum Chordata; class Mammalia; order Afrosoricida; family Tenrecidae; genus Tenrec; species Tenrec ecaudatus. The sequence continues at coordinate 139,347,250 of NC_134537.1, forward strand.
GAAGAATACTGAACGTACCAAGGACTGCTAAAAGGACAAGCTGATCTGTGCTGGAAGAAGTAAGGCCCGAGTGCTCCTTAGAAGCAAGGATGGCAAGACTTCTTCTTACATACTTTGGACACGTTGTCGAGAGAGACCAGTCCCTGGAGAAGGACATCGTGCTTGGTAAAGTGAAGGGGCAGCAAAAGAGGCAAAGACCCTCAACGGGGTGGGTGGACGCAGTGGCTGCATCAAAGGGCTCCGGCATAGAAGCCATGGTGGGGCTGGCAGGACCAGGCAGTGGTTCGTTCTGTTCTGTGTAGGGTCGCTACGGGTCGGAGCCAACTCGATGGCACCTGACAACAACAACTGCATGATGACCATTTTACCAAAGGGGAGCGCTCTCGTTTCCTTGCCTCTCAAGGAGTCTCAGATCATTGGCTTCTTCCTCGGACCTTTTCTTGAGGAGGAAGGCCTAAGCCTGGCCTCCTTTCAGAGACATCAAAGGATAGCCAGCAAGCCAGTGTGAGGTTATTAGAAACTCTAATACTCATAGATTTAGGTGTCAATTGCTGGGGGGGAGGGGTGCTGGGGGGAGGCAACTGCCCCTCATGATGTCAGCATCTGGGTAAAGCATCCATTCGTTCTTTGAGGCAAGATTGCTGGAGACGCCAATCAGTAAACCCCCTGGCTTCTTGCAAGGTGCTGGCTTCTGTGGCTCTGAGCTTTTGTATCTGGCCCTTTCCCCTGTGTTGCCATTGTCTCTGTGCTGATGTCCAGGCCCAACACGCGGCTATTGGGAACTGCCTCCCTGCACCACTTGGCTAAAGTCACCTTCTTCAGTGCTATCTCCAAGGCCCCTCTTTCTCACTCTGGGCTCTGGGAAGAGACTGCACTCCGTGCCCCAATCCAGAAGTTTCTGCTCCTCTTTAAAGGTCCACACTCAGGTGCCAGTGTAGAGGACCCAACCCTACCACACATGTTTTCATACCATCAAAATAAACTCACAGGTGGGGGAGGGGGTGCCATCTATACCAGGCTAACGCTACTCAAGAATGACTTTTGAACAAAACATATTAGTAGGAAAGGAACGAACAGATTCATAGCAATAATAATAGGAGGGAAATCACCGGCAGATATCAGAACCGTGAACTCGTGTGCTTCTAAGAAGCACTTTCCATTTTTTTCAAAGACAACGTCTAACTCCGACATGTAGCCACCCCTCACAGCAGCACGTCGTCTACCCGATGCATAAGAATTGAAAACCACTAAGCTAGCAACTCAAAGAACGCTACGGGTGAAGAATTTTGTGAACGAGATCTGAGACACCACTGTCCTTCACAGGGTCCAGGCAAGCGAAGGCAGTTTTCCGTTGTGCCTACGAAAGAGTAAGAACTGGAAGTCCTGTGAGTCCCTGGGTGCTGCCAACTACTAACACACTTGGCTACTAGCAGAGAGGTTGGAGGTTTGAAACCACCCAGAGACGCCTCAGAAGAAAGGCATCTACTGAGGGGGAAGTGGGGGGCAGGGGGCGGGAATCAGCTCTTGAAAACCCATGGAGGCAGTTCATCTCTGGCACATGTGGGACTGCCCAGAGGCAGTCGACTTAAGAAGGCAACTGGTAGAAAGCCCGTCAGGGCTTGAAGAAATGGCCTTAAAAGCCTCGAGACCAGCTTGGCACGATACCGAAAGGGCAGTGACGACAGCACTTGAGAAGAGCGGTCTTCTCGGGCATCGCTGTCCGTGGCCTTCTTGGAAGGAAATTTCCAGACTCAGAAGGGCCTGGCAGTGATGCGTCGCAGACTGACCTTCCATGTCTGATAGAAGTTCCGTTAGACACTCAAGGGCAGGTCTCAGGAGGTTGACTAGATTCGACACTCAGAGTAGCACAGATGTTTCTCAGGAAAGAGAATTTAGAACGTGTGTACATCAGACTGAAAGGGCTCTCCCCATCCCCTGCCCTAACCAGGCTTACAAGGAATGAAACACTCTCAGAAAATAGGGAGTGTCCTTCTTAACACGCCCTGGCCTTTCTTGGTTCCCCGAGGCTCCTCTCAGGAAACCTCACTTGCCTGCCAGAAAGAGGCTGTTCTCTTGTAAGAGTCGTCATTCAACAGATGTTGAGATTATTTAATCAACTGGGTTCATTCTGTGGCAAAACAATCCAAACGATGTGAGGAGTGAGGACGGTTTCAGACAGAAGGTGGTAGAAATAATGTTTGGAGGCTGTACTCTCTCCCCTCCCCCACCCCGACACACACACACACGCACGCACGCACGCACACGCGCGCATTATGTACCTCCAAACTCAGGTTACAGGAAATTAGAGCATAGATTCAATATCTGGGTTAGCCAGTGAGTTGCATAACCAAGATTAGAACTCCAGGCTCCCTGGACCACTTCCTCCATATCACAGAGTTGACTTATTTCCTGTTTTTCCACTGAAACTAATCATTACTTGAAATGGAAAGCCCATTCAACAGGATGAAGAATGAAAAGCTCTTAATTGAAGGTGATGTTTATGAAAAGCCAAGAGAAGGAAATCTAGACTTAAAGTATTTCCCCATATGTAAAATAAACAAATTTGGACTTCAACTATCAGTGCTTCATAATAGACTTAATTGATACTGTCACCAAAAACCAATTGTTTTGAGTAAGACTCCAAATTTGGTTTGTTGGTTTGCCGTCCTTATTTGTTTTTAACTCTTCAACAAAATCCACTGCTGGAAATGAATCTATCAATCAAATCAATCCAGAATTTAATATGTTTTTGTGAGCATCCTAACACAAACACACACACACACTAAGCATACTGTAACATGCAATGGAAATAAAGCACTTTTTGTAAAACCAAAGGCATTTAAACCTTCCTGTAAAGAAGTAAATTTGGGGAATACTCACTGTAACAGACACTTTGTTCTACTACATGTTGTTGGTTACATGTTCTATGTCTCTGCCATCTGACAAATTGTATGCTCCGGAGCAGGGGTGGGCAGCCTTCTCTGTGAGGGGCCAGACAGTAAATATGTTTAGCTGTATGGGCCATACAATCTCTTATTGTGTGTAAAGCAGTGAGCACAGCCAGATCAGTTCCTGGGCTGCAGGTTGCCAGATCCTGTTCTCTGATCCAAACCATATTGTCTGCCAGGGTGAGATGACCCAGCCCAATCCAGAGTCTAAACCAGCTGATTGGCAGCCGTTCTGTATGTGAAAGGACCTTGCTATGCACAATTGTGGGCCATGATTTACTTAACCTTACTTGATCTTAATCTTTTCTTTTTATATAATTTACTTACCGTATGTACTGAAGTATAAGCTGACCCAAATATCAGCCAAGGCACATAATTCTACCACAAAAAGTGCATTAAAAATGTCCTGAAAAACTCTGCTTACACTCGAGTATCTAGGGTGCTCTTTTCATTTGCTTAATTTAATTTACTTTCATGCTTTTACCCCCAAAGGAGATGATAAGATTTTTGATGAAAGGAGCAATCTCAGGTTGAACGGTGTGCCTCCAGACACACACCATAGCAGAGCCGGGGCTTCACTCTCTAGGAGACCAGAATTCAGATCCTGGTTCTGCCCCGCAGTCAATGGCATGGGGGCCTCGGCCGACCTCCACCTCCTCTGACTACGTAAAATGAAATCATCCAATGCCACACCTGCCCAAGGACATCCCTGTAAGGTAGACGTCAGACACGCCCCCACCTTCCAACTTGCTTTCCCCTATTCTGATGCTAACCATCTCTCCATGACACCTTACTTCTCTATTGTTGCAATGGCCACACAGAACTTGCAGACCTTACTCATGATTTGGGGAGGGGGACAGTTATTAGGGATGTCAATCGGTTACAACCATCAGGATCAGAAACATTAAGGACACAGTCCTTGTGCCCACGGCAACAGGTCTTCTCCGCCACGCTGGCAGCCACAGCTCTCTCTGCAAACTTGACCTCTCAGCCAGATGCTCCCTCGGACTGCCCTTGGCACCTAAGTGTTGCAAAACTCCTCAGTGCTGAGAGATGCCCACAGGACACCCCACTCGGCAGGCTAAGCTAGCATCCTGCTCCCAGGCACAGAGCTCTCCTCCCTCCACGGGCCAGGGCACTGGAGCCTCGGGCCTGTTGCTCCTTCGTCGTGATTGCTGGAGCTGCTGCTCCATGCAGGGGTCCTGGCAGAGCACAGATTCTCCTTTGTTGCTCGTGGGGTTCCCTCTCTTCCTGATCCTGAGATGGCTTGCGCATTCGCAGCGGAATGGCGAAACTGATCCTCCAACCCTTCCACCTTGTCTGCATGCTCCCTCAGTCCTTAGAGACTAGGGATGGATGAGCCGCACCAGGTGATTTCATGTCACCGAAGCCCTTTACTAACCATGGAATCATGGACACGCCTTCTCTTCATGCATGAAAATGGCAGGAACAATAGAGTTGTTGCGAAGAGGTAATCAAACATGTCTTAATGTAAAAACAAAAAATATAACCTTATTTATTCCCAAGAAAGAAGATCCTGACTTCACTCATATAGAAATATATATAGTAAAGAGGACATATACACAGGCACCTCAATCACTCGGGACCTGAGGCTCAGTATTTGTGTGCAGTAGTTGGTATCCGTGAATGTCCACTTTCATTCTTATGTACAAATGGATCTTTACACCCAGAATATCAAGTATCCATTTTGTTCCGTCCAATTTTGAGCTATACATGAAGTAACACATTGTGTCAATCAGTTGCATCCAAAGACAAAGAGATAGTATCCAGATTAAACAACCTGCATTGTTCCTAAAGGTGTATATGTGGCCATAGATATTACAGGAAGTATGCTATAACATGTAATATTATACATGAAGCATAATCCTTATTCTTTAAGTATAAATATATTATATATAAATATTTTCATATAAATTAAAATATTTCATAATATTTCCTCAGATAGCAATATTTTATCATATGTGACCCCATCACTATATCTGAGTATGATGAAGAAAATTCATGGCTTATTTCCAAATACAAGTGCTTATGAATTAAGAATTCCATGGCCTCTGTAGCTTTGGCAGAGGATAGTTCTACACATATGTGCTACAAATATATCCATGGACATAGTTGAGTATATGACAGATTTCAGTCTTGAAAACTTATATTGGCAATAAACCAACCCTTGGAGGGCTGGGCTTGAAAACGTGGAACCATAGTCTCAAGGACATCAAGGTCAATTGCATAACAGTCTACAAAGATAGTGTTCTATATCCTACTTTGGGGGTGGAACGTATACTGTCAGTCTCCGTCGCTGTTACTGTCACATCAGAGCAAAGATTTTCCAAACTGAAAAGTTCATGAGAATGAAAACGACTGAAAACCAAAGTCACTGGGAAAGGTTGTCTACATAGGCTTTATTATCCATGGGATGCCCGTTTTCTAAAAATCCTGGCTTAAAATTAAAGCATCCATAATTTCACTGAAATGAAGGCTGGAAAAACCGGAATGGACTGGTAGGTAAGAATGTCTCCATTACGAATGGTTTTTCTTATCATTCCTCCAAACATTCCATATTTAGTTTGGCTACGCGATAGAGCCACACGTGTGCAACGCGAGAGAAATACTGCTGTTTGGAACATTGAAATTGTGCTGGTGTTGAGGCGTGTAAAGATTGTGACTGTGCACGGGTTCTTCATTGTGTTATTGTACATGTATGTTTATAGGCGGACAGCACACACAAAGGAGATTCAACATGTTTGGGAAAGTTTCCATTGTCTTTTAATTCCTTGTTTTCACTAGTCTTTTGAAGCCCTCCCATGTTTAATTTATATCTGTTAGTCTAGGTTTTAGCTTTTAAACATTGAGATGTATAACATGTGTGTCCCCGTGTCAATACTTTCCCTGAACCCTGTGCCTGATTCTGCATTCAGCTCCGTCTTCAGTAGTATTGACTGGCGATGGTCCCTGGAGCAGAAACTTCAGCTTGTCACTCGGGAAGGCATTAAAAATGCAGAGCTTCAGTGGGAGTGGCGATGCCACGAGGCTCCCCTTCAAAGGGGAACCGATCGCAAGGATCAACATATAACCTCCCCATCCCCCTGAGGGACAGGAACAGCAGAGACGTGGGTGCAGGGAGACGTCAGACAGTGTAAGACATGAAAACAATAATAATTTATAATTTATCAAGGGTTCACGGGGGTGGGAAGTGGGGGAGGAAGGGAGAAAAGAGGAGCTCATAGCAAGGGCTCAAGAAGAAAGCAAATGCTTTGAGAATGATGATGGCAGCAAATGTACAAGTGTGCTTGACACAATGGATGGATGGATTGTGATCAGAGTTGTACAAGCCCCCAATAAAGTGATTTTTTTAAGTTAGATAGTTCTGAACAATTTGGGTTTTTTTTAAATCTTCAGAAGAAAGATCTTTCCTACCACAACTGTGAGAGACATTTATTGTAAAAAATATTTTAGGGAATGTAATTAAAGAAACAATAAAATCACCTTACCACCACGAAAGAAAAAGACGGTTTATTATTATTTTTTAAATCAGAACTTCAGCACCATCTAAACTGCGCAGAATCCAAACCTGCTTTTTAAGTGACGATTTGTGTAAACTCTGCAGTAGGAGACGCACTGGTCTTCCTACTCATTCAGCGAGTCTGAAAATAGACTATGAATGTTATTCATCACAGGGTGTTCCGTCTCTGAATGGGGTGACTAGCACTGGACCATTGTGTCCCCTGAGAGATGCCATGTGGCACATTGCCACTATCAGCGGGCTGCCTCCTTTGTGTCAGGCTCCTTACACCGAGATTGTGCCTAATCTTAAAAAGACTTTTAGTCCCCCCTTTACAAATAGGTTAGATAAATTGTGCAAATCATATTTAGAAGCCAGAGCCTAAACTCAAACCCAGTCTGACTTCAAACTTTGCTTGCTTATGTAAGATGCCTCCCACACAGTGTCTGAATTACATCCTTCTTCTCAGGACCCAGTGAAACAGTGACCTTCCTCCCAGGATCTTCCCACTTTTCTCACAGGAGAAGAAAGGCTCAAATGTGCAACACACAGGCTCATTCCATGGCAACAAGGTCTAGGGCAGTGGTTCTCAGCCTTCCTAATGCCACGACCCTTTCATACAGTTCCTCCTGTGTGGTGACCCCCAACCATAAAATTATTTTTGTTGCTACTTCATCACTGTAAGTTTGCTACTGGTATGAATCATCATGTAAATATCTGATATGTATTTTCATTGTTACAAATTGAACATAAGTAAAGCATAGTGATGAATCACAAAACAATATATAATTATATTGTGAAATATTTATGTGTTTTCTGATGGTCTTAGGCGACCCCTGTGAAAGGGTCATTTGACCCCCCAAAGGGGTCGCGACCCACAGGTTGAGAACCGCTGGTGGGGGGGGGCAGAACAAAAGCGACAATGGGCCAAGGGGCCAGTGTTCACTTTTTAGCCCTGTAAATGGGAGCCTGCCGTGGATCCGCCATCCTGATGTTCTGACGGCCACAGCACCTAATTCTGCGTGTGCCACCCCCGTGTTGCTCATACTGCGCTCTGGATTCAGAGTTTCAAAGGACAGACGTTCTCAAAAGAAATGTTTAATTTCGTAATTTCATCTTGAAGTTAACTTTTCACCTCTTACATGAAATAGTCTGGATCGCTGTATGTGCAAATTATGATCGAATATTCACTGAGATTCTTCCACGAGGCGTGTGCTCACGATCACCTTAGTGCAGCTAAGTGACCAGCAAGTGACACCATCCAGAGATCAATGCATTGCTTCTCAAATGTAGCATCCGTGGAAATGTATTCTCAGGGGTCATTGGGCTCCTCAATTTTCTCCCTCACTTGCAAGTAAGAATCAATCACCACTCTATTCTTGCCCCCAGGAATACTATGTGGATCAATACCCAAATTCTAAAGCAGTCTGTAAAACAGTACCAATAGAGTGGCTTTCTATATCATGCAGACTCTGGGAATATTTTTAATTGTCTGGAAAAGGGGTTGAAAATGTGATGCATTTACTGCCATTAATCTAAGTCTAAAATTAAGTAGGCGACAATTCGGTGGTAGATTAATGCTTCTTCTGTCAGAGAACAACCGAAAGGTCCGTAGGTGCAATTGTACAATTATAATATATAAAGAATATAGCAAAGTCATAGAGGATAAGAAATCTAGGAGAGAGAATAAAACAACGGAGTCAGACACATTTTGTGGTAGCATGCTCACCTCAGCCCCTCTTGATGGTCCACATGGAAGTGGGAGTAAAGAAAGAGCCCGTTTCCTATCTTGGGACATTTATAGGTAACCATAAATGCATATTCAGTAGTTACATGAGTCACAAGGTGGGTGGCATCTACATTAAGGTCCCTCAGCTCACAGATGAGGAAACCTAATACCTGCATTGGGGGAAAGTGTGATAGTTACATAATCTGTTGTCATTTTGAGACCTAAGAGTGAAGGGGTGGAGTTTAGCCCATCAATCAGGTGCCAGCTTGATGGCCTCATTTGAAGGCGCTAAGGAGATAGATAGCTTGCTGGAGGCAGGACACAATACTCATTTCCCTGCAAGACATTACTGACAATGAGCCTGATGGAGCTACATTGATGCAGCCAGAGCTGGAGGAGCCACGTGAAGACCCCTGCCAGTGATGAGATGCCTCTACAGCCACTGGATCCACAAGACTTTCCACCCAATGGCCTGTGATCTTCCTGCATTCAGCGTCATTGCATGTGCTGCATGAGTCTGAAGAGGAATGTATAGACCGGCACCAGGCATATGGGCTAATATCAGACTTATGGACTTGATCTGGACTTGGCTGTGATGCTTTCTCAATATTCAATTGCTCTTGTATATAAACCTCTTCCTTATACACATATGAGTCTCCCTGCATTTGTTTCTCTAGTCTCCTCAGACTAACACAGAAGGCATGAGGGGGGAGATAGCAAAAGGATGTCTGCATCTGGAGGGAGATAACATCAACCATGTGCTCACGTTAAGGCAGGATAGCTGTTAGGGGAGAATCTGTGGAAACAATCTTTAAAGCAGGATAATGTACTGGGACTTTACCTCTAACTGACCAAAGTGGAGGCTTTCCTACTGTGGAATACTAGCTTTCCAGATTCTCTCTGTGATAAGTTAGAGAATAGAGTCCTCATCATATTTCCCTCCATGTTGGTATCCCACATTCTTCCATTCTGAAACTCCCTCTAAGTGGAGGGAGCACCATTAAAAAACACGTCTGCTCCATCTCATGGAAGATGTGGGAGGACTCACTCACCACCAGGTGCTCCCAGACACTTCCCCGGCCCTCTCATCTCCCTCCCCGGCCCTCTCATCTCCCAGAGCCAGCCCACCTTCTTAGGAGATGGTTTACAATGTGAAGGTTTCCTGGGGCTCGGTGGGTAGGCGTGACCATTGCGGGGTTCAGTATTATGAGACTCTTCAAGGCTTACATTCTCTGCAGTCAGATTTTGATCTCTCATCTGCCTGACACTTCTGTCACGTGTCTCTCTTGTTTCGGAACTTGGTCGAAGAGGGTGCCGCCAATCACTTTTATAAAATTTTCAAATCACCAAAACCCTCATGATAATTAATGTTTTACATCAATCCAGCTGGACCAAGATTCTCCGTAGTTTGGTAATTAAGAACTAGTTGTCTCCCATGATGATATTTACTAGGAGGACGTGGCCTACTTTCAATATCAATAAACTAAAAAACTTAACTCACTGCCATCGCGTGGATGCCATCGCAGTGCGACCCTAGAGGACAGACTAAAACTGCCCCTGTAAGGTCCCATGCCTGTAACTCTTCATGGAAGTAGAAAGCCCAGTCTTCTCCCTCAGCGTGGCTAGTGGTTTCAAACTGCTGACTTTGAGGACTGAAGCCCAAGGCTCACCACTAAGTCACCAAGGCCCGATGCTGTGGAAAAGCTTGCGTGCCTTTCCCTGTGTCTAGACCTGACATTGGGCTCATCAGCTTCTGGTTCTTTGGGCTTGAACCAACAGCCCGCCAATCCTGGGAGTCACCAGTGGGCTGTCAACTTACCTGTCAACCTTGGATTCGTTCATTCACAAGCCGGTCATCTTCCTTCCAATCTCGGGCTCACCGGCCCCCAGAACTGCACACGTCAGAAGCTTCCACGCTGACAGCTAACTCACAGCCTGCTTATGGCAGCCTCTGGCTCTTTGAATTCTTGATGTTTTGAAATTTGCTAAAATGAATTGATACGTATTATGTAAAAGCACCCTCTCAGACCAAGTTCCAAAACAAGAGAGAGACGTGACGTGAGTAAGACAGATGGGAGATTTAAATCTGACTCCAAGAAGCTGGGGTGACATGGTGTGTGACTCATTGAACTGCTAACCACCAGTTCAGCAGTTGGAAACCACCAGCCAACCCGAAGGAAAAAGATTAGGCTTTCCAGTCCCATAAAGAGTTAGTCTAGGAAACCCATCGGACTAGTTCCACCCTTCCTTAGAGGGGCCCTGAGATCCAGAATTGACTTGAGGGCAGTGAGGTTTTTAATACTAGTCTTGCTTCTCTAGAAAGCCTAGTCAAAAACAAACCACTAATCCAGTGACTCAATAGATCAGAGGCTTTAGCTATTTCTCAACAAGGCTGTGCTAAGGAAGATGCTTAAAAACAGTGTTAGGATTTAGTAACAGAATAGCAATGTGTTTTCCTTCCGTTTAGACACGGCACCTTATATGGGATGGTAATTGCTTCCACCCACGTTGACACAAGACATTTGTTTGCCCGCTGAAGTGATGTAGCAGGTGCAATTTATTGCACAGTATAAAACAATTCTTTTGCATAGGCTTTAAGGATGAACACAACTTTAAAACCAATTCATTTGAGGTGTCCCTGCCTTAACACTCCTGTGATGGGTAAAACTTTTTTCTATTTTAATTGTTGCTATTTCAAGGGTGTCCTTAGTGTGTTGTACAGAGCTTATAACCCCAGTATTACAGGGTTGGAACCAAGGAATGGGGTATCAAGCATCACTCCAGGGTTTATATGTATGCCTTCTGATAATTAACACTAATAGGCATTACATAGATAATGTGTGCTTGTTTTATCAATTACAATGGAGAAACAAGCCTTGGAGGTGAATTGTTTCGGTTAAGATGATGATCTAAACATTGACGGTCATAAAGCCAAGGTCAGAGGTCACACTGCCAGGAAGCCAAAGGAAAGACATTAAAAGATGTTGGAGTAATGAGGATCTCTGCCTCTGCTTCATTTTCCTCTTGGTGTTACAGAGGAGATAAAGCGAAACCCGAGAAACTGAACCTCCCCCGTGCCTGGAAGAGAGACAAAATATGCCATAGAATCTCAAATGGTCACAATTATATCACTGCTATTTGTGAGCCGTCAGAAGGGGAAAATGTATTTTTGTCCTCTTACGATTGTCCCCACTGCCATCAAGTAAGGGTTCCCGAAAGTGTAAATCTTTCTTTTCTTCTTTCCAAAGCCATTGGAATGGGGGCTAATTCAGATATCACATCATTCCATAGTTCAATCACGTCATCAGTAGTGTACAGTTGCTACCACAATATCTCAAAACATTCTCTTCCTTCCTGAACTCCTTTTTGGAAGCCAGTAGACTCATATTTCTTCATCAGAGGGGATGGTGGGTTTTGAACTGCCGGCCTGGGGTTAGCAGTCCGATGCTTATCCCACGGTGTTGCTAGGCTCCTCGCTAAGCGTACAGAGCACCTGGAAAAGGAGGGAAAGAGCAAAAGCGAACGAGGAGTACTTAAGGAAGAAGAAGCTTCTGAAAGATCCCTTTCTACAGAATCCACGCAGTGGGGAAAGGAGCTACGCTCACTGTGGTGGAATTCTCTCAGCATATTTACCCCCACGCTGCTCAGAAAGCTCGTTGGCCACTGCCACTCTGAAGCCAGCCGACAGACATCACTGCTGGGGTGGGGAGTAGGAGAAAAACAAGCTACTTCTGTCAGTCCCAGTGATAGATAAGCTACCCCATCTGATAGAGACTGGTGGACTGCCAAGGATGATGGTCACCCTTCAGCCCTAGTACTGACTCACCCCTGTGGTTCCACTTCCCTCCAAACTCCAAACGACAGGCCTGTCCATGAGCCATAGTGCCAGGGAACAATGCACACGGTTGGAAGGGGGAGGAAAGGGCAAAAGGAAACAGTAAACATTGACAGGAAGTTGGAAGAATGCTTTCCTACTGTGGGAATTGTAAGCAATGTCGGAAAACAAAATGTCTGTTGATTGCTGAACAGAAAAACCTTTCCATTTTCTGGGACAGTTTGTTCTGGAAACTTTCATGCAAACCACCATAAAAAGTTTTTTAAAAAAACAAACCTAGTGACAGGTATTATCAAAGTAAGTACATTTGAAGAAAGATGTGCAATGCACCCTATAGGAAGTTTAAGTGATTTGGGGAATCTGCCTGCTGCTGTTTCCGTTTTGCCAGCTGAAAATTGAGATTTTTGCAAACCATATGGTATAGCGATTGCCTTTGTCAGAAACGTGCCCACAGATGATAGTCATTACTCTTTATTAAAAGGAGTCCCTAGGTCAGCGGTTCTCAACTTGTGGGTCACGACCCCTTTGAGGGTAGAATGACCCTTTCACAGGGTTGGCCCAATTCATCAGAGTAGCAAAATGACAGTTATGCAGTAGCAATGAAAATAACTTTATGGTTGGGGGTCACCACCACATGAGGAACTGTATTGAAGGGTCGCGGCATGAGGAAGGTTGAGAACCGCTGCTCTAGGTGGTGCAAAGGGGAAAGTTCTCAGCTATGAGCTGGAAGGTTGGCAGTTCAAACCCACCCAGAGGTATGCCAGGAAAAAGGCCTGGCAATGTACTCCCCAAAGATCACGGCTGTGGAAGCGTTAGGGAGCAGCTGCACCCCGCACACGTGCGGTCACTGTACCCGTGAACGGATAACAACTACAATGATTTCGTCAGCACTCAGGCATTTGCATTCCATGGTATCACAATTGCTCAGCGTAGAGTTCATATCGTCGAGCAAAGGAGAGGGTGAGCCTCCGAGAGTCGGAGAGCTGACTGAAGATGTCCAAGCAGGCACGGCGGGGCCAGTGAAGTCCACGGCTGCCGACGCCAACCCCGGGGCGATTTCAACTGAGTTAGGAGCCGCCACAGTTGTTACTGCCAAGCGGTTAGTGCTGGCAACGCTATGACCGCTCCCTGAAAGGAAACATGCGAGCGAGAAGTGCCGATCAAGGGGTTCTGGTAGCACAGGTGTGAAAGCACTGGCCGGCTATCCTAAGGTCTGTGGTTCAAACCACCAATCCGTCCCTCCACCGGAGAAAGCGGTGGCGCTCTCTGTGCTAGGACCGCGGCTTTGGAACCCTATGGGGCAGGTCTACTCTGTCTTCAAGATCGCTGTGGGTTCTGGCTGGTTTTTGGCTGAGAGCTTATCAACTGCGTAATGGCTCCTACTGCCAATTGGGGTTTCCATCCCGAACTACAGAGATTGCACGAGAAAGACTTGGAAAGGGTGGACGCCAAGACACTGGTTTCCTTGTCCTCGCCTCCCCTTGCCAGAAGCACCATAGACCTCTGCCTTCACTCCCACCCGCCCCATACTCCCCAAGAACAGAGCCTCTTTCCCCCCATTTCTTTTGGGAGCTCTTACAGCTATTATAGCAATCCATGGTTCAAGGAGACCAAGCAGGGTTGTACAATTGTTGCCACCGATAAACATTCTCTTTCTTCGTGAACTCTGATATCAGCTCCCCTTTCTCCCCTGCAAGGTCTGGGGTTTAACCTCAACAGCCACTCCTTGGAGACAGTGAGATTCTCTGTTCCCATACAGATTTACGAGCCCAGAAACACTGCACAGGGCCGCCAAGAGTTGGAATGGAGTAGGGGTGGACATTTTGGTGAAAGGTTTAAGAGTCCCGGGCACCACCTTCCTTGACAGGCTCTCATCCCTGCTCTTTCTTCACTGTTGCTCCCGTGGACCCAGCACCTGCGTCCTGTCACCCTTGCATAACTGTGGACACTCCTGGACTTGTGGCGATGCTGAGATGCAGGCACGGTCGGCATGAATGTGGTCGGCCTCGACCTTAGCCCTGAGTGTCTGGTGTTTCTTGAAAACAGGGGTAGCTCCGCCTGAAGCGATCCCCAGTGCCTAGAAAAAGATCCGTGCCAGGTGCTTCTCCTTTGGTGCTGCCTTACTTGGGGCCTGGATTCTCACCACTCTACACACTGTCATCTCATTCCCAGACAGCTTTTCACACGTTTACTGAGAGCATGAAGCCACTCTTCCCAGTGCATTGTGTTCACACACCAAACTCATCTTCTCGCCTAGCGGCTGTGTGTGCAACACACAGCCCTCTCCCCTGGGCCCACCCTGCCAGGGTGAGGGGGACTGCCTACCTGTCACACACAGTTGCATGACCTTGAATGAGCTACAGAACCCCACCCCCCACCCCAGTCTCCATGGCCCCATCCATCCCATGGGGATGTCACTAGTGCCTGTCCCATAAGAGTTGTTGTGAGAATGATATTAAAGAGCCCCTGGACAATGGTTCCCCCCATACCTGTTGTGCATATGTGCTCAACACATGACAGCTGCTATGATCAGTCATCAAAGGGATGTTTTTATGAATTGTCCAGTCCAGACCCACCTCATTTGATGGTGTCCAGGGGCTTCCTTGCTCTTCGTAGAGGTTTCACTTTGGAACACACAGAAGGTTTGTGGTAACCCTGCATCAAGTACAAGGGCATTGGGGTCATTTTACTAACACGTGCTGGCGCCGGTGTCTTCTGTCACATTTTGGTAATTCTCACATTTCACCTTCATAATGCTGTCGTACACCTAGTAGGCTATAAAAAACAACAACTGGAGGAAAAAACCCACCCTAGCCCATAGGACACAGATATAGGCGTTTCCAGTGTTCAATAACAGGAAGAAGTAACCATCCTGGAGCGCTGGCAGGCACAGTGCAAATTTAATTACCAGCCCCTGGAACAGGAGTCTAATTTTAGCTACTTCCGTTCGCTCCTTCGTTGAAGCCACTTGCCCTCTCTTTCACCTATTTTTATCCCCAAAGTACAGGCGGCAAGCCACAGCTGTTGGGGACTTAATGGCCCTCTGTCTTGGTAATTAGATTTATTTTGCCGTTGGCTGAAAATAACATATGTTTTCCTTTTAAGTGAAAAGTTCATTGAAACCCGTCTTGTGCTCCAATTTTAATGATATCCCTTGAAGTGACTTGTATTAAGCAAAACTGTGTTAGGAGGTACTGAGAAGAGTGAATGTGTCTTTTGGGGTATTTTTCTGATTTTCTTTGTCTAGAGGAAATTTTTTGAGGGAAATCGTTATGCTTCTGGAATCCATAATCCCATCATGTGAAGCCCTCAGAAAACGGAAAGTTCTTTCATAGCAAAATTGGCAAGTATCGCCTGTCCTGCCCTGGGTTCATTTGAATGTAAAACCTGACCTGAGCCGCCCTAAGCTCATTTGTAGTTTTTATGTATCTCCCCCACCCCAACTTAGTATAAATGTAAATCTATGTCTCTGCAGAAATATTAATGTGATTATTACATGGTTCTGCTCAGGACCCCATTGGAAATAGTATTTTCTGCATCCCACCCACCCCCAACCAACTTAGTATAAATATAAATCTATTTCTCTGCAGAAATATTAATGTGATTATTACACAGTTCTGCTCGGGACCCCATTGGAAATAGTATATGGTACATTATTGCCATGAAATCTTTCAAACAAATTTTGCATTCTGAAATGCATCCAGCCCCAAGAGTTTAATATTAGAAATCATGCTCCCATGAATATTTGTTGACTAAGTCAGAAATGGGCTAATTACGTACTTACCAAGTGCATGCCCTACTGTATTAACCTCTGATTTTATCCTCTGTGGGAGAAAGCACATGAAGCAAGTCTTACCTCTTTGCTTGGAAGGAGCATTTTGGCTGTCCTTCTTCCAAGACAGATTTGCTTGCTCTTCTGGCAGTCCATGACATAGTCACTGTTTCACCAACACCCCAAAGGCAGCACTTCTTTTTTCAACTTCCTGATTCAGCTGTCCAGATTTCCCATGAATAAGAGGTCATGGAAAATACCATGGTTTAAGCCAGATGCACAGACGTCCTCAGAGTGACGTCTTTGCTCTTCCACCCTCTAACGAAGTTATTTGCAGTTTGACTCAATGCAAAACGTTGTTTAATTTCCTGACTGCCGTTTCCACAAGAGTTGATTGGGGGTCCAAGTGAAATGAAACCCTTGGAGCATCAATGTTTCCCATGTGTCAGGATGTGGCTTCCTGGTCCAGTTGTGAAGGTTATTTGTTTTCTTTGTGATGAGGTTCAGGCCTCGTTGAAAGTCTGTATCCTCGATCTTCTTCAGTAAGTGCTTCAAGTCCTCCTCATCGACAGCAAGCAAGGTTGTGTCATCCGTATATCACAGGTTGTTAATGATGCTTTCTTCTTCTTCCGACAGCCCAACTTCTCCGATTATTTGTCAGCATACCGAATGAATGAGTCTGGTGAGAAGATAAAATTCTGACACACACCTTTCCTGCTTTGAAAGCAGGCAGTATCACCTTGTCCTGTTCAACATGTACAGACTTTGCATGAGCACCATTAAATGTTTCGGAATTCTCATTATCCACAATGCTATCCATGATTGCTTGTGATCCCCACAGTCAAATATCCTTGAGTTGTTACTAAATCACAGGAAAATATCATTCTTAGATTTTCTACCTTCAGCCAAGATCCATGTGCTATCAGTAATGATAGTCCACATTTCACTACCTCTTCTGCATTTGGCTTAAATGTGTGGGAGTTCCCTGTGGATTCATCACCACAACTGTCTGCCAGAAAATCCTCAGCAATAGTTTACTTACGTGTGATATTAATGATATTGTTTGAGAATATCACTAATTCTGCATATTGTTGATCACCCCATTTTGGAATGGACAGATATATGGATCTCTTCCAGTCAGTTGGCCAGGTAGTTTGTTTGTTTTTTTTCCCTTTTATTTTTTTAATCATTTTATCGGGGGCTCATACAACTCTTATCACAATCCATACATACATCCATTGTGTCAAGTACATTTGTACATCGGTTGCCATCATCATTCTAAAAAAATTTGCTTTTTACTTGAGCCCTTGGTATCAGCTCCTCATTTCCTCCTCCCTCCCTGCTCTCCCCTCCCCCATGAACCCTTGATAATTTATAAATTATTATTTTGTCATATCTTACACTGTCTGACATCTCCCTACACCCACTTTTCTGTTGTCCATCCCCCAGGGAGGAGGTTATATGTAGATCCTTGTGATCCGTTCCCCCTTTCTACTACCACCCTGCCCTTGCCAGGTAGTTTTATTCCAAATGTCTTGGCATTTATAAATAAGCACTTCCATCTTTGCATCCATTTGCTGAACCATTTCAGTTGCTAAAACCATCAGTGACTCTTGGACTCCTTTCCTCTACCAAATAATTAGTAACTGTTACCCTGAGGCTCTATTAGTATAAGAAATACAAAGATAAATGAGATCATCTCTGTTCTCTAAAAACTCCTACTTGTAATATTCATATTCTAAAAGAAATTGTTTGGACTCCAAAGCTGTCTTCTCCTTTGAAAAATAACCATCCATCCTGTGCAGACCCGATGTGCCAGACAGGAAGAATACAAAAATGAAGAGCCCTTGTGAAATTGCACATTACATTCTGGTGAAGGAGATAGACTAATTTATCCTTTAACAACTTTCTTTACCCAGTGGGCCGAAAGTACTTCTCTCTGACAAAGAAGCTTGAAGAGGTACCCCATAGAGCAGTGGTTCTGCACCTTCCTGATGCCACAACCCTTTAATACAGTTCCTCATGTGTGGTGACCCCCAAGCCATAATGTTATGTTCGTTGCTACTTCATCACTAATTTTGCTACTGTTAGGAATTGGGAAACCCCTGTGAAAGGGTTATTTGACCCCCAAATGGGTCACGACCCACAGGTTGAGAACCACTGCCATAAAAGGTGATCTCTGATATCGAGTGGGAGCTTCTACAGGGAGCCAACTTGGGAATGATTATCAGAAGAGAAGGCACGCTAGGTGCAAAGGTATTAATACTAGAAATACTTGGGTGAGTCCAAACGTATTGCTACAGAATCATAGAACATTTATTGAACAAAAACGTCAAAATGTGAAGCTAATATTTCTAACACAGCCTCTCCCTAGGGCTACGCATGTCTGAAGGCAACGATTACCTGTAGCGTCTTCAGTTTCTATCACATCGGAATGGCACAGTGGGCATCTTGGTGGGTCTTTTCATATTCTTTGGGTTTGGAGAGCAAAAAGAACTGGGCAGGTGCACAGGTCGAGCTGTAGTTTGGCCGGGTTCAACTTTCCCAAAGAAATGCTTATCGGAGAGTCCCTGCTAACCTCAAAGAATTAGCAGGCACATTGTCATTTGAAATCCCCCCAAAAAACAATTGCCATGACCTTCTGAATTGGCCGATCTACCTAGAATTCAACTGGTTGAGCAGATGCCCCTAAGCCACCGTTCCCGTGGCTCTTGCTGTCTGGGCTGTATGAGCAGATCCAAGGCTTCTCCTTGATGGTGATTCCTTGCATAAAATCAGCTTCATTGGCTTGATCTTGCTTAAAAGACTAATAGATTAGTTCTTCGAACTAAACCGATCTTCTCCCTTTCCAGCCAAAAGTTGTCTGAGGCCGAGATAGTCGCTTAAAATTGAAAATGCTAAACCACATGCCATCCCAACTTCAGTAGCTATGGCGTCAATGGTGAGACGATGGTCTTCTCCCCCATCCTGCCCCAGCCCCGGGTTTCTAGCCCCCGTTTCTGCATTCACAGAAGTGCACGTCTTCCCTCCCGTGGCTCATCCTTGTGGTCTTCCGACCTTCTTTAAAATGCTTAACCCACCTGAAAACTATTTTGTGTGGCTTAGCATTCCCATAAGCTGTGGCAAAGTGCTAATGATCTGTGAAGATGTCCACTGGAGTTTTGCTAAAATGCTGCTAGTACCCCGACCTCAAAATTGGTTTCCGCCCCCATCGCACACAAAGTACCCCTTGTTTGAAAGCACTCGAATAGGATGAAGACAAGTGGATTACTAACCAAGGGAACTTGTCTGCAACCATCCACTGATTGCAGAGAGCTGTTTAAACACGTTTTGTGGGCAGGGCACCCGTACAGGTGTGAACTGCCGGTGCTTTTTAATTTACCCTTTGTGATAGGTGATTTTATGTCAACTGGACCCCCCTGGATAGGGGTGGAGTCAACCCATCAACCAGGGCACAGGTTGATGCTGTGTCCTTGGGGATGTGATCTTCTTATAAGTAGGGACCTTGGGGGTCTGCCCTCTCTTTCTCCACCCCCCACCTTTGCCTTCCTGCTTTCCGGACACCCTGAGAGCTGCCAGAGCCCTGCCAGGTTTTCACCGACTCTGGATCCACATGTATCTGCACCCACTGGCCAGTGATCTTTCTGTATTCTGCATCATTGCTTGTGGCTTCAGGAGTCTGCAGAGGGACTTATGGACCAGTATCGGACTTGAGATGAACTGGGCGGGGATACTTTCTGGATTTATAATTTCTTCTTGATATAAAGCTCATGTGTGTGTGTGTGTGTGTGTGTGTGTGTGTGTGTGTGTGTGTCTCACTGGATTTGTTTCTCTAGTCAACCCAGCCTAAAATACCCTTGTGTTTGTGTCTTCTGCTAGGGAAATATTTAGCAATGGCTATTCTTATTTCTTTGGCAGAAAAGCTCTCTCTAAGCAGTGGATGGCATCAAAGAGAGGAGGTGTAACTGGTAGACAGATTCACAGGACTTCAGGTGGCTACCGACACATGTACACATTAATAAGCCAGATGAGGCAGGAGCTGTGGTTGGAGATGAGATACTGCCCCTGAAGCGTCATCTTCATCTGTGTGCCATTTGTCACTAATGAAATTAGAAGGCTTCCCTTCTCCGGGTGTCATCTCCTGAATATGTCATCTTCTGACAAGTGCTTAGAATCCGTCCTACATGCACTCTCATCAAGAGAGCGTAGCTCAGTGACTGGGGGTCACAAAGTTCTCTTGTAGAAGACCAGAATCTCGGCTTTGAATTTTGATCTGTTCTTTATCCATATCGCCTGATTATAATCTAAGGAAGAGGTTTCAATAGGAAACTGTTTAAAGGCTCAACATTACAGGAAAAAAAGTCTATTTATTGAATGTGTCGCTGAGTGCTCTTACTCTTACAGACCTTAAAAGGATGATTGCAGCGTGTCAGCAACATAAATATAAATCTTCACTTGAGCTCTAGTTTGAAATGTCAACAACTGCTTTTGTAAGAAAAGTTTGATTGCCCCCCAATAAAATGATTTTTTTTTAAAAGAAAAGTTCGATGGAAACACAGTCACACCTGCACACTGTCTCTGGCTGTATCAAGGCTACAATACAGTAAAGCCGTGGCACATGTTACCAGGAGAAGCCAGTCCTTGGAAAATGACACCATGCTTGTTAAAACAGAGGATTATTTAAAAAAATTTTTTTTAAAGAGGCAGAACCTCAAGGAGATGGAGTGATACAGTGACTGCAGCAATGGGCTCGGAATAACAGTTCTGAGGACAGTGCAGGATTGGACGGTGCTTCCTTCTGGTTCCCATAGGGTCACGGTGAATCAGGATTCATTTGATGACAACTGACAACAGCAGTAGCAATAGAGAGCTTATGGCCCAACAAGCAGACAACCAGATAACTCAGAGCTACCGAGTCAATTCCAACTTATGTCTAGGACAGAGTAGAGCGGCCCTGATGGGTGTCTGAGACTGGAACTCCTTCCATTCTTCAGCGGACTAGCCGGTGGGTTCCAAGTCCAACATGAAGCCACTATGCCACCAAGGCTCATGAGCATAATAGACCGACAACTGGTCCTTTACAGAAAAAGCTTGCCAACCCTTCATTCAGAAAACTGTTGTTGCGTGCAAGAGTTTGAAAGCTAGTTTTTTGTTTTGTTTTGTTTTAAGACCCCGGCTCAGGAGTGTGTCTTAGTCTGGGCAGAAGATCAATTCTGCTCTAAGTATCAAGAACAAAGGAGAGTCACAGGCTCAGAAATCCAGGGGGTGGTTCCTACACTGTCCTACAGGGCCACTATGGGTCACAATTGATTCAGTGGCGGTGAGTTTTGAGGGATATAGATATTGATTAGCAAAGTACATCTGCTTTGAGCACTGTGCTCTTTTAAAGAATTCTCTACATAAGAGTAAATGGACCACTGCACCCTGAAAGGTTAGGTGGGCAGTGGGTGTAAAATCACGGTGATGGGAGAATGCAGAACAGGCTAACGTGAACAGCAGCACCATTTGAGGAACATAGCCATGTCAAGTGCAGCAATTGTTGAAATCGTGTTTGCTTGGCTATGCACACTTTCACTCATCTACGTCTTGTAAGTCCGCGGCATGTTGAAGCAGCAGTGCTCTGCTCCCTAATGGCTAGACGGTGGTAGGAGAAATAGCTAGTTAACCTATAAGCAAATGATTGCATCAGCCATATCTTCTTAAAATACAAGCTCCACCCTCAGCAGCCGCCTCTCTCAGATTCCCCGGGATTTGCTGAAGGCTCCTGTCTCCCCTTCCACCCTGGCGCCTGCATCTCTGCCTCAAGGGAAACATGATCACCTTCATCAAAACAGCCCTTTGCCAATAGCTGAAGTTGCCAAAAGCTGCAGTGACCGCCGCCCCTCCCCCCCCCGCCCCCCAATCAAAATGCCATGTGTTCAGCAGCTAGCTTTGAACCATTCAGCTAAAGTCACTCAGCTGTACTTGATACTTGGCTCACAGGCTACACTTCTTGAGATTCAGGTGAAGGTTGGATATTCATGAGGCCGATTGAGGAAGAATCTATGCACTTGAACTGTGGTGCTGGTGGAGAAGACTGAAAGCACCGTGGACTGCCAAGAGGACAAACAAGTCTGTGTCCGAAGAAGTCCGGCCAGAGCGCTCCTGAGAGGCAAGGAGAGCCAGACTTGGTCTCACATACACTCTAGACATGTTGTCAGGAGAGACCAGTCCCTGGAGAAGGACTTCATGGTTGGTAAAGTAGAGGCGCAATGAACCAGAGGAAGGCCCTCAATGAGATGGATTGACACAGTGGCTGCAAAAGTGGACTCCGTCATAGGAGCCACTGTTTGGATGGTGCAGGACGTGGCAGTGTTTTGTTCTGTTGTACGTATCGCTTTGGGTCAAAATTGACTCAAGGACACTTTCAAAAACAACGTAAACACATTTAGCAGTTCTGTGATTATACAGCCTCTGGACAATAATGTCACATGTAGGATAGTCATATATAATATAAATATTGTGTATGACATATCATTTTTTAAAAGCTGAAAGAAATCCTTTTGTCATGTCAGTAATAACAAGATAATAATATAATGATCAGTCATATTGAAAACTTCAGAGCTAAGTTAGCAAAGTCAACGGAACCTTCCACATTATAAAATTGATTCGGGGGGTGGGGGCGAACCTTCCCCGCCCTCCCCACTGCCTGTGCTCGTGGGATCTTAAAACATATTACAACCCTCTAGCAATAAATGAATGTAACTTTGTTGGAGAATTGGAGATGTCTCTTATCACATAAACTGCAGTTCACGTGGCTCCTGCCATCCTCACTGGCCAGCCATATTGTGAGCGTGCAGAAGCAGGAAGGTGTTCCTCCAGCAAGCGTTGAACTTTGTAACTGGGTCCACTAGATCCGGGCAAAATTGCTGTGAAACTCTTGGTGCTGCCCACGGTGGTTCACCCGCACTGGTCTCCCACACACGATTTGCTTAAACTGATCTTATTTCTTGGAAGGCAGTTAATGTTTGAGCATCCAGAGACCAAAGGCAGTCCGCCCTCATTCAAGCATGGCTTTCCTCTCACAGGCAGTGTGCCTCCAGAAAGTGCTTTAGCTTCCTCCTGTCTTCTAAATGTAAAATAAGCAGATGAGACCAACTTCATTCGGGTTGTTATAAGGATTAATGGGATAATACCCATTAAGGGCATGGGACAGTATCGAGCGCCTCATGATTCCCAGCTATAATTCCTAGAAAAGACATCATGCATCCTCACCCATGTGTTCCGTTTTAACTTCATCCCTTTAATTGATTCACTTCCAAGTCTAAGTCTTTGTTATTATTTGAGCTCTTATTATTTGGAACTATGTGTCACAGCATCGATACTCAGCCTAGAGACAGTTCTCAGTTACTCACGTTACGGGACACGTGCACTGGTCTGAGTAAAACACACACAGGCTTTCTGCCCTGCTTTATTGTGAGTAGAATCAAGATGCACTTGAGGATATACTGGTGTTGACTCATGCCAACTCTAACACATTCATATTGAATTGAAGATAGAAGACAGGATCATCTTTGCCCCTTGTTTGTTGTTGTGGTGGTGGTGGTGACATACTGTCAATTCCAACTCATGGTGTCCCATGTGACAGAGTAGAATGACTCATGGGGTTGCCTAGATTGCAATCTTCACAGGAGCAGATGGATAAATCTTTCCTCCCACAGTGCCACTGGTGGATTCGAACCAGCAACCTTCCAGTTAGCAGCTGAGCACTCTAACCATTTTGCCACCAGGGATACTTGTTTTCCCCTTTTGCGATGTCAGAAACCTAGAGTCAGCTCCAACCCATAGTGATGCTATGTATATACAACAGAATTACACACGCTCCCGGCGTGTTCTAAGTATCACAATGGTTATATGTGAATCCATTCTTACAGCCACTCTGCCCATCGCTGTCCCTGAGATTCTTCCTCGTCTTCCCTGACCCTCCACTTTACCAAGCATCACGTGTTTTCCCAGGGCCTGCTTTCTCCTAACAGTATGTCCAAAGTATGCGAGGCAGTCTCGCCATCCTCGCATCTTGGGAATGTTCTGGCTACTTCCTCCAACAGAGATTAGTTTGTTCTTCAGGTAGTCCAAGGTGCTGTTAATATTCTTCAACACTGCAATTCAAACACATGAACCCCTCTCTGTTCTTCCCAATTCATTGTCCAATGCTCACACGCCTGTAAGGTGAGTTGGGTTGTCTCGGGTCTGGGAGCCTTACTTCTCAAAGTGACACCTGTGCTCCTTAACATTTTAAGCGATCCTGTGCAGCAGATCTGCCAGATGCGGTATATTGTTTGATTTCTTGGCTACGGCTTGAGTGTGGATTCAAGTAAAACTGAGTCTTTGACAATTTCAAACTTTCTCCATTTGTCATGATGTTGTCTATTGGCCTAGTAGTTGTGTTTTGTTTTGTTTTGCTTTTTAAACATTGAAGGTAGCCATCAGTAAGTACTTCAGGTCCTCTTGGCTTTCAGCCAACATGCCAGCTGCATGTTGCAGGTTGTCAGCGATCTGGTCTTTATACTGACTTCTTCCTTAGGGCCAGTTTCTTGGATGACCTCATATTGACAGCACACCAAACCGAGTGAGGGCGGTGAAAAGATCCAACCCTGACACACATCTTGTTTGACTCTTAATCATTCAGTATTCCCTTGCCCTGTTCAAATTGCTTCCTCTTGCTCTGCAGGAAGATAATTAAGTCTTCTGATGTTCCTGTTCTCTGCAATGCTGTCCATCACTTGTTACGATCCACACAGTTGAATGTTTTTGCATAGTTAATCAAATGCAAGTACACACCCTTCTGGTAGTCTGCTATCAGCCAAGATATAGCTTACATCCCTCCTTCCGTATCCTCTTCGGAATTCTGGTTGAATTTCTGACAGTTCCCCGCTACAAACAATTTTTAGTTGCAAATTTTCACTTGCATGTGATGTTAATGATAATGTTTCTTTTTTCCCTTAAGCTCTGCAAACCAAACTCACTTCCCTTAAATTGATTGCAACTCCTAGTGACTGTACATAGCATTTCAAAGGCTATGCAAATGGTTCCGAGAGCAGACAACATGGCTTCCTTCCCTACGAGCAACAGGTGGGTTTGAACTACTAACCAGTGATTAGCGGTCCAACACTTAAAGGATTGCCACCAGGGCTCTGAAATAAAAGGCGACTTCCATCAATTCAAACTGTTCTAAGTGCAGCAAGTCCTATGGAATGTCAGGAACATGGGACAGTTTTTCTAATCTTCTACCTACTCTCATTTCCCAGGTTCACCTTTAGCTCTATCTTTCAGTACAGTGAACTTATATTATTCTTATTGCTCTTTCTACTACTTCAAGGGGAAAAAATAAAACTGTTCTAGATTTGAGTAAAAGAGATATAATAAATGTTCTGTAATATTTACAATTTCAGAAATACCTTTGAGCATAGTATAAGGAACCATTGAATTATAAGTGAATGTGCAAGTAACAAGTTCTTCCCATGATCAATGAGTGTCTGCTTCTGCGAAAAACAAGAGGTTTGCTCATGAATTAGTTCAAATGTTATCCTTTTATTATCTCGGGAAAAAATCTATTTGTAACATTTCCACTTCAATCAATATCACTTGCCCTTCATTCTCATTGTGCAAATTATTATTGCTAGCACCACTTGGGCATTTTTCAAATCATAGATTTGAAAACAACAAAAATATCTATTTCTGATTTTTTAAAATTTATTAGTATTGTACCTGAGACTAGGAGTCATTTTCTTTTCTATACCTCTTTTTAAAATCATTTTATTGTGGGTTCATAAAACTCTTATCATAATCCATACATACATACATCATGTCAAGCACATTTATACATTTGTTGCCATCATCATTTTCAAAACATTTTCTTTCTATTTGAGCCCTTGGTATCAGCTTCTCATTTTCCCCCTCCCTCCCTGATGAACCCTTGATAATTTATAAATTTTTTCCCATGACTTACACTGACCGAGGTCTCCCTTCACCAACTTTTCTGTTGTCTATCCGCCAGGAAGGGAGTATTAGGCATATCATTGTAATCAGTTCCCCTTTTCTCCCCCCACCTTCCCCTTCCCCTCCTGGTATGGCTACTCTCAGCATTGGACTTGAGAGGTTTATTTATCCTGGATTCCCTGTATTTCCAGCTCTTATCTGTACCAGTGTACATCCTCTGGTCCAGTCAGATTTGTAAGGTAGAATTGGAGTCATGATAGTGGGGGGATGGAGGGGAGAAATATTAAAGAACTAAAGGAAAGTTGCATATTTAGTCATTACTATAGTGCACCCTGATTGGCTCGTCTCCTCCCTGAGATGCCTCTGTAAGGGGATGTCAAGTTGCCTACAGATGGACTCCAAAAAAATAGGTTATCGATCTAATGACTATGTAAGCACTATTGTGAAGCCCTGGTGGCATAGTGTTTACTCGGTGGGTCAACAGCAAGGTCAGCAATTTTAAACCACCAGACAGGCCGCAGGAGAAAGAGAAGGCTTCCTACTCCTATAAAGGGTGATAGACGTGGGAATCCACAAGGCAGTTCTGTCCTCTCTTACTGCATGGCTAAGAGTCAGAGCCAACTCAACAGCAGTGAGTTTTTCTGTTAATTGGGTTGTGTTTGTTTTACTGAGGAAAATAAAATTGTAAATCAACATATTGAATATAAAATACTGAATTTGCATACTATATTGAATTGGAATAGTCTGTATGTTTTAGCTAACCCGTTTTAAAAAAAAAGTTGATAGGCAACACTTTTAGCACTGAGGAGCTAAATACCTGCTAACAAACATTGAGCAGGCTGCCTCATTCCCCTGTCCTTTCAGAAGACTGAAATATTCATTTAATGTATTGAACAGCATTGAAGTTCTAATTATGTGTCAGGCATTAAACTAAGCGCTAAATTTATAATTGTGAGCGAGATGGATGAGACTTCCAGGCCGTTCGGGAGACGGAACATGAAACAGCCCATCGCAGTCAAGTGCAGGGAGTGTGCTGGAAAATGCTGCGTGAGGCCCAGGCGTGCTTCCGCCCCAGGTTCTGATTTTTTTTCACTTGTTAAAAGAATATATTGAACGCAACAAGAAGACAAGCCAACAGCGACAACAAAAATTGACCAGAGGACTTGAACAGACATTTCTCTGAAGAAGCTATAACGATGGCTAACAACGTTCAACATTAGGAAGGCACAAAGCAAAACCTCCACGAGGTAGCGTTTCACACCCACGAGGATGGTCAGGATGGAATGTGACCAGAAAGGAATGTATTAGCCATTGGGTCCGCAATGCATTGCTGCTAGGGATGTAAAATAGCACATCCCCTTTGGCAAATAGTTTGGTGGTTTCTAAAAACATTAAGCATCGAATTACCAGGTGATACAGCCCTTCCACTATAGACCCCAAAGAATGAAGAGCAGGCATTCTGATACGTCTCCACCAATGCTCACTGCAGCTTTATTCACAATAACCAGTGTGAAGCAACCCATGCCATTCACCAGATGAATGAGTAAACAGAGCGTGATATATATATATATGAGCTGCCAGCCAACCAGTCCCTAACTGGGGATGGTCCTGTGCGCAATGGGACAAAACACCACCCAATCCCACGTGCCGTTCCCTTGGGCCGTTTAGATCATTGTGATTCACAGTCTTCACTGGCTGATTTCCAGAAGCAGATCTCCAGGCCTTTCTTCCTACTCCATCTCAGTCTGGAAGCCCCACTGAGCCTTTCGGAATCGGAGCCACAGTCCAGTGCCCACTGACCAGCAGGGGGAGTTGCCCATCAGGCGCATTGGCAGGGCCTCCAGCCTAGGTCTCCTACGGCAAAGGCAAGCATTTTATCACAGAAACGCCAGTGCTTCGCAATAGGATATCGTTCTCCCAGGAAAAGGAATGCAGTTCTCACACAAGCTCCAGCAAAAGGGGGCCTTGAAAACATTATGCTAAATGAAACAAGCCCCAGCCCAAGTGGACAAATAGTGCCCTCGCCTGTTTGCATGATCTATGGAAAATAGATCGACGCTGAGGCCGAGAGCAGATGAGTGGCCATCGTGGCTGAGGGGCTTCGTGCCTACTAGGCACACAGCTTCTGTTTGGACTAATGACAGTTTGTAGAAACAAACAGTGGCGAGCCTGCCCCCACTCGAAGTGTGATTAGTGCCGCGGACGTGTTCGTAAACAGCTTGAAGATGGCCGGGTTTATGTTCTCCATACAGGTGGCTTCGCTACGTTTGGGGATGAATGGAATCAAAAGGGTGTTCACTCGTTTTTTGAGGCCCCTCCTGTTTGACTACAGTAAAAGGTTTTAGATAACATAAGTAACTTTTTATTGTTGTTACCTTACCACTCGTGTCACCATCATAGGACTTGCGGCATCATTTGTCACCTGCTTATGTCTTCTTAAATCCATCCGCTGTGCCACGCGAGTGACTGCCAAGCCTTGGCTCTTAGTACGTCGTCAGTCTTTAAATTATGGTACGTTTTCCCAAGTCCCTGCCCACGTCATTTCTGGGCCCTGCTTCCTTCGTTGTGACACTCTTTG
Organism: Tenrec ecaudatus; assembly: GCF_050624435.1. Classification (NCBI taxonomy): domain Eukaryota; kingdom Metazoa; phylum Chordata; class Mammalia; order Afrosoricida; family Tenrecidae; genus Tenrec; species Tenrec ecaudatus. The sequence goes on from NC_134537.1 coordinate 139,375,610, forward strand.
TTTAACGAGGCATGAATCTTCCACCGTAGGGCACTGAACTTGGACAGCGAAATGCCTAGTCACCAGGTCCAGCCATTCCAGTTCCAGGGCTGGAAGCAGGGGCTCAAAAGACTACAGTAGGATAGACAAGCAACAATCCCTTCCGAGCTGAGTTCTCCAGGAGACAAAGTGAGTTAAGCAATCGGAACAACAACTCTTTGACACTCTGGTTTCTTCCTCCTGGCCATCCTTGTGTGTCCTAAAAATCAATTTTATGCTCTCTGAATTATCTGAGCAGATCCAAGACTTCATGCCCTTCGGCACAATTAGCACATACGTCATCCACAGACACATTACTGAACTCAGTGTGGGACATGTGAAGGGGTAGGAAAGGTCTGTCTTTCTGGGGAGGTCTGGAGAGGGGGTATGGGGCAGAGGGCAGCTGGGCATCAGAATTGACTTGATGGGGCCCCACCACAACAAACAACACAGGGCAGAGCATCTCTCAGGAACACCTCAAAAGAAGCAATCTCCCTGCCACTGAGGGGATTCCAATGCCTACACACCCCACCCAGAGGTCCTGAGGCTGGTCACCTGGAAGGGAGCAGATAGGCTCCTCTTTCTCTCCAGGAGAAGTTGGTGGGTCTGAACTGCCCACCTTGTGATTCGCAGTCCCCCATGTGCCCACCAGGGCTCCATCACCCCAGTAAAAGAATTTTTGAACCATCTGTTATTTTTAGATCATCCACAGTTTATTTCTTATTTCTTTTGTGAACAGTGAAATTCCGTCATTGTTCATGACAGTATTGGGGATTGGTCATTAGCTAGGCATTTATTGTGAATATACTGGGCACAGGAACCAAAAGAGACACTGCCCCCCGCTTTCTGAAAGCTCATAACCTACCCTAGAATGCTGGTGGTCATGCATATAATTACCAAAATATATATCAGTCTATTTTTCAGAGCCTTGAAAACTGTATTAAAAACTGACAGCACAATTTTCCTATCTATGGGAGAGATACACAAGGGAGCTTGAAGTAAGGGACACGGAAGCCCTTCCAGCTTTACATTTTAATTCTATAATCCTGCCTATATTTCAAATGACCCAAAATAACTTCAAAGCCTGGAGCACAATAGGCTTCCAAATCACTAGCAGGATTTTCGGAGGGCAGTTGCCGGAGACATAGTTGTCATTTGCTCTTCTCAGAGAAAAGAGAAGGGATGATGGTATAAATGTACAACAAGCTTCTAAGTAGAAGCCACCATTCTTTGGAGAATAGCTTCCATTTGAGAGGTTTTTTTAATCATTTTATTAGGGGCTCGTATAACTCTTATCACAATCCATACATATATCAATTGTGTAAAGTGCGTCTGAACATTCATTGCCCTCATCATTCTCAAAACATTTGCTCTCCACATAAGCCCCTGGCATCAGGTCCTCATTTTTCCCCTCCCTCCCCGCTCCCTGCTCCCTCATGAGCCCTTGATAATGTATAAATTATTATTTTGTCATATTTTGCCTTGCTCAACACCTCCTTTCACCCACTTATCGGTTGTCCATCCCCCAGGGAGGAGGTCACATGTAGATCCTTGTAATCAGTTCCCTCTTTCCAACCCACCCTCCCTCTCCCCTCCCAGTATTGCCACTCACACCACTGGTCCTGAAGGGATCATCTGCCCTGGATTCCCTGTGTTTCCAGTTCCTATCTGTACCAGTGTACATCCTCTGGTCTAGCCAGAATTGCAAGGTAGAATTCGGATCATAATAGTAGGGGGGGCATTTATGAACAAGAGGAAAGTTGTATTTTTCATCATTGCTACATCACATCTTGAATGGCTCATCTCCTCCTCTAGACCCCTCTGCAAGGGAATCTCCAGTGGCTAACAAATGTGCTTTGGGTCTCCACTCAGCACTTCCTCCCTCATTCACTATGGTAAGATTTTTTTGTTCTAATGATGCCTTATACCTGATCCCTTTGATACCTCGTGATCGCACAGGCTGGTGTGCTTCTTCCATGTGGGCTTTGTTGCTTCTGAGCTAGATGGCCACTTGTTTACCTTCAAGCCTTTAAGACCCCAGATGCTATACCTTTTGATAGCCGGGCACCATCAGCTTTCTTCACCACATTTGCTTATTCACCCGTTTTGTCTTCAGTGGTTGTGTCAGGAAGGTGAGCATCATAGAATGCCAATTTAATAGAAGAAAGTATTCTTGCATTGAGGGCGTAGTGAGTGGAGGCCCAATGTCCTTTTGCTACCTTAATACTAAATCTATAAATATAGGCATATAGATCTATTTTCCCATCTTCATATATAAATATATTTACATATGTGCATGTCTTTATCTAGACCTCTATAAATGCCCTTTGACTCCCAGCTCTTTCCTCTATTTCCCTTGACTTTCCTCCTGTCCCACTATCATGCTCAATCCCCACCAGGGTTTCAGCAATTCCTCTTTGTTACATTACCCTTGATCATGCCCTACCAGGCCTCCCACACCCACCTCCCACCAATGTGGATCACTTGTTGTTCCCTTTTCCCTGGGTTTGTTAACACCACTTCCTTTCCCCCCACCTCCCCCTATCCCATGCCCCACCCACCCACACCCCCTGTCCCCCAGAACTGTTGGTCCCGTTGTTTTCTCCTTCAGATTGTTCATCCAGCCTATCTTATTTAGACAGCCCTGCGGAGATAACATGCACAAAAACAAGGCAGAGCAAAACCAAGCAACAATATACAACAAAACACTGGGAAAAAGCGAAAGAAAAGCTTGTAGTTAGTTCAAGGATCATTTGTTGGCCTTTAGGAGTATTTTCCAGTCTAGTCTGTTGGAGCACCACACCCTGGCCCCAAAGTCAACCTTCAGCATTCCCTGGGGACCTTGGCTCTCTATTCCCTTGCTGTTCTGTTTCACCCCCTTAGTGTTTTGCCTCGGTGTGGCGGGATCAGATCGAGCACAAGTCCCACACTGTGTCTCTGGCGCTGTCCCCCGCAGGGCCATGGGTCAGTGAGGGGCGTCATGCCTCATAACGGGGCCGGCCATGTGGTCCTCTCTGTGGACTGGCTGCTCTGATCAGGGTCATCGTCCTCATTTGAGGGTTTTTAAGTTCTTTAAAGTAGTCCTTCAATGCTTTTCTCCTTGACCTACTTGCTAATCACAAATGCCAGGGATTTCCTGAAGAGTAAACTTGATGCTTCTTATCCCCTCGGTTAAAGTCTGATAGAATGTCTTTTTTTATTATTGGTTCATTTTTAACGTAGGGTTGAGTTATGGGGTGCTGCTATGACAGAAATGCCGCACACGGATGGCTTTAACAAATAGAAATTTGCTTTCTCACAGTTGGCAAAGCGGAAAGAGCAGAGTCGGGGTGCCAGCTGGAAAAGAAGGCTCTTACTCTCTGCTGCCTCTGCGGGAGCTCCTTGTCCTTGGCATCGCTGTGGGCTTGCCTTCTGTCGTCCCTTCACTCTGCTAGCTGACTTCCTGTTCAACCTCTTTTATAGCTCAAGAGTGACTGACTCGAAACACACCCTACACGAATCTTATGTAATTAACACGGCCAGGACAGACTGTCTCAAATGGGAGGAGGAGTTCGGCCATAGAAGTTAAGGTTTACAATATGTATTTGTGGGGGATTCAATTCAATCTGTAACACTCAGACTCTGCAAATCTGCCTGCTTAATGTCCAATTAAAATCAATTACATATAATGAGAGTAGCAATACCAGGAGGGAAAGGGGAAAGTGGAAGGGTGTGGGGAAGGGGAAACTGATCACAATGATAAATATATAACCCCCTCCCAGGGGTCAGACAACTGAAAAGTGGATGAAGGGAGACAGCATCCAGGGTAAGACATGAAAAATATAATAATTTATAAATTATCAAGGAGCGGGAGAGTGGGGAGGGGCAGAAAATGAGCTGATAGGAAGGGCTCAAGTAGAAAGAAAATGTTTTGAAAATGATGATGGCAGCCTATGTACAATTGTGCTTGACACAATGGATGTGTGTATGGATTGTGAAAAGAGCTGTAAGAGCCCCCAATGAAATTATTATAAACAAATAAATAAATAAAATCAATTACATAAAGCTGTTATAGGTCTTTCATGCACAAACATTATCGCTCCAGAGAATTAAGGACTTAATCATCCTTTGGAACAAAAAATGCATGTAAGCACATGAATGTATATGTACACATCTATTCTTCACTATGATAACATGTTGCTCCTCAGCTATAAACACTTCTTCAATTGAAGGATAACATCCTCCACAAGCTGGACTAACACCATGGCTGCCGCAAGGGACTCAAATGGAACAACAGTGGGAAGGATGGCAAAGGAGTGGTGTCTCGGTGTGTTGTCCACGGGTTGTTAGGAGTTGGAATGGTTTCAATGGCCCCTAACAATAACGACATTAACAATGATTTCCTGGTGCACACAGCCCCAGCTTTTTAGGGGGTGATAATCAATTATGGAGCACAAAGAAATAAAAAAGACCTTCCATTCAGTCCTCTATGCTAGATGTTGATATGGTGTCATACGCAGGTGTGTGAAAACCCACACAAGGAGAGGTCAGGCTGCTTGCACAGATTTAGCTTAAACTTCAAAACTCTTCATTTGCAGAACTTTTCAAGACCCTAGCAATGTATTAATACAGTTAAACATTTTTATAAAGTTTGCCCAAAACCCCAAAAAGATGTTTTTTGTATTCTTTGTCTTATAGGTCCTATAAAGGACCCTCAACCTTATATGAGTTAATTCCCAAAAGCCTTGGTATTCTGAAAGAAGATGCCAGGTCCTTATGAAGATGAGGGTGTTAGTGGCAAAATGGAACCTAGCATTGGCATCTGGGGAAATCTGTTTCAAGAACAAAGGCCTGAAGGGAAGAGCACCCACAGTGGAGAGGTATGCTGGTATCATACTGTGGGTGCTGGGTGAGATGAAGCTACAAACTAAACAGAGGCTGGATGGTGAAAGACAATGTGTACCATCTGAGAAGTGTGGATCTTATTTGGCCTTCACTGGAGGAGAAATTCAATCATATTATTTTGAGAAAGGTTGCTCTGGCCACAGGATAGAGGGTTGGTTGAATTAGAACAAGAAAAGAGCAGCAGTGAACTCAGAGAGGAGGCTGGCAAAGTAGACAGAGGAAAAATGACAAATGATTCACAGATTTCTGTTTTAACCTAGCTGGTGAGAGCATGAGTCATTGGGATTCTGAACTCATGAATAAGGACAAAGAAATTGTTTTGTCGGGGTTTTGGAGGGAGACCGTTATGAGTTCCAAAATGATATGAGTGTTTCCAGATTCAGATGCATAGTAAGCGTGCATATATAGGGTTCTACAGGTTAGGTGATACATCTGTGCTACAAGAAACATTAACACGACATCCGTTGTGCCATGGATGGCAGTTGTGTCCGTCCGGGTAGACTAGAGAAACAAATCTAGTGACATTCATATGTGTGTAAGACGGAACTTTATATTGAAAAGTAATTGTATAGTAAGAAAACATCCCAGCGTCATCCAATTCAAGTCCATAAGTCCAATATTAGCCCATATATCCAAAACCAGTCTATAAATTCCTCTTCAGACTCATGCAACACATGCAATGATGCCCAATGCAGGAAGTTCACAGACCTGTGGGTGGGAAGTTTTATGGATCCAGTGGTGGTAGAAGCATCTCAGCCCTGGGTGTGGGTCTCCATGTGGGTCCTCCAGCTCCAGGGCTCTGGCTCCATCAGTGTAGCTCCATGGGGCTTGTTATCAGGAATGTCTCACAGAGAGACAAGCAGAGAGAGTGTGTGTGGCCTCTAGTGAGTTATTTATCTCCATAGTGCCTCTAAATGAGGTCATCAAGCTGAGACCTGATTTACAGGCTAAACTCCACCCTTTCACTCTTAATAGTCTCACGTTGACACCAGATTATGTAACTACCACAGCAATTAAAGTCATGGGATTAGGTATCTTATCCAGAGGACAGTATAACTACAGAGTAAGCACCCCGTAACCTGAAGACCACATCTGACCTGCCACTTTTCAAAAACATTTCTCTGGCTTTGAAAGAAACCTGGTGAATTACTTAAGGGTTGGGTTAGAATCCTGGAGAATGGTGGACAAAATGACATCAAAGAGCTGGAACCAAGTCAGCTTTACAATAAGGGCCAAGCCTAGATTTACCCAAAGCCTCAAATCTTTATAATAATCACAGAACAATAGAAATAAAACAAAAATGTGATTTTACCCAATGAAAGTGACTTCTTGATGTCAGATGCTATTGAGTTGACATTGACTCATAGTGACCTTGTGTACAAAAGAATGAAGCATTTCCTGGTCCTGAGCCATCTTTACAATCATTGCTGTGTTTCAGCCATCGTGACCAGTGCATTGAAGGTGTCTCTCTTCTTTCACTCTCTCTACTCTTCCTCCAGTGCTTAGTCTCTCTTGATGGTATATCCAAATTAGTAATATCCATTGCAGGTGATATTTTGTTAAAATTATCTAGAAATTGGCAGCTTTGTAAAAAAAATAGTGTCTGCTATAGAGAGCCATATTAATATTTATATTCTTTGTTCAAATTATTACACTTCTAAGCATTGAAGCCAAGCAAATAACCATAGAAAGTGACAAAACATGGTCATTTAGTATATCAATAGTTATAAACAACCTTGGAAACAAATGCACAGCAAAGAAATGTTGATTAAATAAATGTAGCTTATCCATATAGTAAAATAGCACACAGCAACATTGTAGTCACATTTGGAGGGAAATATTTTAAGATGTGGGGAAAGGTTCTCAACATAATGTTCAATGAAAAACTCAGAAGGCCAAGCCATAAACAGATACTTTAACCTTGTGTTTAAGAGTTTGGCTTCTGGAATCAAATCCAATCTCTCTGCCATCAAGACCATTGTGACTCACAGTCACCGCAGGTATAGTTTCTGAGGCTCTATAGATCTGTAAGGGACTAGACCATCTCTCGTCCTCCTGTGGCTAGGCCGGGCTTTCAGCCGCTGACTTGAAATTAGCAGTCCAGCCCTGGTCTGAAAGCCCTAGCATGGCTCCTGGAAGTCAAACAATAATAGCAACTACACACCATCAAGGCAATTCTAAGTCATGGCTGCCCTACAGGGCAGAGTAGATCTGCCAGTGTGTAACAAAACCATACACTTCACAGGAGTAAAGAGCCTCATCTTTCTCCCATAGAGTGCCTAGTAGTGTAACATGTGACCCACTAGCCCACTACGGCACCTGGAGGCAAACCAACATAGATTTAAATCTCCATTTCCACCTAAATCCGGTGACTCAACCTTAAATCTTAGTTTCCCCATCTATAAACCTGGAAATAATAATAGTAATTGTCAGGATTTTGTAAATATGAGACTGGGTCTATAAAACACAGTGATTATAACACACATGAAACCAGGTCTATAAAACACAGTGATTATAACACACAGTGACTGGCACGTAGAGTGTTGTAGTGGTGGTGGTTAGGTTTGGGTTAGTTGCTTCTAACTTCTAGAATATGTGTTAGTCTGGGTAGACTAGAGAAACAAATTCATGGACACTCATATGTGTATAAGAAAGAGCTTTATATACAAGAGTAGTTGAATATTGAGAAAACATCCCAGCCCAGTGCAGATCAAATTCATAAATCTGGTATTAGCCCATATGTCCGATACCAATCTATAAAGTCCTCCTCAGACTCACGAAACACATGCCATGACAGGAAGATCACAGGCCAGTGGGTAGGAAGTCTTCTGAATCCAATGGCATTATAAACATCTCAGCGCTGGTGGGGGTCTCCACATGGCTTCTCCAGCACCCAGGGCTGCATCAGGGGAGGTCTATGTGGCTTCTCCTCAGGGAGGTCTCCCAGGGAATCAGCCTTGTCAACAGAGAGTCTCCAAGGAAGTGAGCCGAGAGAGGCTCCTGGCTCTAAGGAGGAAATGCAAGCGTTCCCAGAATTCTCAGGAGAAGGCCAGGCCCACAGAGAGGCCTTGTTGGTTATATCTTGATTGGCAGCCAGACTCCACTCTTTCAGTCAGAATCCTCTTAAATTGATACCATATTATGTAACTACCACAGACACCTTTACGTAACAGAAGAAAACATTGCCCAGTTCCATATCACCTGCACAGTTGTTGGCAGGTTATAGGCCAGTCGCTGTGCCAATCCATGTCCTCCCCAGGTTTATTGAGTTCACATAGACATCACTCAGTAAATAGTATCTATTATCAATAGGGGGGGAAACCGCACATGTCCTGTTCTTGTTTACACTGTCTCCAAAACTTTCTCCTTATAGGAGCATATATTATTGTTATAACAAGAGAAAACAGCTTGTTTAAAGACAACATGGGTGTGAGAGTTGTCCTCAAGTTTGTTGATGTAACCAAAATAAGAGAAAGGTACTGGGGCCTCTTTCACATTGTATTTTGCACGGAGTTCACCTTGGCCAAGTGTGTTTCCGTGATCCAGCACTCCTTTGCCCATCATGCTCTGCAAGGGTGGCCACTAGATTTGTGCTTACAGAAAACCAAGCTCAGATCATCAACAAACAGTACATAATAGGAGTAAAACCCATTGTCTTTTAGAACAGCCTCACCCCCTAAACTGTACAAATGAGACGCAAAAAGCAAAAAAGGACAAAGAATTTTAAAGCCTTGGTATCATTTCCTTCTTTAATAATCTCAGTCATCATCTAAGTTATATCTAAATGACATTTAGAGACATTTTCAACTCGGGTCAGAAATCTCTTCCCTAGAAAAATGGCATGCATCAGGCAGCGGGTGGTCTCAGCCAAAATTGGAAGTGAGGAAATGGAAGTAGGAATCCCAACTCTGGGATTATGCAGGCAGGGTTGGTATGAGGTTGAAGTGAGATGTCAGCTTGGACAAGGATTTACAGGGCTCTGACACAGGACATTGGAGGTGCCTTGTCTTGAGAAAGACTGGGTGTTCTACTTCCATAAACAGTTACAGTCTCAGAAACCCACAGTGATGAGTCGGCACGGACTCCATGGCATGGAGTTTGATTGTGTTATTCTGTCTTGGTGGCCTCGTTGGTTACACATTGGGCTAGTGACCTTTATGAACCGCCCCAGAAGCCCCTGGGAGCAGTACTACGCTGCCCTGTAGCAATGCTGTGGGCTCGAGCTGCCTCCGTGGCAGGGGGTTTCTCTTGAGGGAGCATCTCCACCAGAGGTTCTTGTCGTTAGTGCCATGGAATTGGTTCAGACCTGTCTCAACCATGTGTCCTCGAAGTGCCATCCTTGCTTTTCAATACTCTGGAGAGAGCTCATGCATCAGATTTATTCAGCGCACATGGAATCAGAATGTATATGGTCCTCTGAGCACGATTCTCCGTAATCAGAATTCTCTACACTTTTCATGAGCAGAAGCCTAACATTGTCACGACCTGGCACAAATGTTCAGACCACTTGGTATTCTCTTCGTCTTAGGCCCCTCCAGGGTCTGCCTATAAGAGCTACTTAATGGCTGGGAGGAGCCTCAAAGCTAATAAAAGATTCATCTAATTTTTAAGACAAGATTGACAGATAAAGAGTCAACTGTAGTCCAGAATATGTGGACTTCTTGATACATCCAAAGGGAGAGCTAGATCTGTTTCTTGAGACAGCCTTTCTAAAATAACTGTTTTAACTGCATTTGGTTATATGTTAAGTATTAATCGTTAATAATGACTAGGTGAATATGATTTTCTTCCACTGAAAGCTCTCTAATTGGTTTCGAGCACTTAGACTGCAGATTAAATATGTTTTAATTAAATAAAAATAATATGGGCAAATTTCAAACTAATTTCATTCAAAACCTGCTTTGGAGCAGTGAATCCTCCAGTAGGCCCGAAGAGCTGATCTGAGATATGCCTAATAATCACTTCTAGACAACATTCTTTCCTATAAAGCAAACAAGGGCATTCTTAGCAGAAGTGTTAAGATTAAAATTCTGCAGGCCCAAGGGGGAAGCTAAGTGATGAAACGGAAGGTAACTAGAGTCTAGTGAACACAGGGACCTACTCATCAACCAAGCAAGCTCTTCATCCACACTTTGAAATGAACTGCCTCAAAATATAGCATGTCTCTGGGTATGAATTTTTTTTTTACACATTTGAGCTAATTGCCCCTGCTGAAATTTTTAGATTAAAATATACTCTCTGTTCAGGTGGAGAGAAAGCAGATCCAACTCTGAAAGACAAGTGTAAGAAACTATTCTATGACAACGACCCCCAAATTCTTAAACTTTATTCCCACAGATACTGATGGATATTCGTTTTTAAAGTTCTTGAGGACGCCTCTCTAAAACCAGCTTAGAAAATCAACAAACAATGGGTACTATCCAGAGACAGCTTTGGGAACGAAGTTGTCATGAGGGAAATTGTCTCTGCAATCCCAGTCACAACAGGAGCAGACCCCGGGGTTTGCAGGCAAGATGAGGGGGCTCTAAGTCAAACCAGGCGACACAGGACAGAACGTGGGCAGCAGGGGGTGTCTCTTTTTGACCAGGATGGCAAGTGTCAAGACAAGCAGAGCAGCAACATGCAGATGGCCAGAGCTATGTGGTCAGCACGTGCTTGTGGGAGTGGGTCCAGTGCCCAGGACAGATCCCTATGGGCAAAGTTGATGCAATTCTGAAGTCTTTTATTCACTGACGCCAGGGCGTACACAGCTGGTTTTACCCGCTGGAGATCATGTCTGGCTGGTAAAAGAGCCAGCCCCTAGGCCAGACATAAGTCCTGCAGCGAAAGAAAATGATGCTCACTACACACACCACCACCACCACTTCAGTTTTTGAGCTGTCAAATAGGGTGTAATCACAGAACTTCGGCAGGGTGGACGATACCCATAGGGGAGAAGCAAAGCTAGTTTGGACGTCAGGGTGTGTGGGAAATTTATCCTCACAAGGCTTTATCTTTCCTGGCTGAAAAGCAAATCCCTACCAGGCTGTCCCTCCAATGACCTTTAAAACTGTCTCGAAAATATAACTACTACATGAAGGATCGATATAGATAGATTGATACCTAGGCAGGTTTAGCCAAGGATAAACATCGATCGTGTCCAAAGACACCTTCATTTCAATGGCAGGCTTCCAACTAAATGAAAGCTATTATGGTAGTGAAAAGACTATCAACGAAATATAAAAGCCGTTTTCATGATTCTCTCTCTCTCTCTCTCACACACACACACACACACACACACACACACACACACACACTATTTTAGGAGGATATTGAAATGAAAGCCCAAGAAGAGACAATGGTTTTCTAAACATAGAGTTGTCTCAGCCACTGAAGCCTGCAACACAAATGTATTAGAGTGCACAGATGTTCACAATGACAATTCAAGCGGTGACCTTTCATGTCGTTTTTGTTCTTCCAGCACATTTTAATTCAATCTGCAGCCAGCAGACTATGTGATACACATTAGAAAAAAAATACTTATTTGGGAAGCTGAAAGCTGAAATAGGATTATTAGTACCCTGAAAACTTGTTAGCGCTCATAAAACTTCTCAAATGATCATTGGTGTATGTAATTTAGTTTAGAGACAGTGACTTTATCTATTTAAAGATAATTGGTTTTAAAAGGGTGATGCTGCATCTCTAACAAAACAGGGAGTGAAAAACAGGCAGGGTTCTTCATTCATATTTGTGCTCTTCTTCTCCTTTATCATCTCAAAAAAAGAAAAGGTCCGGGAGATTTGATTGGTCTCCTATTGCGTTCCAAGTGGAGCACACAAAGAGGAAGAGTGAAATCCATCCTTTTTTTTTTGCTTCTGCTGTTCTTCTGTTTGCGTTGATTCTGAATCGCCACGCTCTGGTGTGCAATTAGGTGATTTCATTCCATTTCCTGGGAAATGTATGAAATCACCCCCATTCTGACTGTGCCGGGAATAGCAGTAGAGCCATGAAGCTGACCTTGGGGCACGGCAGTATTGCCAAGGAGGACTGGCTGTGCCCCTGCCACCCTTGCTGAAACGCTCTTGGGGCTCGAGGAGGGGGCTTGGGTTTTCTGAAAAGGACTCGGCTGTGGTCATGAGTTCCTTGTTATCATAACTGACGTATGTTACCACCAACACTCGCTGTGCTTGTGAGTGAAGACGAGCTGGCCCCGGCCCTTAGCACCCTGCGCAGAACAGGACAGAATACCACCTGTTCCTGTGCCGCCCTCATCATTGTGCTGTGGCCTCGCCATGGTTGCAGCCTCTGGGGCAATGCATCTTGTCGAGGGTCTTCTCACTCTTACTGAGCATAATCTCCTTTTCCAGGAACTGGGCTCTCCTGCCAACACTTCCAAAGTGCACGAGACAAAGTCTCCCCACCCTTGCTTCCAAGGGGTCTTCAGGCTGTGCTTCCTCCCAGACAGACGTGTCTGTTCTTCGGCTGTCCATGGTACTTTCAATATTCTTCATCAGCACCACAATGCAAATGCACCGATGCTTCTTGGGCCTTCCTTTTTCAATGTCCAGCTTTCCCCGGCAGAGGAAGTGATTGAAACACCATGGCTGCGCACTCATTGGCTTACTAGTTGGAGTAGCATTGAGCCCCTTGTCTTATTGACTATTTAAATCCGACATCCTAACCCTATTTATAATAAATATTTTTAAATTATTTTCACATAAGGAGAAGCAGTGAATTGTTTAATGTGGGTCTTCTAGCCAGTCTCTAACCCCCATCAAACAACTTTCTCCTGCATGGGTCTGGGGAAAAGGTGGGGACATTGACAGGATTCTCCTGTGAGTATTTACAAACAGGGTACCCCAGAATGCCATCCTGGCATGTATTAAATGGGCCCTCTGAGAATAATATCTCACTGCCAGCAAGAACTAGGAGTGGCGAGCCTCTTCTGGACTTGAGATCCCTGCCTAGTGAACCTCTTGGATCCAGAAGACAGCTATAACATCAGAGGAGCAGCAGTAGAACCAGGAGCCAGAGCCTGGAACAGTGAGAGATTTCCCAACCCCACTGAATAAGTAAAGCCTTTGTGCAGGAGGCTGGTTTGTGGAGTGGGGTGCCTTTGGGTACTTAATTCAGGACGCTGGGCTGTCTCACGGAGCTGGAGGTGAATGCCTTTGGGCATCTTTTGGCAGAATTAAAAGAACTTTGTAACATTGTCCTGAAAAACAACTATTGTGAGCATTTCTCACTGACATGACAACTTGTTAAAGTACTTAATGAGCCCTTTCATCATGAATTGTGTCTATGAGTTTTGTGGAGCAATCCTTTGCGATGGCAATTAGGACCCAGAGAAGTCAAATACAGAACATCAATGTAGACAATTCCAACATCTTAATGACCACACTCAATGACAAGAGGTTTTTACCACTCCATCTGTCAGTTTGCCATAGTGCATAGTGTGTGTGTGTGTGTGTGTGTGTGTTAGGATGTGTGTGTTAGGAGGATCACCACAGAAGACAGGTTTCAACAGAGCATTCATTCTGAGATAGACTAGTAAGAAAGACCTGGCGATATACTTCTGGAAAGTAGCCATTTAGAACTTTGGGGATCAAAGCAGACATTCTTCAACTTGTTTGTGTTGGACATGTCATCGTGAGAGACCGGGTGTGGGGTGAAATAGCGGGTCAGTGAGGATGCAGGAGACCCTCAGTGAGATAGATAGTAACCGTAGCACACTGACTCCAACATGCTAACAATCATGATGATGATGATGCGGCCTGGACATGGTTTAATTCTGTTGCACATAACATCACCATGAGCAGGAATCAAAATCACCTTCATTATCTGTAAGAGGCTTTTCTATTTTTTTTTTCATTGTAAGCTTGGTTTCTGAGGGTGTCCATTTGAGGATTAAGAGAGCAGAGGCAGAGTGTAACCTGTCAATCAGATCATAGGCAATGAGGCCTCGGTGTGGTTGTGGTCTTCTCTTGAGGATTCTGGGAATTCCTGGATTTCCTCCTTGGAAGCCAGAGACACACACACTCTCTCTGCTCACTCCCTGAAAGATGCGCTACTGACAAGACACATGACACTATGCTGATAGACCCCGTGACCTGGGAACTGGAGGAGCCACGTGGAGACCCCTGGCAGCACTGAGATGCTTCTACTGCCACTGGACCCACAAGACTTTGCATCCACTGTCCTGTGATCTTTCTGCATTCAGCGTCATTGCATGTGTTTCATGAGTTTGAAGAGGACTTTATAGAGTGGTATCAGACATATGGGCTAATATCCGACATAAGGGCTAATCTTGGACTTATGGATTTCATCTGGACTGGGCTGGGATGTTTTCTCAATATTCAATTGCTCTTGTATATAAAGCTCTTTCTTATACACATATGAGTATCTATGAACTTGTTTCTCTAGTCTACCCTGACTAACACAGACTCCAACATTCTAACAATCATGATGATGATGATGCGGCCTGGACAAGGTTTCATTCTATTGCACATAACATCACCATGAGTTGGAATCAAATCATTTTTATAACTGTAAGAGGCTTTTCTATTTTTAAAAAAAATTGTAAGCCTGGTTTCAGAGGGACTATATTCAATTAAGTCACTGTACTCGCTGAGGTAGTTAGTTTCTTGTGCCAACCTGGCTGATGAACACATGTGGGATTAATTGAAGGGTGAGGGATAAATGGCTCGGTGAGCCTCACCATTCTAGTTCTCGGGGCTCTTGCTTTGTGATGGTCGGACCAGGGTGCAGCTGCCTTAACAGTTTCCTGCTGCAGCTGGCAAGGCTGACTTCCTGCAAGACCTCCCTGAGGAGAAGTCACATGGACCTACCCTGATGCAGCCCTGGGTGCTGGAGCAGCTGTGTGGAGACCCCTGCCAGCACTGAGATGCTTACACATTTACCGACTCGGCTTTCCTCCTGCAGTCGGCGTCAGAGTGTGTGTTTTGTGAGATGGAAAAGGACTTTGTGGATTGGTGTTGGACATATGGGTTAATGTTGGACTTGTGGGCTTAGGCAGCACTGGGTTGGGATGTGTTCCTGATGCACACTTAACCTTTATATAAAACTCTCTCTTATACATGAGTTGCTGTAGATTTGTTTCTCTAAAGTACTCAGACTAGCACACTTGCCTTTTTCCCTTAATGTGATTGTCAGTGTAGTCTTGGACTGGTGTTACGTGGAACCATTTCACAGTGGCGCTTCTCTAGAGTGGTCCTCCAATGCGTGGGTAAGAATCAGCCAGGCTGCTTCTTCCACAGGCTGCCACCCTGGCCTCAGCCACAAAATCAGAGTTTCTGAACTGTCAGATGTTCTCAAAGTTGCTTCAGCGATTTAGTGTGCACAGTCATATTTGAGACCCAAGTGGAAATGAAGGTTTGGATCAACATGTGTTACTTTTCCTTTACCCTCGGCATCAAATCCCACCATTACACACCTACCTATTACTATCGAGTCAATTCCAATGCCTAGCTACCCTACACAGGATTCCCATGGCTGTAAATCTAAGTGGGGGCAGACCGCCTCATGTTTCTCCCACAGAGCAGTGGGTGGCTTTGAACTGCTGATCTGCAGTTAGCAGTCCAATACTTACCTGTCAGCAACACCCGGGCTTCTACTCATGTAACAGGGCTAACTGATAACTTAAGT
The DNA here is from genome assembly GCF_050624435.1 of Tenrec ecaudatus. NCBI lineage: Eukaryota > Metazoa > Chordata > Mammalia > Afrosoricida > Tenrecidae > Tenrec > Tenrec ecaudatus. The sequence continues at coordinate 139,391,156 of NC_134537.1, forward strand.
CATTGCTGCCATGATTTTTCATTTACTTATTCAACAAATATCCATTGTATAACCAATGTGTGTAAGGTACTTGGTTAGACTCTGGAGAGACATCAATATGTGAGGAAGAAGTGTTCCCTAGAAACATGAAGGTAATTCTATCAGGAAAGACTGTCCATAAAGATTTCCAAAACTAACCACTCAATCCCAGTTTTGACAGGTGCTACTAAGAAGAAACACAGCATATGATTCACACCAAAGGAAGCTGACCTGGGGGCTCAGGGAAGTCTCTTCGGGTAGCAGGTGACTAAGGTGAGAACTATCTAAGATGAGCATCCCACCTAGACAGACCATGTGCCAAGTTCCAAGGAAGCAAAGACTAAAGTAAAGTCTTAAAGCAGCAAGAAATGCAGCTGCTAGAGGAGGCAAGTACTAGACCTTTGGAGCCTTCTGAGACTGTTGCGGATTTCGGATTTTATCCTAAAAACAAGAATCCCTTTGTTGTTGGTACTTGCTATTGAGTTGGTTCTAACACCTGGTGACCCTGTGCACCACATGCTCCCAGTGCGATGACATTCTCAGGGCCACAGATGTGCTCAAGTCCATTGTTTCAGCCACTGTGGGTTTTGAGAGCCTTCCAACATGGGGAGCTCCTCTGCCAACATGAGACCAGACAATAGTCGGTTGTGATCTATAGGGTTTCAGGGGCCAATTTTCACAAGTAGATCACCAGACCTTGCTGCCTAGTCTATCTTAATCTGGAAGTTTCGTTGAAACTTGTTCACTGTGTGTGATCCTCCTGGTATTGGAAATCCTGCTAACACAGCTTCCCACATCATGGCAACATGTGCACAATAGGGCAAAGTGACCAACAGAGAGTGAAAGGACATCCGCATTGTCAGTCAATTTTGCAGCTGTGTAAACAAAGGAAAGGGGTCAGGAGCTGTCTGTTAGAATACAGTGAAGGCCCAGGCAGGAATTGGCTTAAGAGTAGACCTATGGATGGATGCACCAGAACTTAAGCTTTAAGAGCCAACATGTTCAAAGAGCATCTGATGAAAGCAGTGCCCTAGACCATTTTAAGGGCTTTCGATCTCAGCAGCCTACTCTTATTACTTTTAAATCACCCCACCAGCATCCACTCTCCTTGATCATCAGTGACAGTCAGTCGTTCACGTGAATGAATCTAAAACCCACAAGGCACGGCCCATGGGATTGGTGGTTTCAGCCGGAACATCTCAAGCAGCCGCTTTGCTGGATCGGGGCCTCCTTTGGACCCGGGTTGCCACACCCACTAGTATGTGAAACATAATCACAGTGGAATTGACAGAGCACCCAGGCCCTAAAACCTGTAATTGGACGAAGTTAAACACAGGTTTAAGTCCAAAGGCAATGTGTTATTTTTAAAGAATCATCTACCACTCGTTTAGTCCAAAACACTGAGAAAGAAGCTTCACGGGAAACATGAAATGAAATCATTTCAAAGCTTCTACTCTATAATAGGCCAACCCTCTTTTTATCCTAGCCCATAGTAAACAAGAAAGCCCCGTACTTTCCATTCCCAGCACACTCACCATGTGGCTTGACACCTTGATGTGGATAATCGGCTGTAATGGTGCCACTCTGCAAAGGTGCACTCAGCGACCATTATGAACATCTGCTGATAAAACCGTATTCCTAACACCCCAACTCCATGGATTTGAGCATGTCCAAATCAAAATCTGTTCTATCCAGTCTGATCCGAAGTTCATATCTTAAATCATTATAATAGTCGAAAAAGTTCATATGAAGCAAATTGCTGACATAAATAAGAAAGGAGGAAGAATGTGTAAAAAGCAGCACAAGAAGAAATTGTTTAGGAGCAATCACTAGGAGAACATTAACAATATTATTAAAATTATATTAAAATTTACAACTATGTTTAATTTATTTAATTCATGTTTCATTTAATGCAATTACCTTTAAAGTTAACAATATTATTCACATCTCTTTAGGACAAGGACAAGGAGATTTCTAGCGAAGTCCCTGAGTACTGGAGAAGATATGGTGGGTTTTGTCTTATAGCCAGGACTAGCCAACTAAACATTCTAGATTACTTATGTTTGCTACATATTTTTCAAAGAAATGAACAGGTTCTGAAGAACTGAATAACAAAAACATTATTTCCAGAAAGCTACCTGAATATAATTGAAACTTCTTGTTTGGGGGTGGGGTTTTTTATGGTTTATGTTTTTAGTGTCAGTTCTATGAGTTATAAATATATATATACATACATTCACGTAATAGTCATCTCAAACCGCTTGCAGAATAACTCTGACACCTAAAGAACCTCCCTTGGACAGGCCTTGCATAGTCAGGCCCTCCTCCCCACTCCGAATCTCCAGCAACCACGCATCTGTTCCACACCCCTGTGTCTCCTTGTTCTTCTTGATTAGCCAGTTGATATACAGAAGATTCTGCATGCAAGAGGAACAGAAAACGTGTGGAGTGTCTGAGCAGACAACGGGCAGCTTGGAGCCCTTTGACCACAATACGACCGGGTCTCTGAATTAGGGCCACCTGGGTCTTTGACTCCCTCCAACTGCTGGGATTCTGACTTATTCCCGCCCCCCACCCCACTTCTTTCTCTATTAAGCTGCCTCTGTCCATAAACAGAGGTCCGGCTGGTAATTCATGGTTTTCTAGAACAGTGGTTCTCAACCTGTGGGTTGCGACCCCTTTGGAGATCAAACAACCCTTTCACAGGGGTCACCTAAGACCATCGGAAAATATATTTCCGATGGTCTGAGGAATGGAGACATGGCTCCTCTATCCGTCTCCAGGCAGGTCCGCCCACATGCAGATACGCCCACATATGAGTACCAGACGTAAAAACTGCTACCCATGTGACACCATGCTTCAAGACAAAATGTCATTTGTTTGTCATTAGAAATAAATATTTCACAATATAGAATTACATATTATTTTGTGATTCATCACTATGCTTTAACTATATTCAATTTGTAACAATGAAAATACATGCTGCCTATCAGATATTTACATGACGATTCATCACAGTAGCAAAATGACAGTGATGAAGTAGCAATGAAAATAATGTTACGGTTGGGGGTCACCACCACATGAGGAACTGTATGAAAGGATCACGGCATTAGGAAGACTGAGAACCACTGCTCTAGAAGGTCTCTAGATGTACCTCTGGCTTTAAAAAAATGGACTTTGGGAGGAGAATGGATCGGACAATGTGTTCCTTTCCAGTGGTTCTTGGATCCGGGAAGAGTTAGAGGACCCTGGTTCATGGACATTGCATGCCCTTGACCCTTGCTTAAACTGGAAAGAGCCCAGGGCCTTTCTTTGTGGAAGGGGCTTGCAGCAGAATGCTGATGACCAGGCTGGATGATGGAAGATTTAGACCACCGGTTCCTAAACTTAGTTGACCTACTGTTCCCTACCAGGAAATTTTTTTTTTACTTAGTGTGTCCCCTTGGCAATTAAAATAATCCAGGATAAAGTGTTGATGTCTGCTTTTGGAGCACCCACTCACCCCCACCCTCACTCAGTCATTCCCGCTTCCCCCCACAGAGTGGTGTCTCTCATTCTGGGAAACAGGGATTTAGATAAGAGAAGGGTGGATCCTAGAGCAGCACACGAAGCAGGGAGTTGGAGAAAAGGGGATATTAGTCCAAGGGCTGCAGCCCTATTTTTGTGCTTTATAAAATATCATATAAAGGACTCTTCTTACTTAAGTAATCTTCTTGAGTTTTTTTAATCCAGCGTTTTCCCTTGTTGCAAAAGGCCCGCAAGCTACATCTGAACAATCCGACCCTGCACACCTTGTGGCACACGGTTCTCCTTGGACACACATGAAGCTGTGATGGGTCAGAGTGGATTCCATGACAACGGGTGCTTTCTCTTTTTTTTTTTTTGGGGGGGGGGATCGGGAGGACTCCAATCTGATAGACTGAAGTCTTGTGTATATTTGAAGCTTGGTATTTATATTCTTCTTACACAAGGAAATTGGTTCAAAACAAACATCAAAGAACTTAAACATTCCTAAACTCTTATCTATGCAAATGTTACTTAACTAGTCACAGTTTCTTTTTTGTTTTGTTTTGTTTTTAAATTTTAACAATTTATTAGGGGCTCATACAATTCTTATCACAATTCATACATATACATACATCAATTGTATAAAGCACATCTGTACAGTCTTTGCCCCAATCATTTTTTTCTCTTTTCTTTTTTTACATTTTATTAGGGACTCATACAACTCTTATCACCATCCATACATATACATACATCAATTGTATAAAGCACATCCATACATTCCCTGCCCCAATCATTCTCAAGGCATTTGCTCTCCACTTAAGCCCCTTGCATCAGGTCCTCTTTTTTCCCCCCCCTCCCTCCCCTTTCCCCCCTCCCTCATGTGCCCTTGGTAATTTATACCTCGTTATTTTGTCATATCTTGCCCTATCCGGAGTCTCCCTTCCCCCCTTCTCTGCTGTCCCTCTCCCAGGGAAGGGGTCACATGTGTATCCTTGTAATCAGTTCCCCCTTTCCAACCCACTCACCCTCCACTCTCTCAGCATCGTCCCTCACACCCTTGGTCCTGAAGGTATCATCCACCCTGGATTCCCTGTACCTCCAGCCCTCATATGTACCAGTGTACAGCCTCTGTCCTATCCAGGCCTGCAAGGTAGAATTCGGATCATGGTAGTTGGGGGGAGGAAGCATCCAGGATCTGGGAGAAAGCTGTGTTCTTCATCTGTACTACCTCACACCCTAATTAACCCATCTCCTCTCCTAAACGCCTCTATGAGGGGATCTCCATTGGCCGACACTTGGGCCTTGGGTCTCCACTCTGCACTTCCCCCTTCATTTAATGTGGTATATATATACATATACATATACACATATATACACATACATACACACACTTATATCGTGGTTTTTTTTGCATGATGCCTTATACCTGGTCCCTTGGCACCTCGTGATCACACTGGCCGGTGTGCTTCTTCCATGTGGGCTTTTTTGCTTCTGAGCTTGATGGCCGCTTGTTCACCTTCAAGCCTTTAAGACCCCAGACACTATCTCTTTTGATAGCCGGGCACCATCAGCTTTCTTCACCGACAACGGGTGCTTTCTTTTGCCAAGCGCAATGCCTTTAAGACCCATCCATGTCACTGCCCGCCTCCTCTTCCGACGAGCCCCTAAATTGTAGGGAAGGAGGCCCGGGGGCAGAGTGGTGAAGCCCTCCACTACTAACTGATGGTTCAAGGGTTCAACCCCACAGGAAAACAGTAGCAGTCAGCTTCCGAAAAGAACCCAGCCTTGTCAGCTCTATGGGGAGAAGGCTGGTGGCAGGGTGGGTCACAAGCTAGGCCAGGCTACTAACCTCAAATTCAGTCGTTTAAATCCACCAGCCGGTTCCTGGGGAGAAAGAGAGGCTTGCGACTCCCATAAAGATTTACAACCTCAGAAATCCACAAGATTAGCTCTACCCTACCTTGTGGGGTCACTGTGAGTCAGCATCGAGTTTGAAGGGGTTTGGTGGGGTTTGGTTTGGTTTGGTTTTTCAAACTCTACGGAGAAGTGCTACTCAATGCATTGCTAGCTATCAATCAAAATCAACCCCATTTCAGCATGTTTGGTTGAGTTTGGGTTAAGCGGTTTACAATCCCTTGTGCCATCGATAGATACAACTTTTCTGGGAAATGACCAGCATGTAGAACATGTAGAAGTAATAATGGTGTTGTTCTGTGAACAAATGAACTGGTCGTCGTGTGAACGAGGTTTCCAAATCAGCTCATCCGTTGGCCATTTACTTGCCAAATAAGAGTGTCACACCGTAAAATATCAGTGATGGGACGGACTAACACGCTTCAGCACAAGAACTTTCCAGACTGCCACACTGCCTATCACATTAGAACCTAACTCCTCCTCAACCAAAGTCCTCTCACAGTCTTTGCTTCCCATCGTCTCCCCCACCGACTCCCCTAAATAGCCTACTTTCCAATAAAATGAGTCAATTCCTTTGTCCTGGTACACTTCTCTCCTTTGCAGCATTGTGGCTTCACACTCTTCAGGGATCGGCTCCAATGCCACCGTCTCCTGAGACAATCTTTCCTGACTCTCCCTTTCTTTCCTCAAGGCTGCCCTGTGGTGGTTGTTCTGGGCCAGTGAGTCAGTACCCACCCATAGCAGCCTGGTGCCCAAGAAAACAAAACACTACCTGGTCCTGCGTCATCCTCACAACTGTTCCTGTGCTTGAGCCCATTGTGCCTCTGGGTCAGTCCACCTCATGGAGACTCTTCCGTGTTTTTGCTGCCCGTCCACTTGACTATGCATGATGTCCTCCACCAGGGACTAATCTCTTCTGACAAAATGTCCAGAGTATGTAAGTCCAAGTCTCGCCAGCCTTGCTCTCTAAGGAGCACTCTGCTGTACTTCTTCCAAGACAGATCGGTTTGTCCTTTCAGCAGACCCTGGCACTTTCAAAAGACTGTTCCTAGAATGGATTGGCTCTCTAGTTCACATGACATGTTGAAGTCTCACTCATGACCCTACTTTCAGCTTGCCTTGAGGTAAAGGAATTCCTGTACCTGTCTTATCCCTCCGGCCCCGTCTCCTCTGCTCCTCCCCCCTCATCCCTTCTGCGTTACATGCTCCTTTGGGGGAAAGCAGGTCTTTCTCATGTTCGTGGAACAGAGCCCCGGATCTGAGTGACTGCTAGAGAGACACTGACGGGCATCTGACAGGTAAATGTCTGACTCTGGGAGCCACGCGAGACAAGAACAAACATCTGAAAACGGAATGAAAAAGAAACAATAGCAATCATGATGATAATACCCCAGAAAAATATTTTTCAGCATGTTCCCAGTATAACTTTTTGGACAGCAATCTCTGCATGATTTTGTTTTTTAATTGTCAAAAAAAAATGGTCAGAACACTATGGTCTTTCATCTTCTATTAAATAAACCCAGGTGTCCAATCCATTGCAACTCATGGTGGGCCCATGTGTGTCAGAGCAGAATTGTTCCAGAGGGTTTTTTCCATGGCAGATTACACACACACACACACACACACACACACACACACACGTTTCTTCCCAGTTGCTTTGGTGTGGACACAAATGTCAATCCTCCTGGTTAGCAGCCGAGCGCATTAATCATTGGTGCCAGCCAGGGATGACATCTCCACGAAATAAAAGCTTTGCTACTTGAGACTTTTCCTCTCCTTAGATTCCATGTGTCACCCACCCTCATGAGACGATAGCTTTCCTCACCACGGTGACTCACCAAAGCTGGTTCACCTGAGGATAAGGAAGGCGGCTTGCACTGTGGCTTCCAGAACCTCACTTGAGCAGTTGCTTGCTTATAAGACGGATTCCTCACCCGCTTGCTCTCTGTGTGATTGTGCTGCCTTCCTGCATGATTGATGAGCGCCGTCCGGGCAGGAATCATCTCGTGGCTTCTCTGTCCTCTCACGTGCTGTCCACTGGAGCGCTCCGGTCCCAGCCTCCCCACCCACAGCTACCTTCGCACATCCCCTCGACATGAAACGATCAACGAGATTTTTCAAGGACCCCAACTCTTAAACTATTGAGACATGTAAAGTACAATCCCAGTCATCATTCCCCCTTTCCCCAGATGGACGCTCATCCTGCGAGAATGATCAACCTTCTTCCTCCAGCTCCTGAGGGGATAAAGTTCATCCACTATCAGCTCGGCTTCCGTGGAAGAGCAGCACAGGCGCCTTAGGAAAAGAACAATAGCCGGAGAGACAAGAGAGCAAGGCTCTAACCCCAGTTCTACCACCAACCAGATATGTGACTTTGGGGACGTCTCCGGAACATTCTAGGCTTCTGTTTGATCACCTATAAACAGATAGGCTGTATTAGGTGATGTAGCTCTCTCTCTCATTCCACGTTCGGTATATTCCAGCTCCGTTCTCACATGTTTCCGGAGGAGCTGTCCCTTCCTACATGCCTTGCTCTGCATCCTGTCTAGCTTGTTCTCTGGACAAAGCTAATCAAGGGCGATGTTCTGGGCCGACCGTTCCTGTCTCTGCCCTGTGAGATGGAGAAATGTGCAAGCTCTGCTCTCATGGCCTCGTGGAGCAATCTTTGGAGTAAATAATAGGATGGAAAGGAAACGTCCATTTCATTTTGTCCTGTTGCTAATGATTCACGGAACACCAACGGCAGGGTGAAGGCCTCATCAATGTCACAGACACACAATTCTAGTAGCGGCAGATCTGTATTCACAAACCTCATAGCTCAGCTTTTAATAGATAATAACAATTGCTAGACCTTAAAAATTATTAGGCCTTTCATTTATATTTGATTGTCCCTTCTGACATATTTGGGCCTTTGGCTGAGTAACTAGTCTCTGTAGTTCTACAGGCCCTCTCTGGGGGCTGAATGAACCTCCTGGGAAGATTCATTAGCTCCTGAAGGCGCCTCTGAGGAGCTGTCTAGCCAGCTGCCATATCTGTGCTCATGAGAGGACTCCAGAAGTGTTTCCTTCCAACAGCTGTGAGTGAATGGGAGTCCTGGGCGTGCTGGAGACTGATGGAGGCACAGGCATAAAACAGGTCCAAAGACCCAAGACCAAACCAGAGCCTCTTCACCTCCATACCTCACATGCCCGTGTGCCCTCTGCCCTCCCAGGGAGCAGTCCTACCTTTGTGCATACCCATCTGAGGGACTTCACCTAAGCTTCCTCAACTCGAGTCTTTGAAAAGGCAGCTGTGTGTCCACCCTTCTCTTCTCTTCTCTCCCCTCCTCCTCTCCTCTGCCCTCTCCCTCCCCTCTGGCCTCCCCTCCCCTCCTCTTCTCTTTCTTCTCTTTCTCTCTCTCTCTCTCTCTCTCTCTCTCTCTCTCTCTCTCTCTCTCTCTCTCTCTCTCTCTCTGTCATTTCTAAAGCCCTAAACGTGGTAGTCACAGGACAAGGTACTGTATCTTCAGACCTCTATGATCCTTTAAAATAGGTGAAAATAAAATACCTGAGGATATGTGAACCTTCACTTAAAAAGCTCAACTACTTTTGGTAAAAGGGTGTATCTTTTCTGAGAGGTACTTTCAAGGCACTATATCATTTAGTTTGCATAATAGCTACATAATACTGTCAGGAGTTATTAATATCTCCCATTCTAGACAGGAGGAACATTTTTTGTGTGCGTGAGGTAGGTGGGGGATTGCTTAGCATCATCATTTTTGCATTCGTGTAATGAACATTTAATGATTAACAGAAGTGTTTGTTGAATGTTTATTGTACTCAGTTAACTATAATGCATTAATTAATGTCATCCTGATAAGAAACCTGTGAAATTGGTGGCCTCTATTATTATGGCCCTTTACAGATGAGAAAACTGAGGTATAGAGAAGTAATTTATTGACCTCCACACAGGTAGCAAGTAATACCAGAGGAGAAAGAACAGCAGAGAGGGGCCTCCAGGCTCAGCAAATACAAATATGGGATGTCCGGTTAAACATGAATTCTTGACCGTGAATCATTTTTAGTACATGCATAGCCCATATAATATTTGGAACATATTGATATTGTCAGTTGCTTTATTGTGGTAGCTTGAAAGCTACTATGATGTTGGAAGCTATCACACAAGTATTTGAAATACCAGCAGGGTCACCATGATGAGCAGGCTTCAGAGAAGCTTCCAGACTAAGACAGGCTATGAAGACAGGCTTAATAACTTACTTCTGGGAATTAACCAGTAAACCCTATGAACCACAACAAAGTATCTATTATATATTTATATGTGTATAGATAGATAGATAGATAGATAGATAGATAGATAGATAGATAGATAGTGCTAGAAAGTGACCTGCCTATGATGGAAGGCATGCAAAATGGATGATGGCCACCACAATGGATCACCGACATTGTCAGTGATCAGGAAGGTCGTCAGACCTGGACAGTGGCTCATTCGGTT